>NC_069118.1:5351412-5951412 GCF_025612915.1 Magallana angulata
TAGATATGGCTCGTATAGAGAAGTCAAGGTTCTTAGATATGGTCAATATAGAGTAGACATGGTTAGTATAGAGAAGGCAATGCACTTAGATATGGTCAATATAGAGTAGATATTGATAGTACAGAGTAGACGAGGTTCTTAGATAGGGTAAGTATGGGGAAGGCAAGGTTCTTAGATATAATTCCTAATATTATTACAAGGTTCTTAGATATGGTCAATATGTAGTAATCAAGGTTCTTAAATATGGCTCGTATAGAGAAGTCAAGGTTCTTAGATATGGCTCGTATAGAGAAGTCAAGGTTCTTAGATATGGTCAATATAGAGTAAACAAGGTTCTTAGATATTGATAGTACAGAGTAGACGAGGTTCTTCGATAGGGTTAGTATAGAGAAGGCAAGGTTCTTAGATATAAATCGTAATAGTATTACAAGGTTCTTAGATATGGTCAATATAGAGTAATCAAGGTTCTTAGATATGGCTCGTATAGAGAAGGCAAGGTTCTTAGATATTGTCTGCATAGATTAGACATGGTTATAATAGAGAAGGCAAGGTTCTTAGATATCGTCTGTATAGTGTAAATAAGGTTCTTAGATAGGGTTAGTATAGAGAAGGCAAGGTTCTTAGATATAAATCGTAATAGTATTACAAGGTTCTTAGATATGGTCAATATAGAGTAGACATGGTTTGTATAGATAAGGCAAGGTTCTTAGATATGGTCAATATAGAGTCAACAAGGTTCTTAGATAAGGGAAGGCAAGGTTCTTAGAAATGATTCGTAATATTATTACAAGGTTCTTAGATATGGTCAATATGTAGTAATCAAGGTTCTTAGATATGGCTCGTATAGAGAAGTCAAGGTTCTTAGATATTGTCTGTATAGAGTAGACATGGTTAGTATAGAGAAGGCAAGGTTCTTAGATATGGTCAATATAGAGTAAACAAGGTTCTTAGATATTGATAGTACAGAGTAGACGAGGTTCTTAGATAGGGTAAGTATAGAGCAGGCGAGGTTCTTAGATATGATTCGTAATATTATTACAAGGTTCTTAGATATGGTCAATATGGAGTAGGCAAAGTTCATAGATATGGTCAATATGAAGTAAACAAGGTTCTAAGATTTGGCTCGTATAGAGTAGACATGGTTTTTAGATATGGTTTGTATAGAGAAGGCAAGGTTCTTAGATATGGTTCGTAATATTGTTACATGTCTTTTAGATATGGTCAATGTAAAGTAAATAATGCTTTTAGTTTTTAATAGTACAGAGTGGACAAGGTTCTTAGATATTGTTAATAAAGAGTAGACAAGGTTCCTAGATACAGTCAGTATAGAGCAAATAATGCTTTTAGATATGGTTTGTAATACTTTCACAATGTTCTTTTATATGGTTAGTATAGAGAGGTAAGGTTCTTAGATATGGTCAATATAGAGGAGTCAAGGTTCTGTGATATGGTCTGTATAGAGTAGACAAGGTTTTTAGATATGGTTAGTATAGAGTAGACAAGGTTCTTAGATATGATTGGTATGGAGAAGTCAAGGTTCTTAGATATTGTTAGTACCGAGTAGACAAAGTTCTTAGATATGGTCAGTATAAACAGTGAAAGGTTCTTAGATTCGGCCATTCTGTATTGAATAGACAAGGTTCTTAGATATGGTTTGTATAGCGTAGAGACCATATCAAAGAACTTTGATTTATCTATACTGACTGTATCTAAGAACCTTGTTTACTCTATGCTGACAGTATCTAAGAACCTTGACTTCTCTATATCGACCATATCTAAGAACCTTGACTTCTCTATAATGACTGTATCTAAGAACCTTGTCTTTTCTATGCTGACTGTATTTAAGAACCTTTTTACTATGTATCGACCATATCTAAGAACCCTGTCTAATCTATACCGACTGTATCTGAGAACCTTGTTTACTCTGTATTGACCATATATAAGAACATTGTTTACTCTGTATCGACCATATGTAAGAACCTTGTCTACTCTATACTGACACTATCTAAGAACCTTGTCTACTATATATACTGACTGTATCTAAGAACATTGTTTACTCTATGCTGACCGTATATAAGAAACTTGTCTACTCTATGCTGACTGTATTTAAGAACCTTGACTTCTCTTTGCTGACCGTATTTTAGAACCTTGTTTACTCTGTATTGACCATATCAAGGAACCTTGTTTATTCTGTACTGGCCATATCAAGGAACCTTGTCTACTCTATACTGACCCTATCTAAGAACCTTGTCTACTCTATACTGACTATATCTAAGAACATCGTTAACTCTATAGTGACCATTTCTAAGAACCTTGTATTCTCTATAATGACTGTATCTAAGAACCTTGTTTACTCAATGCTGACCATATCTAAGAACCTTGTTTACTCTGTATTGACCATATCTAAGAACCTTGTTTACTCTGTATTGACCATATCTAAGAACCTTGTTTATTCTGTACTGGCAATATCAAGGAACCTTGTCTACTCTATGCTGACTGTATCTAAGAACCTTGTCTACTTAATACCGTCTGTATCTGAGAACCTTGTCTACTCTACGCTGACCGTATCTAAGAACCTTGTCTACTCTATACTAACCATATCTAAGAACCTTGTCTACTCTATACTAACCATATCTAAGAACCTTGTCTACTCTATACTGACTGTATCTAAGAACCTTGACTTCTCTATGCTGACAGCATTTAAGAACAATGTTTACTCTGTATCGGTCATATCTAAGAACCTTGTTTACTCTGTACTGGCCATATCTAAGAACCTTGTTTACTCTGTACTGGCCATATTTAAGAACCTTGTCTACTCTATGCTGACCGTATCTAAGAACCTTGTCTACTCTTTATTGACTATATATAAGAACCTTGTTTACTCTGTACTGGCCAAATCAAGGAACCTTGTCTTCTCTGTACTAACCATATCTAAGAAACTTGCTTACTCTGTACTGGCCATATCTAGTAAAGTTTCCTCGATATGGTTAGTATAGAGAAGGCAAGGTTCTTAGAGATGGTCAATATAGAGTAAACAAGGCAAGGTTCTTAGATATGGTTAGTATAGAGTAGACAAGGTTCTTGGATATGGTCAGCATAGAGTACACAAGGTTCTTAAATATGGCCAGTACAGAGTAAACAATGTCCTTAAATACTGTCAGCATAGAGAAGTCAAGGTTTTTAGATATGGTTAGTATAGAGTAGACAAGGTTCTTAGATATGGTCAGCATAGAGTGTACAAGGTTCTTAGATATAGTTTGCAAAGTGAAGACAAGGTTCTTAGATATAGTTTGTAAAGTGAAGTCAAGGCTCTTAGATTTTGTTAGTATAGAGTAGACAAGGTTCCTAGATACAGTCAGCATAGAGTAGACAAGGTTCTTAGATATGGTCTAGATATATATCTTAAAAGATTTCTCTGTGTACATGCACCTTCTGGCTAAATGGCTTTTAAGAAACCATGGTATATGACAATAACTATGCAGCTCTTTGTCAAATTTTAATATTTTGTACATGTACAATAATTAAGCAAAGATACTTATTCTGTATCTGGTTAATTTCATTGACCAAACAGAAGTATGCTTCCTGCAGTAAGGATTAATTATTGTGATGCCATTCTTTTTTGGGTTGATTGGCTAAATCGAGGGTCAACAAACTAATAATCAAATTAATCGAATTTTATAGATATGACTTTTTAGCTTCAATATTATATATCTTGCTTCAAACCTTGATGTGTAACCTTGAAAATTACTGTTTTGACTGTGATTTTTTAACATTTTAAAATGTTTTGTTAACAATATGGCATGATTTTACATATAATATATAATTAAATGCAAGACAAAAAATACATTTTAAGAGAGCAATTTTATTATGAGACAATAAACATTGATCCAAAAGAACTTTAAGTGATTAAGCATTCTTTATGTATACATTTTAAAAGTTGATGCAAAAATACATTACCGTTAGTTTGAACAAATTAAATAACTGCACATGTATACAATGTAGGCTCTGCATTTGAAGAAACCTCTGCATTTCATTTATAATATAGTTAAATCAACTATGTAAGCTATCATCTATAAAACATGAGACCTGTTCCAAAAAAACTAAACCTCATCCAGCATCCAAAACCTATGGCTCAGATTCAGTATTCAGGCCTGTCAGGTGCATCAGTATACATGAGACACATCTCCATGCAAGTTTGGTGAAGTTCAGACCAGTAATAACTAAGATATCATCATCAGAGGGCACTAGCAATTAAAACCTTAACCTGCTCCAGGATCCGCAACCTTTGGCTCAGATTCAACATCCATGCCTGTCAGGTGCACCTGTATCATAAGACACACCATCCATTCAAGTTTGGTGAAGTTAGGCCCTGTAATAACCAAGATATATTTTTTAGCATCCTTGATAATGGAGATCAAGTCCTGCATCTGAAGCTTCCTCTGTGATTCATTCATATTACAGTTTAATCAACTATGCAAGTTTGAAATAGTACTATTATCTATTAAACATGTGACCTGTTCCAAAAAACTTAACCATATCCAGCATTTGAAACCTATGGCTCAGACTCAGCATTCAAGCCTGTCAGGTGCATCAGTATCATAAGACGCACCATCCATGGAAGTCTGGTGAAGTAAGGACAAGTAGTAACTAAGATATAATCATCAGAGGGCACCTGTTTCACAAACATTAACCAGCTCTAAAAACCTTAACCTCCTCCAGCATCCAAAACCTATGGCTCAGATTCAGCATGCATGTATCATAAGACGCACCATCCATGGAAGTCTGGTGAAGTTAGGACAAGTAGTAACTAAGATATAATCATCAGAGGGCACCTGCAACAAAAACTTTAACCAGCTCTAAAAACCTTAACCTCCTTCAGCATCTGTAACCTATAGCTCAGATTCAGCACCCAAGCCTGCCTGGTGCATCAGTATCATAAGAAACACCATCAATGCAAGTTTAGTGAAGTACGGACCAGTAGTAACTAAGATATAATCATCAGAGGGCACCTGCAACAAAAACTTTAACCTGGTCCAAAAACCTTAACCTCCTCCAGCATCCGAAACCTATAGCTCAGATTCAGCACTCAAGCCTGTCTGGTGCATCAGTATCATAAGACACACCATCCATGCAAGTTTGGTGAAGTACGGACCTGCAGTAACTTAGATATTGCTATCAAAGGGCACCTGCAACAAAAACTTTAACCTGGTCCAACAACCTTAACCTCCTCCAGCATCTGAAATTTAGGACTCAGATTCAGCATCCAAGTCTTTCAAGTCCATAAGTAGGTCCAGATGCAAGTTTGGTGAAGATAGGACAAGTAATAGCTTAGATACAGGACCTGCAACAAAAACTTTAACCAGGTCAATACGCCGACGCCGAGGGTATAGCATAAGCTCCCCATGACTTCGTCTCGGTGAGCTAAAAATGGTTACAAAATTTTGGACTCATCATATTTTAATGCAAATAAAAAAAGGATTAAGAAAAGGCTATGAACAGTGCATGTCTGCATAAAAGACAAAATCATATAGAGTGAATTTATGTCAGCTTTAAATGAAGACAAATATAAATCTAGCTAAACTTCATTCATATCTTGCTACACAGATCGGGCATATAAAACCCTCTATTGGCGCCTCTGTGATGTGTACACACACAAAATGGCACCATCTACCACACACACCACATCCTATCCAGGCTTCTCTCTGCCCTGGTCTCCTACATCCTTCCATATCACAGAGTGTCCTCTGTGCTGGTGGCACCCTACTTGCCTCCAGTAGTTGGTTAAGGACATACAATCTCATGTTCATGGCACAGTCTTTATTTAATGCTTCCAAACTACTGCCACAAGCAAGGGCCATAGCATTCTAGAAAAAAAAGCACATCCTGAAATAAATTTCATGTATCTGTTTCCTTTCAATAAATCTTATCAATGATCAATGCAGGCAATTTAAAAACAACAGAAGTGGTTCAAGTAACCTTATCATTGATTATTTGAATTATTCTATGACTCTAATATTTTGTTTCTTTTATGGTTGAGAGAAATTCAAATTGTATTATAATTTATAGGTATGTACTTAAAAATGTTAAACAATAAAATGCTTTTTTTTTGTTCATTTTGAAATCAATGGTTCAAACTATTGCAGAAATAATTAATACAGTAAAACAAGTTAATAATGAATGTGCTTTTAATGAATTGATGCTTACAGCAAACTGATTTTCATTCCCCATGACTTTAAAATATATTGTTAACTATTGTGGATATAAGGAATTATGTTTATATCAAAGCAAAACCAGCTGTCCCTAGCATGTCATTATATGAGTATTTTACTGTACTGATGTTATACCATCAAAACAAAAACACCACAGCTACTCCCATCCGTCTGTCTTTGTGACTGTAGCTGTCCTACAGTCCACGAACACTGCAAATCATTCACATGCTTATCCCGGATATGCATGTACTTCCTAGACAAAAAAAAACTTCAACTGTAAATGATATCCAAAACTTTCAACTTAATCTTCATTAAGAAAATTGTAAACAATTATAGCAAATTTACATTACTTTTCTGATTATGAATTATTCACAATTCATAGTCTACAGTAAAATTTGATTATAAGGAAATCAATGGAATATCAAAAACTAGATTCCTTGTAACTGAGATTGTATATAAGATCCATTAAAAAAACCTCATAGCTGTGACCTCTTTATAACCATGTTTTATTGCAGTGATTAATAATGTACTAACTTTGTGGAAGGGATCAGATTCATAATTTCCCATATATTATATACAAATACATGTATGATTTACCTAATGCAATTTTAATATTCCTAAACTTTAGAGCTCGAGTGAATCTAAATTACCTAATTAAATCAGTATCAGCATGATTTGCATCAAGCAGGAATCAAATTAAGTTTATAATATGGTAATATAGGAAAAAGAGTGCAACATAAACACATTTAAGGCTTCATTTTGGGAAAGAGTACTGACAAAATAAGAAAATAACCATAAGATGATAACTTACATCCATCTCTGTATTAAAGTGTGATTCTCCCCATTCATTGAATCAAGGATGGTAACCGATCTCTGGGGAACATTGGCAACAAGCAGTACCCAGTGGTTTTCATGAACATTTACTGGTAGAAAAATCCATCTAAATGCAGATAATCGTACCTACAAGAAGGTGAAGAAATGCATGTAATCAATTCAGTTGCAATCAGCAGCATACTAGGAAGAAATGCATGTAATCAATTCAGTTGCAATCAGCAGCATACTAGGTAGTTTTACAATAAGATGAACTTTACAAATAAAGTTTAAGTGAAACATAATTTTAATGTTAATAACACAGAAAATGAAGGATAAATGTGTTATATCTATGACTATATTTAATATTGATGATGCAATGCTATTGTGCACAACTTTCACTTTATAATAGAACATGTAAGTTGAAAAACTGCAGAAAATATGAAGTTTTGCCTATTAAAGACAAATGTATAATCAAACAATCAATTTAAACATTTATCACTTTGTAATTAACTTAACCATTAAAAATGAAGCATTTACCTTTTGATACAACCAAGTATCGAACCTGCCAAGTTCCCAGAGAACTGCCAAATAAGAAGGCATCACAAATATGTGATTTGAATCCTCCTTATTTTGATTCCACATTAGAAGGGCCAGGTATGCATTAATAACCTAACAAAAATTATAAATAAGGCTTGCATTCTTATAACGTTCAAAAAAATACATTGAAGACAAAACGGAAAGACCCATTGCCAACTTCATATATGTACACTGATCACCTGCCACCTATATGCAACTTCGTCTTCTCTTATTGATAATTCCTCTAGTAAACAGTATGTAAATCCCCCTCAGGAAAAACAGTGAACCTGACAATACTAAAATATTCTAAATGATATTTATTAAATACCTTATCATTCAACCAATTTTGGTTTTTTAGGGTATTGAAGTCGCCCTTGTCCAGGACCTCCCCACAAACATGGTACCGTGTCCCTGGCTTGATTTTGGGCACACCTTTAGTTGCAGAGCTCAAAATAGTCTGAATCATTGAAAATGGGTCTGAAAAACAAATGAAAATTTAAAATATATCTGTTAAATTTTGCAATGATCTAATTTTCACTTTTTTTTTCGTGATCTCTTTTAGATCGCAAAATATGAATACGCAGAAATTATATTCTGTATTATTTTTTAATAAGAAAATTATACAAAGGCCAAAAAATGACTAATGCGAATAAAAAATACTACACATTTTCCTTATTTTCACAAATTTTGTGACATGCGAGAAAAAAAAACCGGATATACAGTATGAGGTAGAAGTCTTTTGTTAGTAGTTTTTGGAATAATACACAGATTTTTCACTACCTGTATCCTGTTTGGAACTGTGTGAGGCGCTCTACAATAATAAAGAACAGCTAATTACAAAGCATGATAAACAAGTGAAAAGCTGTCAATGTGACAGCAAACCGTGAACTGTATCCATAATCCATGTCAACCCGTATCCAGTGAAATGGAGTACCCTATATATGCAACATTTTGCCAAAAAATGACTAAGTTCAAAAGCTGTATTTTTTTCATTAATTATCAGAAATCAAAATCCTAGCAATATGCACACCTCTGATATATGTACAACTGATCTGCAAAAGAACAACTTCCTATCTTGAAAACTGTAGAAGGAGTTATCCGTACAATAAGGGTATCCTTTATGCAATATTTTGCCAAAAATGACTACCGGTAAGTTCAAAAGCTGGTATTTTTTCGATAAATTATCGGAAATCAAAATCCTAGCAATATGCACACCTCTGATATATGTACAATTGATCTGCAAAAGAACAACTTCCTATCTTGAAAACTGTACGAGGAGTTATCCGTACAATGAGGGTACCCTTTTGGCAGCCGCCCGCCCGCCCGCCATTTTCACAATTTTAATAACCGGATTTTTCCGTTAGAAACCCTGGTTAAAAATTGTAACATTTCAGATGGAGAGATTTGTGCTTGAATTTTTCATAAAAGTTTTACATATTTGAAAAAAAATCATGAATGAGTAAACTTTGATTGACTTTGCCATTACACACAATGAAGAGTATACCTATACATAATTATATAATATCCTGCATTGGTTTGACCAAAACACAACAATACAACAGTTGCTGATATATTTATAACAGTTACTATAGTAGAATCTTGATATTTTCATACGCCATGGGCATTTGAATAATTTGTATTCTCTACCTATTGACTTACATGTACCAGTTCAAATTGTGAATAGATTTTTCGATACAAGTCTTTTTATTTACATGCAGTCACTTACATGGACATTGGCCTTTGAATCTTTAACACTGGGCTCCTAAAAAATGATGACATAAAAGTAACATCTAATAACATTCATTTATAATAAGCCTGTTTCTACTTTTACAGTCACTTACATGTAATTCAACTTTCTCCTTTTCCTTCTTGGGATCTTCAAGAACAGGCTCCTACAAAAAAAAAAAAAAAACAAATTTAAAGTTCCACCATTAAAATCTTCAATAATTAGCTAATCCGTTCAAGAGATAATTAAATTTCACTTTACGTAGCTCGCGGGTTTGCTGACGTCACAACAGAAATCGACGTAAAGAGTTGACCGTCATAGTAAACTCATAATTTTATTTTAAAATGACAAATGAGATATTTAGAAGTATAAAAGAAAATATTTTAGACAGCTTATATGCGGTTTATGACTGTTTATACAAAGATTTATAATATCAAGTGCTGAAAATTTAAAGATGTCACATAAATTGTCACATTTTGTTTTATAAAGATAAAGAATGAGTGTGCGTTAGAACTCTTCCATTTAAAGTCATGTTTTAAAATAGAATGTATGCATTAACTTCGCTTTTTTTTTTACAATTATAACTTCTGTAATTTGTACTACTAATTAAATTCTTAAATTTCTTTTGGCTTGAGATAACCGTTTTATTTGATTACTTACTTATAATGTCAGTAGTTGCCTGGCATTTTATTTTTGCATTGATTGACTCAGAGTTTCATAAAAACAAAAATAGCAATTTTCTGTATCTTTACAGCCTTACATTAATTGCATTTGATAACATTCACAATAAAGTCTAATAAGCATTTACATGTTCTAAAATGTGTTAAACAGCTAGTCTTGTCAATAAATGCATTTCAATTTTGGTGTTCTAAGAAGTAAGGAAATAATGACGTCAGGCTAACGTCGTAATGAAAATATAAGATTTTGAGAAATCTTTTAAATTTTTAAAGTTTTTTTGCCAAAAATTGGCTGAGAACACATACTGATATTTTTTTATGAATTGATTCATAATTATCTCCTCTGTTTTTGTGTTGAGTATGATTAATTTCGTCTGAATCGTTTAAAAGTTTGGAGCATAGTTTTGTAATGCGTTTCTCAGTTAAAATGTGCATTTTACTATATATTTCATTGAAATGGCGTTGCTTGATTTTATTAATGACACTGTATTTGAAACACGATAACATTATTACCGCGCAGACAAATCTTAAATATATTTTAGAAATAAAACTATAAAACCTATGGATCACGTGGACAAATTTTCAAGGTAGGTTTTCTCACAAGCAGGTAAACCAGCGAGCTTCCTTAAAGGTCATAAACAATTATCTTCATTTACAGGTCTTACTTCAGCATCTGTCTTGTCCTCTCTTTCTGCCAGACCTGGCTCCTTGAAAAATAACATCAGAAGAAATAAAAGTGATTTGAGCCAGATTTTACAATTATGGATTGACTTTGCCATTACACGCAATGAAGAGTATACCTATACATATATAATATCCTGCACTGGTTTGACCAAAACACAACAATACAACAGTTGCTGATATATTTATAACAGTTACTATAGTAGAATCTTGATATTTTCATACGCCATGGGGATTTGAATAATTTGTATTCTCTACCTATTGACTTACATGTACCAGTTCAAATTGTGAATAGATTTTTCGATACAAGTCTTTTTATTTACATGCAGTCACTTACATGGACATTGGCCTTTGAATCTTTAACACTGGGCTCCTAAAAAATGATGACATAAAAGTAACATCTAATAACATTCATTTATAATAAGCCTGTTTCTACTTTTACAGTCACTTACATGTAATTCAACTTTCTCCTTTTCCTTCTTGGGATCTTCAAGAACAGGCTCCTACAAAAAAAAAAAAAAACAAATTTAAAGTTCCACCATTAAAATCTTCAATAATTAGCTAATCCGTTCAAGAGATAATTAAATTTCACTTAAAGGTCATAAACAATTATCTTCATTTACAGGTCTAATTTCTTCAGCATCCGTCTTGTCCTCTCTTTCTGCCAGACCTGGCTCCTTGAAAAATAACATCAGAAGAAATAAAAGTGATTTGAGCCAGATTTTACAATTATGAAATACCAGTAACTATATTTAAAAGTCATTAACAAATTTCTTCATCTACAGTCCTTACATCAACATCCATCTTTTCCGTAAAATAGGTCTCCTACAAGAAACAATAGATTGGTGAACTGGATACCATATACATTTATTTTTCATAATATATAAGTCTAGCCTAAATGGCAAAATAACCTTTTAAATACCTTCTCATTCAATTTAAATAATAAAATGATTTCTTTGTTTGATGATAGTACAGGAATTCATGTTTGCAACCATTGTGTTTTTATGCAGAAGTTTGAACCATTCATCCCAGTAATATCAAACAAACATTATATCTATAAAAGTATCTGTGATTAAGTAAAATATTTATATTATTGATCCACAGGGCCATAAAAACATCCCATCATGTTCTCATTTTAAAATTATAGAGGTATGCATGGGTATTGCATGTATATGAAAACATCACTTTGCGTATACTTTATAATTGTAGGCAGGAAGATGTACTGGTAAATCATATAATTCATGCATTAACTACCTGTTTATGATGACTGGATGAATTTTTGCTGGAACATTTTCCCTAAAAAATCAACAACAAAAATACACTATAGCTAAAATAAATATTAAGGTAATGAACAAAGTTTTAAAATGGAAGTTTGTTTGCCTCTTAAACACAGTTATCTTTGTTGCAAAAATGATTCACTATGATATGTGATATATAACAACCAAGTGTCATTAAACTTGTTTAATGCTTCTGTAAAAGAAAGAAAAGGGTTTTTGTTTGAAAAATGCACTAAAAATACTTTGAAATTAAAATTATAATTAAAAAAAAAAACCTTTACTGTTTGAAAATTATAGCTTACGCTCAGTACAAATGCTTTGTACGAATTTATCACTTTAACACACTCTTCTCTCTTCAACCGGTCTTCCTCTAAAACAAACAAGAGGCCTATGGATCACATCACTCACCTAAGTACCATTGGTCATGCTGTTCTTTACCAGATTTTCCACATTGTAACATCTATTGTGACCCCATCCTACCCGCAAGAGTCATGATTTGGACATTTAGAATCTACACTACCCCAGTATGCTTCCACATATGTTCCAGGACCCAATCCTATTTTTTTCTTTTCTTGATTATCTCCCCTTGGAGGAAGACTTGGTCCTTACTTTAACTGCCCTTCCCTCAAGGATGCTTTGTACTAAATTTGGTTTAAATTGGCCCTGTGGTCCTTGAGAAGTTGAAAATATATATAGTTTACAGACAGACGGACGGACAACGGATGATCAGAAAACTCACTTGAGCTTTCAGCTCTGGTGAGCTAAAAAGGGCTTGGTTCTAACTGTTGGGCATTTACATAGTTACATAATTATTTGAGATAGAGAACATTTTGGTGTACAGTTATTCTCTAAACTGTTTGCTTCTATTCTATTGGTGGTATACTTACTTCTCTTGTTGTCATTCGGTGAAACGAATGGAACATCTTTTGGATACCATTCTGGGGTCAATCTTTCAATACCCCAAAATCCTCTGACTATCCCATACTTGTTATATACTATAATAAAAATACTGTTTATCATACATGTAAAAGCTCTTTATCTTGTAACAATACATATTATGCTTGAAAAAGGATAATTATATTACTTGGTGTTTCCATTTTTTTTTTACATTTACCCTTAATAAATATACAAAAAAGGATAAAAATTATATGAATACAGGTTAAGTACGAAACCAATGAGTTATGATGCAGAGGGAATCTACAAATACATTGCAAGTGATTAGATGGTAATGAATGTGAAATATTGCATCAGTGTAAGCATCATTAAAGCAAGGATAAAATTTTGACAATTATAAATTGCTATTTTCAGGTGAATACAATCTACCTCACGGGAACAATATTCAACTGGCTCAAAACAATGTGAATTATAGCTTTTTGTGGGTTGCTAAATTATAATGCTGACGGCTAATATAAAAAGTAATTATTTCTTTATGTGATGAAATGATTGAAACCCATGTAGCAATATCTGCCATCTTTCTTAGCTGTTTATATCTGATGAATATTATGTGTTTGCCAAATACTTTGAGAAACAATGAAATTTCAAAGGTTGACAATATAAACATATTAACCTAAAGTATCAATTGATTCAATGCTGGTGAATATAACTTTTATGATTTACAGCACATTGGTTTGCAGCCAATTAGAGAGTTAGGAATCATTCAATTATATAATAGAAAAGTGAATGTTATTTTCATTATGAATATATTGTATATAACAAAGGATATCAAATGATAGGCATGTATTGTTAATAATACTGAAGCTTATTAATTAAGGTTTATGTTTTGCTATCATAAAACAGAAATGAGAAGTAAATTATTATTGAGAAATAATTTCAGTGATTTTAGATAACCAATGATTGCCTGTATAGTTCATCTAGCAAGAGTGTACTATGATAAAAATGCCACACACCACATCTATGTAGACCACCATGATGATATATACTTACCAAAACATAACACTTACCAAGTCCACTTACCCATGCACAGCTTTAATTAAATAAAATATAAAATTCAACCCTAATGATAACATAACCAAGAAACATCACTTGGCCTCATACATTAGGCACTCATATATATCTTTCTCTTTTTCATTTAAAGTTTTCTTTACTTGTTTTCTGTTTTTCTGGAGTACATGAAAATTTTTCAAATTCATAAACTTTAAAAAGTTCTCAATTTATTGAAAGGATACAATCTTCAAACTTGCATTTTTAACTAAGTCTAACTGAATTTTAAGTTTTGTCAAATGTTTTGTCAAATGTTCCATTACTGCTCAATCTTAAATATAAATTGCTAGGATTGTTCAAATTTATCAATTTATTTCTATTCTCTTTTGGAAACTGAATTCTCAATTTTAATTGAGAATCAGAATTTTTCACCCCCTGTTTTAGGCTTCTTGACATTTTAAACAGAACACTTGGCATTTCAATCAACCCATGTTAAATTAAAGAAAAAGACCAGCTTTAAATTTTACAATACTGTTTAAATTTAATGGGTATTTAAATTTACCATATGCTCCAACTAAATTTCCCACCACCTTTCTCAAGTTAGGCAAATTAATTTCCTCAGGTGCAAGAGCAGGCAAACCTGAAAGAGAATTCTTTAAAAACATTTCTATTGGAGTAGCAAATACACCTTAAGATACTTTAAAATAATTACTGTAGTTTCCTAAATAGACAGGATGAGAGCATGTAATTTCACAAGAAGCACCACTCACGCTTTTAATTTTTTGGAGTTAAATTTATGGTAAAATTTTCTAAGCCACCCAATCACTAATAATTTTTATAGCAATTTGACATCTAAGAGACATTTTGTGATACATGTATTTAGTACATGTGTAAAATAAAGAATTTACTTGAAAAAGAAATCTTGACATGAGTACTGAATTCTGAAAACTTACCAACAGGTACAATTTCTTTAGATGGCATCTGGACTCCATAAGAGCCAGATGCGGCATCTATGAATTTTTCCATAACCGATCCATCCTCTACAAACTTTTTCAGGTTGGATGTTCCTAAAGTTGTTGTAATAAAGAAATACAAAATATGGTTAAACTTTGATATCTCAAACACTGATGTCTATATGATGTTGAAGTGACTTGAAAGTCCCAACAACTTTAAGTATTTTACCCTTTATATCTAAAATCCTCAGTTATCTTGAAATTTGTTCATAGCCCCATAGACTTCAAATTAATGTGGTTTGACTGTATCAAAATATTGTAATGAGACTTTCTTTAATGTGAGAAGAATCATATCAAAAATAAATGAAAATGGTAACAAGAAAAACTTAAAGATGAAATACTCATAGCTTACAAAGTAAACAGACAAAAAAAAAGATCAGAGATTCAGAAGTTTTTTTTTTTAATTAAACATTAATTTATGAGAAATATTGCTGATTTTTAATTTTTATTTCTTTTGGTTATTTATCCTTATATATAATTTTAATTGGCATAGATCATTCACATTTAGTTTCAAAAATTACAAACCTCTAAAATCTATTGCCTTTGCTCTACTGTTGAAGCGTAGCACAGCCACTTGCTGGCCTTTTTCTACTAGTTTATCAACCTGAAATATTTATTCATCATAAAAATATATTTGCTTGACAAGAAGAAAGACATAATCAATATTACATTAGTTCTTGTGAGAACAATAAAATAGTGAAAATAACATATACTTATTCAAATTTTAAGAAATGACATACATATTTCTCTATCTTCTTCCACCATTTCTTTTCCATCCTTCTTTAGTTACTGAAAAATGTATCATAATAAGATTCAACAATCTATTCTTGTCTTTTTCTTTTTAGCCTATCAATATATATACCAACTAGACAACATTGATATGGTGACCATGTTAAAGGGCACCGCTTAAACAGTGGACAATAGGATAAAAAGAATTTCAGAGAATTTTGCTTTGACCTTGACCTACTGTAAAATCATTAGATTTTGTGGTGGCTCAATTTTCGTGGAATTTGTGGGTACCTCCCATCCACGAATTAACATCCTCCACAAAATAAAAAAATAGATGTTATAAAATCATATGTTCTTATGATGATAAAAAAGAATACACATAATTATATCCCCATGAACCTGTAAAAGTTAAGCAATCCATGAAAAATGGCCCCAACGGGTTTTAATGATTTCACAGTATATCTTCAAAATTTTCAAGCTGGCATAGAACTTCTTATTCAATCTCATTACCCCTTACATACAGGCATTTTTGTTCAATCTGAACATATTAACCAAATGGGAAATAATCCATGGTCTAAAACTGATTATAAAGTGAACTGCTTTGACCTTCACATTAACCTTGATCATGGTCACTGCACGCCATTAACCAAAAAGCTCTGTTTGAGTAAAGTATTAGCCAAACAGGGGCTACAAGGAGAGTATGTATATGCTTAAAACATGATTTTAGCTTGATCTAAATGACCTTGACATTTGACCTACAAACATCATCTAAGGCCACTGCATACCCTTTAATCAAAGGCATCACGTGGGTGATATATGCACCAGATTGGAGCAAAGGAAGAGAAGTCATGCTCCGAACAAGGATTTTTCGTATAATTCTGCTATGACCTTCACATTTGACCTATGCAAATTTGTTCAAGGTCACTACAAACCTGTAATTTATAAGCTCTGAGTATGAAAAGTATGAATCAAATAGGGATAAGTTAAAAGCATATATAAGTGCTGATTTTTTTTTTTGCATGGGCCGTTATGACCTTGACCCCTGACCTGCAGGTCACTGCACACCCTTCGACCATAGACACTTTGTAAGTGAAATATGAGCTAGATTGGAAGAAGGGGATAGAAGATATGCTCCAGACAAGGATTTTTTTAAAATTCTGCTATGACCTTAACCTTGAACCTAGAAAATGGTTCGAGGTCATTGCACACCCTTTACCAAAAGAATCCCTGTGGGTAAAGTATCTGGCCAAGCAGATGAAAGGAAAGACAGACGGACAGACTGATTACTATAGGGCACCCGCAGTGAAGGGGCCCTAATTATTGTAAACCAAGTTCCAGGGATGGGGTAATCATAATCAGTAATCGTAATCAGCTGTAATCGATTACAGGTTGCTGAGTAATCATGAGTAATCAGTAATCATCCATTTTTCTGATTACAAGTAATCATAATTTAATCGATTACTCTGTGAAAAAGTCCTGTAATCATGATTAATTTTTGATTACTTTTATGATTACAATGGCAAAACTCAATAGGTTGAAATCATTATTCATTGGATCTTATATTTAGTGAATAAGGTTCAGTCTTAAAGTTGGTCAGTATTTATTGCCCTTGGGCATGTTTAAATTCATGTCCAGTCATGATACAATGAGTTTGCTATTCAACAGTCCTTGCTTTTAGGCGCATTAGAAAACAGTTCACATACTGTGCTTATTTAATTGGGAAAATTATTTAAAGGGTCACTTTTAGTTGGACTTTGTTTAGAGAAAGATGTCTGCTGTACAACATTTTGAGTTTTCTGATGATCAAACATCATCGGGTATTGTGAAAGCCAAATGTAGATACTGTTCTGCATACATATCGGGGAATGCAAAAACTACTTAAAATAGTAAATAATGCAACAAATTACATTGATACCAGAATAAAGAGTCCTGTCAAAAAATGCACTGTTTTTTTAAAATGAAACATTTAAACTATGAAAAAACTGAAAAACAAATAATGTAATCTAAAGTAATCACAAGTAATCATGATTACAATGAGGAAAAGTAATCTAATGTAATCAATTACTTTTAAAAATGGATGTAATTAGCCTGTAATCGATTACTTTTAAAACCAAAAGTAATTGTAATTTAATCGATTACTTTTGAAAGTAATCAACCCCATCCCTGAAAAGTATTTCACTGAACAAGTTTCAATTGAGGTGACTTACTATAAACCAACTTTTATTCGCGTGTGAGAAATTTTTGCGAGGTTTATGGGAGCCTTGTCATCGTGAATACCTATATCTCGCCGCGAACCAATCCTTTGTCTATAGTTTTTATAACAATACAGGTCTGGATAAGGCTTGGTCGGAGACATTAGTTGTTGTGACTGAGCCAGTTTATAAACAATTGATCGCGAAAATTAAGTCACCGCGAATAAAAATTGGTTTATAGTAAGTCACCTCAATTGAAACTTGTTCAGTGAAATACTTTTCATGCATGGATCAAGGGGGGGTCTAACACCCCCCCCCTTGAGATATGCAGTTATTAAATGTATATACTAAACCATCCCCACAATGTCAGGGATTCTGAGTCAACATGTAAGGATGATACTTCATCAATAAATTTAAAATTAAAAACTGAAAGTTGAAAATTTTGGGCGTCATAAAAAAATAGAGGCGAGTGATTACATTTTATTATAAAAGATCATTTTATCATTTAAAATATTTATTTATCATTTAAAATACACGTAGAAAGCATTAACTATATTCGCCACTGTTATGGACCCCTACTGATCGCTTTTTTTATTCAAACATACATATTTACTAGTAAACCTTGCTGACGATCTAACGAGAAAATCAATCTATTGATTTATTAAAAAAAAAATAATGGTCACAAATACCAAATTAGAAGATATTTAATCCCAAAATCATTTTAATCATTTCTGATTCCTAGCATCAAAACAAAGTACAAAATGCCTCACAAATTATCTGTTTAGACAAAATGTTTTTGGGTGATTTAATGTATCTCTTACTAATGTTGGTTATGTATTTTTTGCAATGTCGCTACCTGCATATCCCGAATGAATCCCCAAAGAAAGCATTTTATTGCATAGTAGCTATATAGTTATTATAACATCTATCATGGCACCAGTGTAATAGGAAATGAAGAACAGTCAGATACCACATTGAAAACATATAGTTGGACCAGGAATCTGTGGCGTCGAAGCAAATTGAAAGTGGGGGTTGGGGGTAAGGGGGCTAGACTAATCATCAAAAGCCTTGACAAAAAAAAAAAACTATTTCCCAAGATCTCGATATTCCTAATCCGTGAGGGGGGGGGGGGGGGGGGGGGCAGTATAATTTTTCTATTTTCAATATTACTATTAATATTTAATTCTTTTAAAGGTAAATTCAATTTAGGAACAATTATGTTTCCAGCGAGAAAAAGTGGGGGTGGGGGGCTAGCCCCTCCGGGATGCTTAACGTGTTATGTGTCTAATGGTTTGGTTTACGTTAATAATAAATTGTATTTTAAATTTCCGATCCATATAATAAATTATATACCTTGTGCAAATAGTTCAGCAAGCAGCTTACGGTGCAAGGTGACTTATGGTGAAAGCGAAAAAAGAAAAATCATTAGCCAATGAGAGTTCGCTTAACAAAATATGGTTAGTAGGCAACCAATCAGATCAAGGTCCATATCGAGGTTCTTAGATCCAATAATACGTTACTATTATACCTCACATCTGGACATCGTGTATATCAAAATGGCCACAGTATTGATCGCTATTGATGAGAGTCCCTTCGCAGAAAATGCATTCAAATGTAAGTATTTTAATATATGTTTGGATTGCATGGATGTAAAATATGGAAAATTTTCTCATCGTACAATAATACGGTGCACATTCATGTCATTTTAAGTTGTTACTCTGCGAATCGTAATTGTTCTTTTGTCTCTTTTCTTTGACTAAGACTTTTGATTTAGATAAATGAAAAATTGTTTTCTTCGTGGACCTTATAAAGTGTAGAAGATTTAAATATTTTTTATGAGACATGAAGATGCATATAATTTTTTCTCACGTATCATAGGGCGGATTTTATTGTTTGATGCTTCATGGTATGCAGTATCTGGCGATTTAAATGTCTTGTTAAAACCATTGACCCGGATATTTGGGAAAAACATGGAAATGAGGGTATACACACTGTAGGACATGAACCTAAGATAAAACCACACTTATGTGTGCAGTCAACAAGAGGAATGCTTTAGTTGTCTTGTGAATAGAAAGAGTCGCCAACTACAGTACATGTATACACCGACTGACCGTGAACTACACTGAACTATACGAACTCATTTTTTTTACAAGTTTAATACTGAATAAAACACTGACACAAACTTCGTATTAATCTTCACTACAGTTTGGAATGGAAATTAAAATGCGTATCTAATTCATTTAATTCGGTTGAAATATTTTGAATTTTATTGCAGGGTATGTGGAGAACTTTCACAAGCCTGCCAACAAAGTGATTTTACTGCATGTGATAGAAAACCTGGGCATTCAGGACATGAGTAAGTGAACTCATTGTGCGCATTCAGTCACCCGGATAGTGGGCCATATACTGGTCCATACTGTATGGGTTACAAGCCACAGCAATACACATTAAAGTCACCCACCCACAGGATTATATACATGTATACTGTCAGTGTGTAACCGCTGAACCATGACCCTACACATATTGCAGGACCAAATCACTCATCCGAGGCAATATACATATCTCGGTTGCCACGATGCGCATCACATATATTTGACTTTCTGTGCGAAACGGGTCATTTAGATTGAAGAAAAAATACATGTATGCTAAGCTTATTTACTAATGTTTGAAGATAACAAACAGTTGGTCTTAGATCTAGATACATACATGAATTTATATGCTAAGGCGTGTCATTTTTGAGTTATCTCAGAGGAGGCATGGCAGCAGTACTATCGTTTAAAATGCTCTTGTTGTAGGATATTTATCCAGATTGCATTTTACTTGATACTGTGTGTGTACTGTCTTTGTTAACTTTCTATGAAAGTAGACAGATCGATGGCTTCTTTTTTTTTAATACTTCTATGGCTATCTCTAACGCTTTTAAATCGATCCCCTTCTCTACTGCCTCTAGTTCTGACTGATAATATGCCAGCAAAAAGGTTAAATGATTTTTTGATAAGAAAATCATGATGATGTCCGGTCCAAATTTTCTCTGTTAGAAAAGGGGTGGTATTTTGTAAGACAACTTTGAAACATGCAGGGAACCCGAACCCATAATTTATCAATTTCGATTTGGATATTAGTTTGATCACTCACTGCAAGTTTGCGTGTTATTCGTAAACATTTTCAGTGTCGATCGACATCCTTTACATAAACAACTAGATCGTAAACGCAATTACATATGCAACATAAAAAGATCTAATAGCTGCAGGTTGTAGCTCCTGGTCTGAAAAAATTCGGATGAACCACCTGGGAGTTAGCTAAAAAGTTGACATTTGTGAAAAAAACCATCCGATTGACCATTTCTTTTTACTGTAGTAATAAACATCCAGTTGTATCAATTTGTTGATGTTCATCATTCAAAGATAATCCATTTTGTGTTTCATGTTATTGTATTGGGTTGGCGTATTTACCTTGTACAAATAAGTGTATCGCCTTAATACCGATATGTTGTTTATATTTTCCCATTAAGTGAATATATTTACAGTGTATATATACCTGATATATTCCTAATAAACTGAGTGTTTTCAAATAAGAATTTCTGTTTGGAGTAGATCGCTTACAACTAGATATATCGTTTGTGATTGAATTTTAGGCCCGGCCCGCTATATGGAGTTACAGAGGGAGGCTAAACAAAAGGCCGAGGACCTGAAACAAAAATACACCGACCTGGCCAAATCCAAAGGGGTAATTAGCACATACTTTACTATAATGGGTTGTCTTTTGAATACATGAACAAAAATCCATTTTTTAAAAAGAAAACAATTCAAAAGTAAATAACATTATATTATACATTGTTTGCGAATTGCTGCACATTTTGAAGGGAAAGAATAAAATTAACGAGTTTGATTTAGCATTGAAGATTTGACTTACATTTCTTAACCTGTCACTTGTTGAAAGATATAGGGTAGAGAGTGTATACTAAATGAAACAATGAGACATTGGTCGTGAAAATAATATATAATATAAAACCCTAATACAGCGTACTTGGAAGTATGCTCAATTTATCATTCAAATTATTAGCCAACGTTATTTTATGAAAAAAAATTGACACAGTTTACATCATATTTTTAGGTTTATCAATGACGTGTTCAGAGTCTTAAGTTTTACAAATAATAAAAACCTTCATTTAATACTATATATACGTATAACACAATTCTAAACCGAACTTTGACTTTAAGAATAGATTTATTTTAATTCCTAACCACGTTTTTGACCCGGCATCAGGTTGAATCGGTGGATATCCAGATCAAGACATCGGACAAACCGGAACACTCAATCGTGGACCTGGCAGAAAAGCTGAAGGTGACCTACATTGTGTCCGGAAGTCGGGGGATGGGGGTGATCCGCCGGACCATCCTGGGCAGCACCAGTGACTTTATCCTCCATCATGCCCATTGCCCCGTGCTCATCTGTAAATCCGGGTAGCGGCTCAGAGCGAGGCTCCAGGTCACAGCGTATTTAGAACTTATTATTCGGGTATTTTTACAGTGTAATCGTGTATTTAATATGTACTTACGAGGGTGGGACAGTTTGTAGAATGACAGTTGTCTCCCTTGAATTTCTGCTGAATGTTTTCATTTTGGACTCAGGATAATGTATTAGTATTTGTTGTGTTAATATGTTAAGATACAGTTTTTTTTAATATATAAAGAAATATTCTAAGCTCTGTATGTGTACACGTACTTACAAAGTTGTTATTTTTCAAAATCATTCCAAAATGTAAGAGAATATAATGTCGAAATATGAAAAGTGTCTATGCAGCTGTAGCCATCACTGATAAACAGTGATCCTGTATTTTGACACACCAGTGTGTGAGGTAGTGATCCTGTATTTTGACACGCCTGTGTGTGAGGTAGTGATCCTGTATTTTGACACACCGGTGTGTGAGATAGTGATCCTGTATTTTGACACACCAGTGTGTGAGATAGTGATCCTGTATTTTGACACACCAGTGTGTGAGGTAGTGATCCTGTATTTTGACACACCGGTGTGTGAGGTAGTGATCCTGTATTTTGACACACCAGTGTGTGAGGTAGTGATCCTGTATTTTGACACACCAGTGTGTGAGATAGTGATCCTGTATTTTGACACACCAGTGTGTGAGGTAGTGATCCTGTATTTTGACACACCAGTGTGTGAGGTAGTGATCCTGTATTTTGACACACCAGTGTGTGAGATAGTGATCCTGTATTTTGACACACCAGTGTGTGAGGTAGTGATCCTGTATTTTGACACACCGGTGTGTGAGGTAGTGATCCTGTATTTTGACACACCAGTGTGTGAGATAGTGATCCTGTATTTTGACACACCAGTGTGTGAGGTAGTGATCCTGTATTTTGACACACCAGTGTGTGAGATAGTGATCCTGTATTTTGACACACCAGTGTGTGAGGTAGTGATCCTGTATTTTGACACACCAGTGTGTGAGGTAGTGATCCTGTATTTTGACACACCGGTGTGTGAGATAGTGATCCTGTATTTTGACACACCGGTGTGTGAGGTAGTGATCCTGTATTTTGACACACCAGTGTGTGAGGTACATGTTAAATCCTTCACATAAATCAGCTGTATAGTTCATGGTGCTAAATGCATTGCGTGCATGTAAAACATAACATCTGTTTGACAGACGTTTCGTTAGTTTAATTGCCAGGACGTTACATATCCAGACTTGTTAATTTGTTTTAAATGTACTGTACTCTAGGTACGTGGTCATTTAAGAAATAAGGTATCATTTTTGGATGTCTATCGGGATATAGATACGGGTTGGTCACGTGATCAAATCCCATAAAGCCCGAAGGGCTTTATGGAAGATTTGATCACGTACCAACCCGTATCTATATCCCGATAGACATCCAAAAATGATACCTTATTTCTTATATTTACATTTGTTGCAAATTATAACACTAACAATGCTCCATACTTCCTCTTTTGTGATGACCTAGAAAGCCGCTTCGATTAAAATGACGTAACAAAAAATAGTGCAACAATGTTGCAAGCATTTGATTATTGTGATAAATGAATATGACACTACTTTTGAGGAGACAACACTTTTTTATCATTAAAAAGGGAAACAGAAAAGAAAATTCACTTGTACAATTGAAAAACCTGATTGAAGCTTGGCGGAATAGTACCACCTGTGTTGAAGTCGCAGAGCGGTCAGGCGATTGAAAGTTGAGTAAGAGTATATAATTAGGCATTTTCAGGGGGAAATCTATCGCAGAATCAGATTCAATAGCCTAATGATTTCCTCCGACATTATAGAGGAAAGCGATTTTAACTTTGATGAATTTTTTACGGAACAAATCGGACAGAAAACACAAGGAGTTTTAAAATTTGACCGTGATCCGTGAATGCTACACACGAAAGGTCTGTAATTTTGCGTTTGCAATTTTGACTGAGGCTTGTAATAAAGTCAGAAATGAATTTTAACTGAATTAACTCCTTTGACAAATTACGATTGTAATTTTCAAGAACGCCTCGTTACGATGTCGAACCATAAATATTATGTTTACATGCCTAACGTGTTATCTAACATGAATCATTTATCCCCGCGATTAATGGTTTTTTTTATGAGAATGAATGAATAAAACTTCGTATAACAAAATTCAAATACATGTACGTTTATTTTTTATGCCTAAATTATGTTTTCATTACGATATCTAATAGGTGTGTTTCAGCACAAGTCGATTAGTTTGTGTACATAGAAAAAGTAGTGACCTATATTATTCATGCGCTACTTTGACCTCTTGACCCATAATGATGTTATGCAGAAATAACAGCGGATTGCTCAAACAGTGTTATATAAGGGAAAACATTTGCAAGTGTAAATATTGTTAAATATACTGTACATAAGGTACGTACAATGTACTCAGGAAAAGACCAGTGGTACCCTTCTGCTGAACTACATTGTACATGTGCAAATATTAATTCATGTAGATATTTAAAAGCGGGCCAAATAAAATGAGGTTTTAAACCAGCATTGTTTTTATCATTTTTGAAAACTTAAAAAGGAGAATGTTTTCCTTACCGTGTTCAGGATCTGTGTTCGAATCCCTGCAACAACCGGACCAGGAACACAAGTCAACTTTATCATGGAATAGTCAGCATTCAGATGATCAGTCCTTGCTTACATAGCTGGATATATGTATTTTTAACGAATGACAACTTGTCACAGAACTAAAATTGGAATATTGTTTGTGAAATGATATTAATGTTTACATCAACCAACGTGGGTTTATACTTTCGTGTTTCGGAGGCTAAAATATTGCAACACCGAGGTCGAATGCGAGCCAAGGTTAAAATGATTTTTAATATAAAAAAAATATTTTTCTCTAAATTTGCATCTTTTGTTTATATAACATGCGCAGAAAAATATGTATATTCGAAATACGGGATACAAATAGTACAAGCGGTGATCGAGATATAAATGACATATGTTACAGAACTAAAATTAAAAAAGTTTATGAAATGATGTTAATGTGTACATCAATCCACGTGTGGTATACTTTCTTGACTGAGTGGAAAAATTTTTAGTACACCGAAGTCAAATGTACGAAAGACGAATAGGGCCACTTAAAAAAAAAAATTATCTCGTAATTACGAGAAAAGATCTCGTTATTACGAGTTAATTATCTCGTTATTACGAGAAAAGATCTCGTAATTACGAGAAAAGATCTCGTTATTACGAGTTAATTATCTCGTTATTACGAGAAAAGATCTCGTTAAAACGAGTTAATTATCTCGTAATTACGAGAAAAGATCTCGTTATTACGAGAAAAGATCTCGTTATTACGAGATAATTTTCTCGTAATTACGAAAAAAAGATCTCGTTATTACAAGTTAATTATCTCGTTATAACGAGAAAAGATCTATCTAAAATGGCACGAATCATTATTCTATTCTTTTTATGTAAAGTGTATGAACAACTGCAATGTCTATTGATATACACATACTTTGCATAATCATCGTTTAAAAGCGTACGCATAATTTGATATAAAATCGGACCAAGCAGTTGTAAAGAAATTTCAGAAGAAGTAGCAAAGCAGATTGATCAGTAAATTCTTTGAACTATTTAACAATAATTAAGAAGGATACGTGTAATTTGTTTTCAGACTCCAATATGTTATTATACAAAATCAATTATTTTCAATATACATGTAGGTTGTGTTTGAACATATAAAACACAAATTCGGGTAAATCCTGTATATCCATATCCATGACTGAAACTATATAGCCACTAAAGATATCTGTAACTAATAGAATTGTGTTTTTACGACTATAGGACTACCTGGTATTTACTTCGGAGTGGGATTATAATTTTTATATAAGTTAAATAGAAAAATTACATGAAGTTCTTTCCTTTTATTCAGATAGGATAAAATGTCAAATCCCATCATTTTGATATCTAGAAATTAAAGAATTATGATCGTTGTTATTTTTAAATATTAATCAAAATTGAATCAATGTTTCTGTAATGAAAACGATAGACTGAAAAGGCGATCCAGTCGAATTCTTTTCAGAAACGCACCATTTTATATAGATCTTTTATGGTAATAACGATATCTTTTCTCGTAATAACGAGAAAATTAAGTCGTACATGTAATAACGAGATTTTTTTCTCGTAATTACGACAAAATTATCTCGTAACAACGAGATCTTTTCTCGTTATTACGAGATCTTTTCTCTTAATAACGAGATAATTAACTCGTAATAACGAGAAAATTATCTCGTAATAACGAGATCTTTTCTCGTAATAACGAGATAATTAAATCGTTATAACGAGATCTTTTCTCGTAATTATGAGATCTTTTCTCGTAATAACGAGATAATTAACTCGTAATAACGAGATCTTTTCTCGTTATTACGAGATAAAAATATTTTTTTATGTGGCCCTATTCGTCTTTCGTACAAATGAGAGCCATGGTATTTAAAATGAGTTTCAATAAAAAAATTATATTTTCGGGATATTTTTCTCTCTGAAATTGCAGGGTTTTTTTCAATTCTATTAACGCATGCAGAAAAAAAGATTTCATCTCATATTTTTAAAATGATTTTGGAAACACTAGTATGAGATGAACTCTGTCTATTATTGACAAGCGGCAGATTGTTGAGATCTCGAGAAACCTAAAAAAAAAAAACTTGCTTAAATATTTTGGGGTAACGAATTCATACAATGCCATGTTGGTGAATGTATTTTAATGGCCAAACCTTATCATGCCCTCTTTTACCTGGTCGCGGCGTATCGTAGCTCATTCCAGTGAGGCCAGTGCCCGTTCAACCCACTGTTGTGACAGATAACAATTATAGTTGATATGTACATGTATCTACCTTGGGTTTCTTGACGTACCTCCGTGTCTCAGGTGTATAGATCATTGAGGGACGGCAGGTAAATCGATCTACAGGTGTATAGGTCATAGAGGGGCGGCAGGTAAATCGATCTACAGGTGTATAGGTCATAGAGGGGCGGCAGGTCAATCGATCTACACACTGGCAAACGTCAAATGAAATATCCTCATAAATTTGAACTGTTGTAAAAATTGTTTCGTTATTCTTTTATTTAGAAAATTAATATTATAGCTTTTAAGTGTTGTGTATGAGGTTCATGAGTTCGCAGCCTATATTTTAATGAATTACAAATCATGTTGAATTTATTTTATTAAATTTATTGTATGATCACTATACATTTAATTAACTAACATGTAGTACTACATACTCTCATGTGTGACTTGAAGATGCAATTTGTATATGCTTTTTGTAACTTTTCAAAAAAAATACTTGAGTAAAACTTGAAAGTTGAGGAGTAATACACAAAAGGATTTATTTTATAAATTTGCTGTTAGTTTCAAGTTCATTTTATTCGTTCAAACCAAATAATTAGGTATACAAGAGGAGCATATATATATAATACACATTAATAAAACCGTCAGAGGTACATACAAACAAGTACATTTTCATACAGGGGAAAAAATATGATTAAATCAAAGTACTGATAGTACTGAAAAGCGCTAACCCAGTTTCTGTTTGTAAAAGATATATGTATATAACATTTTAGTTTCTGTATACGCAATATATTTCCTCATCACTGCGTGGCAGCCCTTGCAATAATGTATGTAAGCCCTGTACATCAAATTCACAGTAGCCCGTACTAGCCCGTGCATTTCCTGAAACTGGTTCCCTAACCAGTTTAAATGATGTAAACTTCTGCTCATAGGGGGCGGTTATTCCTTGCACCGGAAGTAGAAGTCTAACGACAATAAAGCGCTGAGCTATGCTTAGCGCTTTAAAAAGGACAGACTTTAGAATCACTACTTATGTAAGACTTTGGTATAAAGGATCAAAATAGGAAAACAACTAAGAGGAGCAGACATTATTTTCAATGCGAACTTCTACGAAATACACCTGTCTGAAGTACCTGTAAATGTACAGGTAACAGGAGTTGTACGTTAGCTCAGTGAACCATTGGGCTCCAACAACCCCAGTCCTGCCCTCGGTCGACCACGAGTACACCATCCTTTGGTTGTGAGCTTCCTCATAATTCTGTAATAGTCGGCCAACGATATAAATGCATTAACATGATCTGTTACATATCGAAACTGTTTGCTTGCAATGTAAATTTTCATTACATTTGATATACATCGAACGAGTCATTGATATTGAACAGCTTATACACTCAGTGTGGTCATGTATTTACTATATCAAGTAAGTATCAATATTCACTTGAATTGTTCTTATTATTTCTAACAGATGTATGCACATCGAACATATGCTAAGCATGTACAAGTACTGTAGGCCAGTCTGATTGACTGTGCAAGCACCGTCCCTTGGTACTCTCTGTTTTCATGACACCTTGTTTCTCTATAGATTTATCTAACACGGTTAAATGTGTATATATTTCATTGTATTGATGGATCATTTGGCATATGGTTGCTTGTAATATGAACCTGGACATTCTTTGCTATTTTTAATATAATCGATCGGTGCTTACTATCTCTTCAAGATATATTACTAAAGTCAGGTACTCTTTACACAATAGCGCTGAAAAATATTGTTCCATTCATGCATCAGCAGATACAACGTTATAACATATGTTTAGGATATCAATGTATATTTTACTCGTGAAAGAAAACGAAACCTTTTTCAAATAAATATAAATGTGAAGTATACATATTCCTAGGCTATCTGCCACTTCAGTTTTTTTCACGAAAAATAGGTAATTCTTCGATTGACAATTTTTCACTAATGAATACATGTATTGCTTATATTACAATTACAATAATTTTATTAATGATTATTGTTTGTTAGTTATCACATAATCTCTTTAATCATTTATTGTGTATGAGTGTGTTTTTCTTTTCTTTATAATGACGGAATGGTTGTGCAACACCTGCACCATATTTCTGATCGCACTCGTGTAAACTCTATTTAAGGATGTGTGCACTGTTTGTTAGTGACGAAAGACTGGTGGCAGTATTTACTACGGACATGAAGAACTATATTCGCCAGTTTTCTTAACAAGTTTAATTCAGCGATTTTAACTTTGATTTCAACAGTGATTGGCGAAGCACAGTAAAAATTTAATTAATTTGAAAGTCTAATATCTTGGATATGGGGTAACCCATATCTAACGGGTATTCTTGTTTAATTCATTATTTGTTATAATCGTAATATTGGGTTTTATTTATGTGTGTGCCCCCTGAGGGCCCTTGATTAGTGAATTAGCATAATATAATATAAACTGTTAAGTAGTTTTAATTACTCATTGTTGATTCGTTTTCGTGATTACGTGTTATACAATATGAATGTTGCAATTGTAGAGAGGAACATGTATCCTACAGCTAGGGGCGTGTGTTTTATTTTTCCTCTGTCAGAGGTCTAGCTGTATTTAAAATTAACACTATCCATCCATGGTTGAAACAAGTCCGTAACTTAGATTACGCCCTCTCGTAAAAAGTTAAAACTTCCACTGTGGAATTTTTCCCACACTCCAGTGAACCCGTAAAGCTGAATAGACGCAAGTTGTTTTTCCACTCGGATCCCAGCAGAAATGGCTACTGTCATCATAGCGATTGACGAGAGTAAATTTGCAGAAAATGCCTTCAAATGTAAGTAATGTTTCGTAACACTTTTTCTTCATATTTCAAATTAATTCTATTGCTGTCAAAAGCGTTTCTGTTGATTGATGTAGGGGCAGTGAGGGGGCAGTCTTGCATGACGTGTAAAACGTTTAAATTACCGGACCGCAACAAGACCAGCTTACACTTGCAACCTGTCGACCAGATTTATCTTAATTTCGAAATGAATTAGTCTCAGAATTGATTATTGATGAATATTTGAAAACTTTCATCAAAATCAAAAACTCTCATCCGTCAGATATTTTATGGTTTTCAGTATTTAATCGTTTAAAAGTTAATGTACATTGTACATATATCAGCTTGAATTTTTATTTAAAAGGCAAAGTATTTTGAGTGCAATTCTAAGGGTTTCTAGAATAATCTGGACATTTTTAGAGAGTTTCTATTAATTGTGATATTGATTTGTGCAGCGGGACATCGAATCACAATATCAGAATTGCCACAGATGTTGTAAATAAAATGAGCAATTCTTATTCATAGAACTGTCTTTCTCTAGATAAGTTTAATATGTATATGTTAATTACTGTGCGTCTAAGGACAAATACTATATAGTGACGCAGGACATGTTATACCTAAATGAAATGTATCTTTCCAAGAATATCTTAGTTGTTGTTCCTTATGATTTCGTCATTTGGTTTGAGTGTTCGAACTAGTCCTCACATAGAATCCCCATTTTGACAGACAATGCCCGTAGATTTTAAAATAAATCGTCATTTGATACTACATGTTCTATGATTGAACATATACTCCTGCAGGCATGTTCACGAAACTTTCCTAAGATATGACCTTAGTGTATTCCTAAGATATGACATTATTGGAAAAAGTTAAGAACATTCTAGTATCAACTTAGGACACGTCTTAAGATGTAGCTCGACGGTAACTTAGGATCATCTTATAAGTTAAAATATCCTAACCTACTAAATAATTCTTATTTTTCACATTTATTCGTACAGATCGAATTCGAGAGATTTGTGCAGGGTAGCTGCAGATCTGTAGCTCTCTGGTTGAAAAAATTCGGATAGACAAACCAGAGATTGTCTATCCGATTTTTTTCAACCAGAGAGCTACAGATCTGCAGCTATATGCAGGGATAAATCTAGCTGCAGATCTGTAGCTCTCTGGTTGAAAAAATTCGGATAGACAAACCAGAGAGCCATCCTTCGCCTTGGAATGTCATCGTTTTAAAAAAACTCGCCTTATGACAGCCATGTTTACCTAGTAGCGAGATCTCGGGTGCTTCGATTTACCCAAATGGACCCAAATTATGAGGATTTTATTATAATTGTTTTCCGCTTGAATTTGGGTCCATTTGGGTCCATTTGGGTAAATCGAAGCACCCGAGATCTCGCTACTAGGTAAACATGGCTGTCATAAGGCGAGTTTTTTTAAAACGATGACATTCCAAGGCGAAGGATGGCCGTTGTGAACCATTGAAAGGAAAACAAAGTTAGCAGAGTTAGGGTAAACTATATGTTTAATTAATAAATCCATTTTTTTGGGCGGTTGAATGCTTTTAAAGTCGGATATAATTCCCGAAGCGAGCGACACAAAAACGGCGGCGTAAATCGGAGGTTTTTACAACGCTTGGAACTGTAGCTCTCTGGTTTGTCTATCCGAATTTTTTCAACCAGAGAGCTACAGATCTGCAGCTAGGATAAATCATAAAAATTGAGCGTTTTGGTATTTAACACGATATGCCTAAACCAGTAATTTTAATGTATACATATTTAAAAATATACATTTATACTTAAATACATGTATATATCAGTAACAAATTGCAAGAACAATTTTTTTTTTTAAATTCAAATAACTGCTATTTTGTGTGAAGAAAATGTACCAGGGCAGAATTGGCTTACAAGCAAATAATTATAATTATTTGAACAACACGTATGCGTTCTTTGGGTGTTGTAATGAGTTCTTTTTGGATTTTGTCAGCTGAATGAACAATAAGATTTTGTAAAGAAAATAAACAAGTTTAATTTGAAAAAAAAAATTAATAAACAAAACAAATCATTATTCTCACTCCCCCTTTCACACCACTCTCATTCGAACAAAACAAAAAAAAAAAAGAATAATAATTCAATTAAACAAATGAACAAATATCTGATACTATCCTACTAAATTCAAGATTAAATCACACTGTATCAGATATAAAATGGAAGTAAACTACAAAATGTTGTTTAGAAGTTATTTCAACCAATAAAACTCTTGTTGAAAAATTTACTCAAAAAAATATTAAAGTTCAATAATTCAAAATACCGTGAATTTACAATTACTTTAAATTTCAGCTCAAAAGCATGTATATGAAAATAAGCCTGTAATAACAGTCGCTTTTTAACACTTAAAACCTCTCTGAAAATGAACTCAAGGTCACTATGCACTCGAGACGCTCCTGCCCTCGTCAAATTTCCTGTTCCTCTTGTCGCTATCCTAACCGAAAGCCCCGGACTCGCAGTTCTCTCGCTTCCAGTCTACGACACTGCCCAGATAGAAAGCCACGCCCCACTCAGCATAGAATGCGTCCCCGACCTTCGTCAATTGTCCCCACGACCTTCCATAGGAAAATTTCCGTCTAGCACACCAGTCTGTATTTCAGGTAATTGTATCAAACACCCTTACGCACTGAAAAAAACATACTGTGACTAATAAAGTCCCGATAAACATACAAACATACTACCAATTACACTAAGAACTAAATTACCAGCGAAATGTACAAAATGACAACAAAACAACCTTACCGGCTAGGAAAACATGTGCCCGCCTAACAGAATCCAAAATTTCAATGGCTACCCTTTTCTTCTTAGTATTAAGCTAACTTGAGATATTCACCATATCTTGAAACAGGAGCTGCAAAACGTGGCACCCGGCTGATGTCGTTACCGGACCCTCTATTGACCACTACACCCAAACCGGTCACTTTAAATACTCGACCTAAAAATAGCACACTCACCCGACACTCGTCACTCACATACGGTAACCCATTCATAACAAAATTAAAGAGGAACACAAATATAAACACCAGTATATACAATACTGAATCAACTTTATTACATACGCCCCCATTTATTTACCAATGTCCATTGTAAATAAATAACAGATAAAGTTGACAAGATTTATGTCGACCGCGACAAGAGATCTGCCATCTTGTTGTTTGCCCCAGGGATATGCTTAACAGTAAACCTATATTCCTGCAATACCAAACTCCATCGTAAGAGTCTTGGATTCTGTGATTTCATTGTCTTAAGCCACTGTAACGCACGATGGTCTGTCTCTATGATAAATTCTCTCCCATACAGATACTTTTGCAGACGCTGCACCGCCCACACAATTGCGTAGCACTCTTTCTCAACCGTAGCGAAGTTCTGCTCTCTAGGTAGGAGCTTTTTACTGAGATAGACTAACGGATGATACTCACCACTTTTTTCCTGCAATAATAACGCCCCCAGACCTCTGTCACTTGCGTCTGTCTGTAACGTAAATGTTAATGCAAAATCCGGATTCCATAGAACCGGGGCACTAACTAAGTCTGACTTCAATTGTCTAAATGATCTATCATGTTCATCTGTCCACACAATCTTATTCGGGCTTGACTTTTTAGTGAGATCTGACAAACTAGCTGACTTTTCAGAAAAATTTTCTATAAACTTTCTGTAGAAATATATAGAGCCCAGAAATGATCTTACCTCCTTTTTCTTCGTGGGAACAGGGATATTCAAAATAGCCTGTACTTTGTCTGAGGTTGGTTTTACCTGACCATTTCCGACTAAATGACCTAGAAATTCCAATTCTCTAGCCGCAAACTCACATTTCTTTGGATTTGCTGTAAGACCTGCGTTCTGAATAGATGTAAGAACTGCTTTTACATGACCCACATGACTGTTCCAGTCTTTACTGAAAATGATAATGTCATCAATAAAAGCATCTGAATACTCTTCATGACCCATTAAGATCTTTCTTACCAATCTGTTGAAAGTAGCTGCTGAATTCATCATACCAAATGGCATCACAGTAAACTGATAATGGCCAAATGGTGTGATGAACGCACTCTTTTCCTTTGCTTCATTGTCCAGTAAAATTTGCCAGTATCCTTTAGTGAGATCTAACTTACTAAGATACTTAGCTTCTCCCAATCTGTCAATGATTTCCTCTATCTGCGCATTAGGCTCTGGATCAAATTGAGTTACAGCGTTTAGTCTACGGTAATCTACACAAAACCTAATAGATTGGTCTTTCTTGGGAATGATTACCACAGGTGAGGCATATGGACTTACCGACTGCTCTACTATACCTGCCTCCAACATTACTGATAACTCTCTTTTGACCTCATCCCTCAATGCATGTGGTATCTGATAAGGTTTCTGAAAAACTGGTATTTCACTTGTAGTTACCACACGATGTTTCAACAGACTAGTTCGACCTGGAACATTGGACAAAACAGAACTAAATTGATCCAAGCAATCTTGTAACTCACCTTTTTGATTCTGCGTCAGCCTTTGAGAAATTGTTACATCGTTAACCGTATCTCTAACATGCAAAAGCGGATTCCCGATCCACTCATCATCATCATCTGAAGAGTCTGCGTGACAGACCGCAGTCATTACTTTCTCATCACTTACAACGTTGTCATCATCCCTCTCTATCCACCGTTTCAACATGTTGATGTGGTACACCTTTCTGACACCGTTATCATACTGAACCCTATAATCGACTGGACTTACTTTCTCTGTAACAGACACTGGTCCCTTCCACTGAGCTAATAACTTCTTTGTACTTGTAGGTAATAAAACCAGTACCTTGTCACCAACTTCAAAAGATCGATGCCTTGCTTTCCGATCGTAGTATCTTTTCTGTTCAATTTTACTTACTTCTTCATTCTCTGACACAATGTCCGCCATCTTTGCCAGCTTTTCCCTGGTTTCAAGAATATAACTCAGTACTGATGGCTGTAATTGACTATCCGCCTCATCTTCCTCCAAACTCTCTCTAAGTATTCCTAGAGGACCTCTCACATACCTTCCGTAAAGTAGTTCAAAAGGAGAAAATCCAGTTGTCTCTTGGGGAACCTCTCTGTATGCGAACAACAAATAAGGTAACAATTTGTCCCACTTACCTGGTTCGTCTTGAGCATAAATCTGAAGCATTCTCTTTAGCGTTCCATTGAACCTTTCAACGAGACCGTTGGCTTGTGGATGGTACGGAGTTGTGTTGAGTTTGCGTATGCTTAACAATTTACAAAGCTCTGTAATTAATGAGGACATAAAGTTGGTACCTTGGTCAGATAGTATCTCTTTGGGAACACCAAGTCTCGTAAAAACTTCCATCATAGCTTCCGCTACAACTTCTGCGTCTTGACTTCTGAGGGGTATTTTTTTTTTTTTTTTTTTTTTTTAATTTTTTTATTTTTGTTTACACATAAATCCACATACACACATATTTCAGACATATTTCATACATTTCAAGATTCTACATATTGTAATAACTTATTAATCTAAAGAAAAACATATTAGCCGTGTAGTGTAAAAACGTGTTTTTTTGAAAAAAAAAAAAAATAAATAAATAGATGATAGCAGTAAATGAAAAGAGAAAAAGGGAGATACAGAAGAAGATACAAAAATACAAAAGAAAAAAAGGGGGGGGGGGTACATTATCAATATATTTGTTCAAGTCAATATAATTTTAAAAAAAGAAAGAAATAGTTTAAGCAATCACAGATGTCCTAAAACTTGTTATAATTTCTCACAAATTGTTTGCCAGTGGTTTTCATAATCTGAGTATCTACAGTTTTTCAATAGCATATATTTTTCAAGCAGAATCCTGTTTTTTATTATTTGTTTTACTAATTCAAAACTTAGATGAGGGTTTTTGTTATATTTGGTAGCAAAAATATACCATTTAATAACCATCAATATTAAATTATACATTTTATAGATGCTTTGTTTTAGAAATTTACCAAATAAAACAGATTTCCTATCAAAAACTATGCAAATATCAAATTGATTTAAAAACCATTCCTCAATATTACACCATAGTTCTTTTACATAGAAACATTCATAAAACAGATGATCAATTGTTTCAATATTTGTTTTACAGAAGCTACATAAGGGAGAATCAATTAATTTCAACTTGTGCAGATAATAATTTGTAGGTATAATTCTATGTAAAATTTGATATTGAAGCCAGTTGAGTTTACTTTCTTGGACCGCTTTAAAACAGAGACAGTAGATTCTATTCCATTCTAAATCGGTGAAATTTTCTCCAAGATCTCTCCATCTAATTGATGATGTTATCGGTTCTTTTTTATTTTCAATTAAAATGTTATACATTTCCTTACATCCTTTTGTATTCCTATAAAAAAGATAAATAGAGTTTGGAATTTTAGGTCCATGTTCTTTGCTCATATCTGTATTATCTATGTGTTTTTTTACAGCTTTTTTTAGACCTGCATATTCAATAAAATTTGTATTCACTTTCATGTTATTTAGTATTTCTAAGCTAAGAAAATTCCCATTACAGTCAAACAAATCACTAGTTAGTGTAAACCCTACTCTAAAATATTTTTTTAAAAATACTGAGGAATTTCCTATCAGAATGTTTGGGTTGTCCCATAGAAGTTCATTATTAAATTGTTTTTCAGTTTGTTTACTTGTTGATTTTATTACTTTTGCCCAGCTAAGTAACACTTCTTTCCAAAATAGATTTGGTATTTTTCTAATCATTTCAAAAGTAAAATCTAATCCTCTTTTCCATAAATCTGATATTTCAATTTCTAAGGTTGTTTCTAAAAGTTTTACCCATTTTGCATTAGAATTAATTAATCTTTTTATCCAGCTGGATTTAAGGGCAATGATAAATGCTGGGTAATCAATCATTTTTAGCCCTCCATATTTATAATCTTGTATTACAGTATTTTTCTTTATTTTATGCATGTTGCATCCCCATAGAAAGTGGTACAAATCGTTTTCCAATTTGTTTATCAAGTTTGTATCTGGATTGGGTATACTTAATATTAAGTGATTTAATTTTGGTATAATTAATGATTTTATTATTTTAAGTCTCCCTATCGGTGTTAGCTTTCTATGTTTCCATTGATTCATTATTTTATTGATTTCTGATAATTTAGGAGAATAGTTTAGCTCGGACATTTCTTCAAGGTTAATTGAAAATTTAATTCCGAGAAGGTCAAATGCTGTGCAGTTCCAGTCTAGCTTCCATCGAGTATGGTGAAAAACATCTTTAGAAAATTTTTTGCTACCTATCCATACCATTTTTGTTTTTTGGAAATTAATTTTAAGACCAGATATATTTTCAAAGAAGTCTAATTCTCTTAGAATGCCATCAAGTGTTAGGGGAGAGCCATCAGAAATAAGGGATGTATCGTCTGCATATTGGGACAGCTTATATTCTACATTTCCAATTTTAATACCTGTTATGTCTTTATTATTTCGAATTATTATTCCAAGAATTTCTGCACATAGGAGAAAGAGATAGGGCGATATAGGGTCTCCTTGTCTGCAACCTCTTTGAGGGTATATGTAATCTGAGCTGAGCCCATTCTGTAAAACACATGACTTTATTCCTTTATAAAATGTATTAATCCATTTTTTGAGCTTATTACCAAAGTTGAAAAAATCTAATGTTTGATTGATAAATTCCCAGGAAATTGTGTCAAAAGCCTTTTCAAAATCTATTAGCATAAGCAGTCCAGGAATTTGTTTATAATCTGTATATTGTATAATGTCATAGATTAGTCTTATATTTTCTCCAATAAATCTTCCTTTAATGAACCCGGTTTGGTCTGTATTTATTAGTTTATCTAAGTGTACTTTAATACGTTCTGCTATACATCCTGATGCTATTTTATAGACAACATTTAAAAGGGTAATAGGGCGCCAATTTTTCAGATACTGTTTAGGTTTTCCTGCTTTTGGTATACAAGTAATTATACCAAGTTTATTATGGTCTGAGAATTGACCTATTTCATAAGAATTATTAATAGCTCTAGTCACAAAAACACCAATGTCTTTCCAAAAAAACTAAAAGAATTCACAGGTGAAACCATCTGGGCCGGGACTTTTGTCATTCTTCATTTTTTTCAGAAAATTATAGACTTCAGTATTATTTATTGGTCCCTCTAAACTATTAGATTCTTCTTTTGTTAACTTTGTTACATTAAATTTGTTTAATTTTAATCGGAAATCCTCTGTATAAATAGTCTCTCTTTTTCTATAAAGATTTTCATAAAACATTTTTATTTCATTTAGAATTTTGAATTGGTCGGTAATAATTGACCCGTCATCTTTTTGTATTCTTGGAATTTGTTTGCTAATATAGTTTCTCGACTCTAGACTCAAAAAATACTTGGTGGGTTTTTCTCCTTCTTCAATCCATTTAGCTTTGGATCTTATACATTGTCCTTTTAATATATTACTCCTAATTTGCTCTAATTCATTCTGTTTCTCATTAAGTTCGGCAATTGTGTTTTGGGTTAAGTTTTGCTCAATTTCAGTTATTTCTTTTTCCAGTTTTAATTTTCTTTGATTTTGTTTTTTCTTTTTGTAACTAGCATAAGAAATTGTTTTGCCCCTAATTTCCATAAGTAATGTGTCAAGAAATAATTGATCATTAATTGTAAGGCAGAGATCTTCATTTCTAATTGTACTGATACTTTCTTTATTATATACATGGCATGAGTATTGACATATTATGTTGTTTAGTAATTTTTTAATGATATTGATGTAGTCTTTATCGGTTAGGAGTGAATTATTAAATTTCCAAAAACCTTTCCCTTTTATAAATTCATTTAATTTGCATTGGAATAAGACTGGGGAATGATCAGAACGATAACTGTTTTCATGTTTAATACATGGTGACATAGTTTGTAATGATTCCGAAATTAGGAAGAAGTCAAGCCTAGCCTGCTTAATAGGGTTTTTTTTCCTCCAAGTGTATCTTTTCAAAAAAGGACATTGTTCTCGGAAGACATCTTTAAGGTTGAATGTGTCAATTAGCTTTAACACTTCAGTTCTGGCTTTAGGGTTATTAAGATTTTTATAATTCATAGAATCAAGATCTTTATCTAATATAAGATTGAAATCCCCTCCTAAAATAATGTGCTGTGAGGTATAGATGTCTTCAATTTTGCTTTTCAATTCTGAATAGAATTGTGGTCTGTCATTGTTGGGACCGTATATATTTATAAGTATGAATGGAATATCTTCAATTTCTACATCTAGAATCAAGTAGTTTCCCGAATCATCTTGAATTACATTTAAGGACTTAAATTCACAATTATTATTCACCAGAGTAGCAACTCCTCTAGCATTTGATTTAAAGGAACTAAAAAATACTTCATACCCCCATTGTGTTTTAATTATATTTTCATCTTCTTTTGTAAAATGGGTATCTTGTAACATGTAAATATTACAGTTCTTTGATTTAAGATTGTTAAAAACATCCTTTCGCTTATTTTTATCCCCCAGGCCTTGACAATTTAATGTAAGAACTTTAAGAAGGTTTTCCTTTGTTTTTTCATCCATGATAAGTAAAAAGTGATGCAGATAAACAGTGTACCCCAAAAAATAAGAAAGCAGAAAGCCAAACTTTTCTTATAAAAGATGTAGAAAAAAATGAGGGAATTGATGCATGCCAAAAAAGAAGCATGGAAAAATAAGGTTCTGAATTTGCGAGAGCAGAATATACCAAAAATAATATGTTGCTCTAAATGGAAAAAAAATAGTTTATCATTACAAGTTTCATATTTTCCGATCGTGATGAAGGAGTCATCCATAGTCTTAACCATTGTATAAAAGATATTGAGATGCGTTTTCGGGGCAGTTGACTCATAGATATCGACGACTAAAAAATCAAAATACATGTGTCTTAAACTGCAACAAAACAGAAACTTGAGAAAGGGATAATGAGTCACTTAAAGAGAAAAAAATGTGACATAATAGACTATAAAATCTGCTTCACCCTGTGTTATGTGGATAAATAATCTTTCCGTTGTTTAGTAAGAAAAAAAAGATAAACAACAAAAGAAAAAAAAAAAGTAACCGTTAAACTTACATACATGTACATGTGGGAAAAAACATTCCAACTCATAGTCGGAAGGTAACATGGTAAAATAAAAGGTAAAACCGGATCCGTATTCATGCGTTCCGGTTGGATAAACTTTTACAGAAAAATGGCTGAAATTTTAAGTTAAAAATCTTGACTAACGGGTATCCATTAACCGAACGAGTTTTCAACCATAATCAATTACATGTTTTTGGGGGTTTTTTTTTTAACAAAAACCATTGTATAATGATAGACATGCAAGTTTACAAAAAGAAGGGGAAAAAGAGAATATATATAGTAATGATAATACGTTACATATATACAAGGTTTTTTTTATGAAAAACAAATGGTAATTTATACCATGATTACCTTTAAAAGATAAGGCATAATTGTGGGGAACTCAGTGGGAAGTTCTAATACTAAAGTTTGAACTTGCATAGACAATAGTCACGAACGCACAATACTCGACTGGTGAGTTCACGAAATAACAGGTACCTGCATGTTCTTTACGGCACTCATACCTGCATCGTTAATGTGGGTGAATCTTCGAGGACCGATCTTACTACCGTACCAGCGCGAGACCACAACCAGCGTGTTAGTCACTTCGTTGTCAATCAGGGTTTTCAGTAGCGCTCGTCCCGCTCCAAATTCGCCATCATCATCAGAACCCTCATGAGTGGAACCGTCTGGGCTGGTAAATCGGTACGCATATATGTTATGACTCGCACTTGAAATGGTATTGATGCGCATCACTTCCACAATAGATTTCCTGACCTGCTTGAAAGACTCGACAGATACTGCATGGCCAATAAACCGGTTTCCATTGTCCTCGACAGACTTCCCAGGGTTTACCGTTATGTTGACCTCGTCGTCGGTAATGATCTCATCGGCAGTAGGTCGTGAACCGAGTTTATCTCTATAGACAGAGTTGCTCTGAGTGAATATGAGTTTCGTTCCATTCATCTTAGTTTCTATGCCTTTTTCAGTATATTTTTTCTGAACTTCAAAAAGTTGTTTCCTTTTCTCTCTTACTTCTTCTGGTTGCTGCTGTGCAAATCGGAATGGTGATTTCTTTGCTTTTAGCACCTTGACCCCACTCATTACCAGATCCTTGTGGTTTCGGTAGGCGAATTGAATGCAGACTGGTCTCGGATATTTCCTACGTTTGTCAAATTCACCCATACGAAACATTTTCGAGATCTGCAAGCGATCCGCCGTTTCTGGTTTCATTTCCATCTCTGTTATAAGAATGTTCCTGATAATGGCAGCAAGGTTTTCAGGTTCATTTGCTGTGCCTTTCTCTTCTATGCCATTAACAATTACATTGTTTTCCATATACTTTATCTTCAGATCTATTATTTGATCTCTTTGAACATTAACACAATACTCTAAGCGTATTACATAGTCGCGTAAGCGGCTCATCTCTCTCTCCATCTTTTTGTTTTTCTCCTGCAGTTCTGAAATTAGGTTCTCGGTCTCAACTGTCTGGTCTTGGACCTTCTCAAGCCTTTCAGTGATTCCATCTCTCGCTCTTATCTCCTGTGTGAGATCGTCTAAATGTTTACCTTGACCGTCTAAACGTAATAAAAAGTTAGCTAAAGTATTTTGTATACTTGCAATACCTTGCATGATATCCCTGCTCTGGGAGATTTCACCTTTGTCAGAGGTATCGAAGTTCTCCGTTTCTTTATCTACTTCTGTTAGTCTTGTGTTTCGCTTTTTGGATGCCATTGTGCAAAAACAGGTTCTGAGTATCGTTCACCGGTCCCCACAACTTTAAGACACGGAATGTTTTCTTCTTCACTTTTTTTACCAGAAATAAATATTCCAGTCCACAAAAAACACTTTTAACTGCTCACTATCACTGTAGCTGCGTATCACATAATTCTCTTAAATAGCTAGAGACACAGTTTTTTGGTATAATTCTTAAGCTCTCCGAAAAAAACGTCCGTCTACATCTCGAGCATGCGCAAACTTCTGAGGGGTATTGCTTCAGGATACTTAGTGGCGTAATCACACATCACTAAAATGTACTGATTACCTCGTTTCGTTTTTGGCAAAGGTCCAACCATGTCAATCGCCACACGCTGGAATGGATAATCAACTGAAGGAATTTTAACAAGAGGTACCTTACTTACCCTCGACTTTGACGTTCCTTTCTGACATTTTGGGCAAGATTGACAGTATTTTTTTGTATCCTCAAAAATACCTGGCCAAAAGAAATTCCTTAGAATTCTTTCCCTCGTCTTCTTAATCCCCATGTGACCTGCTAAAGGGATATCATGACTCAACGACAATATTTGCTTTCTAAACTTACTTGGTACAATTACTTGCTTTAGAACCTCGTCAGTAACTGTCGTAAATACTCTATACATCATTCTGTTTTCCTTCATGATATAACTTCTACCATTCTCCGTTCCTTCAGATACTTCTTTGTTTCTACACTGTTCCAAACTAGGATCCTTACCTTGTTCCTCTATCCACTCATTTCTGGAGACTATGTCGTGTACCACAGATCTATCCCCAATACCTTCATCTTTATCTTGTGATACCTTCTTTGCTGAAGCTCTAGTTTCCACTGCCTGACACAATTCATCATCCGGCTTAACAGGTCTTGTAGATCTCTCCACTGGAATATCTACCCTAGTAAAGTTACCAACAATCAAATCAGCAAATGGAGAGTTCATCACCAAAGCAACAACCTTACCTTTCACATAGGCGTGTCTACCTGTATCCAGACCTCTGGACATCTTTGTGAACTTCCGTTTGCCAGGGTAACATCACTTGTCACCCCTGTCTTGTCATCATCACTAACAAATCTGTCAGATACTAAAATCGCAGTGCACCCGGTATCTCTGAGTACTGATGCACTCTTACCGTTCACTGTACCTGTTTCGATTCTAAGTCCACTCTGACAAATAACTGACTCAATGACAGACTTCTTCTCATCTACTATAACCGGAAGCTCCACTGCCACTCCCTTTCTCGATATAGTAGGAGAATGAATCAAACCTGCTTTATCCTTACCAGTATATCCCTGAGATGGTTGACCTTTATCATTAAAGCCAGGACTAGAATTCTTGGGTACCTGTTTCCGTAGAGGACAGTTGTTCATAAAGTGACCTACTCTACGACACTGAAAACATTTTTTCTCTTCCCTGTTTTGACCGACCATAGGATTGTTATTGCTTTTAACACCATTACCTTGGTTTCTTACCTCTCTCTGCGGCACAGGTCCTTTGTTCATTACCTGGTTACCTTTATGTGCGTTCTGGTAAGCCTCTGCCAATTCTATCATCTCCTCTACAGACTTAGGTTGTCTCTCTTTCAACCATATCTGAAGATCTCTAGAAGAACTATTTGTAAGCTGTTCACGCATCAGAACATCTACCAGATTATCATGATTTTTGTTTACCTTTTCCATCTGACACCAATGGTCAAAATAATTGGTAGCTCGACTACTAAACTCCCTAAAAGTTTCACTGGAAAATTGCTTACACCCTCTGAACTTATCTCTGTACGTGCTAGCTGTAAGATTGTACCGCTTCAGAATAGCATTCTTTATGACATCGTAGTCATTTGCTTCAACTTCTCCTAACCGTGCATATGTATCTAACGCCTTACCTGTCAGTTGTGGTATCAGTCTGAGAGCCCACTCTGCTTTCTGCCACTTGTGAAGAGTTGCTAAACGCTCAAAAGATCTTAAGAAAACATCTATGTCTTCACCTTCAACATATTTTGGTAAAATAAACTTAACCTCGTGTTTCGCTTCTCTCTCTACCATTGCTACTGGATTAGTCTCCCGCTCTCTCATCTCTCTTTCTTGTAGTTCTAACTCTTTCATTCTCACCTCTAACCTTTTCTCTTCCAGATCTTTATCATGCAGACGTTTTCTCTCTTTTTCATCATTCTCCATTTTTATTCTCTGCATTTCTAACTCATCTTTCTCTTTCTCTCGTCTTGCCTGTCGTTCTTCCCGCTCCACTGCACACGCATGTTTCCACATCTCCATACAAGTAGACAAATCTTGACCCTCCTCTACAGCCTTCTTAACCCAACCAGGTAACGACATCGTACAACTCTAGACTACAAAACCAACAGACTATCAAAGACCGAGTTCTCTTTCAGGTGGGACTGAGCTGCAATAAACTTTAATAAGAAATTAAACAATTATTGAACTTTTCTTCAAAAATCAAAAAATGTTTCAATCACAACGGATATGAATTTCTCAATTCAAACAAACATGAAAAATTCAATACAAAAAAAAAATCACTCAGCCTAAATGACAAAATCCCACCGCTGCCACCATATGTAATGAGTTCTTTTTGGATTTTGTCAGCTGAATGAACAATAAGATTTTGTAAAGAAAATAAACAAGTTTAATTTGAAAAAAAAAATTAATAAACAAAACAAATCATTATTCTCACTCCCCCTTTCACACCACTCTCATTCGAACAAAACAAAAAAAAAAAAGAATAATAATTCAATTAAACAAATGAACAAATATCTGATACTATCCTACTAAATTCAAGATTAAATCACACTGTATCAGATATAAAATGGAAGTAAACTACAAAATGTTGTTTAGAAGTTATTTCAACCAATAAAACTCTTGTTGAAAAATTTACTCAAAAAAATATTAAAGTTCAATAATTCAAAATACCGTGAATTTACAATTACTTTAAATTTCAGCTCAGAAGCATGTATATGAAAATAAGCCTGTAATAACAGTCGCTTTTTAACACTTAAAACCTCTCTGAAAATGAACTCAAGGTCACTATGCACTCGAGACGCTCCTGCCCTCGTCAAATTTCCTGTCCCTCTTGTCGCTATCCTAACCGAAAGCCCCGGACTCGCAGGTCTCTCGCTTCCAGTCTACGACACTGCCCAGATAGAAAGCCACGCCCCACTCAGCATAGAATGCGTCCCCGACCTTCGTCAATTGTCCCCACGACCTTCCATAGGAAAATTTCCGTCTAGCACACCAGTCTGTATTTCAGGTAATTGTATCAAACACCCTTACGCACTGAAAAAAACATACTGTGACTAATAAAGTCCCGATAAACATACAAACATACTACCAATTACACTAAGAACTAAATTACCAGCGAAATGTACAAAATGACAACAAAACAACCTTACCGGCTAGGAAAACATGTGCCCGCCTAACAGAATCCAAAATTTCAATGGCTACCCTTTTCTCCTTAGTATTAAGCTAACTTGAGATATTCACCATATCTTGAAACAGGAGCTGCAAAACGTGGCACCCGGCTGATGTCGTTACCGGACCCTCTATTGACCACTACACCCAAACCGGTCACTTTAAATACTCGATCTAAAAATAGCACACTCACCCGACACTCGTCACTCACATACGGTAACCCATTCATAACAAAATTAAAGAGGAACACAAATATAAACACCAGTATATACAATACTGAATCAACTTTATTACAGGTGTGCATGAGAAATAACTTACAATATTGATTTACAAGTTCTCCTTGCAAATGCATTTAAGAATGAAGTGATACAAATTAAGAATGACCACACATGGCTTAAATAAAGCGTTCTAGATTTACTTAAAGCCAAGGATATTTGAATATTTAGAATTAAGAATTTGAGGTTTGTCAGATATGATATAGAACTGTAGTAAAGATTGCTTTATTTTATCGGTGTTAATTTTAAAATTAGTTAAGAAAAAAGCTTCATGACAGTCCTATCTTAATATCCCCAAAAGCCTGTTTTAAAGGGACATTGTCACGATTTTTGTCAAAAATTATTTTTTCGATTTTAATGTTTATAATGCTTCAGTGAGGCATTTTTAATAGGCAACCCCAATTTTAGTGACATTTGTTGAGTTATGAGCAAGTTACAGAGCTTACAATTCCTCGCTATGTAAACAAAACTTTTGTTTACATTTTGAATGTTGAAGTGAAAATTCCAGTTTTAGACGTAAAATGAATGTATTAATGGTTAGGAACTGTTTATTTATGTTTAAAATGAATAAGAATTTTGACAAATCATCTTGAAAAAGATTTTTTACTGGTATATTGAACCTATGTAAACAAAAACAGGGCACGAGCCTTGTTTACATGACGAAGAATTGTGAGCCCTGTATCTCGCTTAAAACTCATCGACGACCACCCAAATTTCATTTGATCATTAGAAATGCATTCAAAAAACATTGTAAATAATAAAAACAGGAAAGTAAAATTTGACCAAAATCGTGACCATGCCCCTTTAAGACGGTCTTAGGACAAGGTAAGTGATGTTTTAAAGTAGGACAAAGTTATAGCGGTTCCTAGATTTAGGAGAGCTTCGAGAAACAAACTTTAAAAAATGTGTCGTTTAAACATTTGTTTTACACCTTTTTTTATTACCGGTTTCAAAGATTTCTCAGTATGTTGGGAATGATGCAAAGGGTGTCTACAAAGACAACCTTTTATCGGCCGCCGTTGATCTCATTATATAATTTACATATACAGGTTAATTGATCTTTCCAGGTTACGTGGACAACCTGCACAAGCCTGACCACCGCGTGATCCTGCTGCACGTGATGGAGAATCTGATTAATGTCAAGGACATGAGTAAGTCACCATTCGTCACTGACCAGTGACCCTCACCTCTGACAGTGTCACAGTCACTCGGTCATATATACTGTAGTTGATACATATCATGGACCCAGTGAAGTAACATCTATACCCTTTAAACTACAATATATTTCAGTTATACATCAGGTTCAGTTTGGTTCCGGTGTTGGTCAATTTTTATGTGCTTGTCATATTTTGACATGTTTCAAGTGCGTATCAATATGTTCATGACTTATGTATAGCTCCGGAGTGTGTACATGTAGTTTATGTAGCTCCGGAATGTGTACATGTAGTTTATGTAGCTCCGGAGTGTCTACATGTAGTTTACATAGCTCCGGAATGTGTACATGTAGTTAATGTCGCTCCGGAGTGTGTACATGTAGTTTATGTAGCTCCTGCGCGAGTGTGTACATGTAGTTTACGTAGCTCCGGAGTGTGTACATGTAGTTTATGTAGCTCCGGAGTGTATACATGTAGTTTATGTAGCTCCGGAGTGTGTACATGTAGTTAATGTGTTGAATGCTCTATGTGTTAGTTTATCCATCGTTATTATTATTGGGAGGATTGCAGAAAAAACCCATTAATATGATGCATGTATGACGTACATGTACATTTTAATACTACATTTAGTATTTAGTAGTTTAGTGTTCTTGATAATCATTGAAGTTAATACCAGTCACGATTTTTTTTTATAACCTCAACCTATGCTTCAATGACTTCATGGTGAAACCTTTTCACATTTTAGTAAAGCAATTATTTTCTATCTTTAGGTCCGGGGCGTATTATTGAGCTCCAACGAGAGGCCCAGCAGAAAGCAGCGACCCTGAAGGAGAAGTTTAGTGCACTGGCCGCCAGCTCAGGGGTAAGACATGGGCGATAACTTAAAGGGACTTGGACACGATCTGAGATAAAAAAAAATATTTTTTTTTTTATGTTTGAAATGGTTTACTGGTGTATTATAAATGATTGACCAAAATATTGAATGTTAAAGGAAGTGAACATGAAAAAATTATCAAGGGCTCAAATTTGTCTGTTTGATGTGTATAATGATATCTGAAAACCGTTTAGACAGAGCTTTCCTCAGTAAAAAGATATACCACTTAGAATAACTAATTCTTGCAATCCATGAGCGCTGCCATATTGTTAAAATCATTACCTCCCTGCTGGGTTATCTCTAAGCATCTAAGAGAGGGCAGCACTGATGCTGCCGTCAGTGAGACACATTGCATTTTTACACACGTGTAGTAACAGGGATAAAATGCCATCATCAAAATGTGATTGGAAACTTGAAAGGAATGTAATGAGTTGTCATTTTAAACAGTGTTTATGGAGGAAGATTTTGGATCTCAGAATGATGCATTCCCACCAGCAGTTAATGTGACATGTAACTAGAATGGAATGTCCGTGGATCAGTGTTATTGTGACCTATTTTTTCTTGCACTCGGGAATTTCTTGTTTATGAGTTTGAAGATTATGTGTGCTACATAAATGAGCACACAAGGTGCATTGCACAGCATCCTGACTTTTAAAAAGTGTCTTAGTCCTGTTATTCTTCTGACAGCATAAACAGAACCGGCGTACATATCATCAAGATCTTATGTATAAAAAAAAACAAATCAGAAAAATTTCCAGGGCATTTAAATAAAAAGTAACGGTAAGAAACCCCACATGGAAAATGGAATTACAATTTTATATTAATTTAAATTGAAATCTAAAAACAGCATTTTATTTATGTAAACACTGACTGCCACATGCATATCCGTACAAACATCTGGAATGTGATGGTCTTATATTTCACAAATTAATTTATCTATATTCATTTTTTGTACAAATCATAAATAGTTATCTGAGGTTCATTTATAGAAATGTACTAAATCATTGTCTTCTCATGACAGTACACAAAATTTTTCTTCACATCAAGGCATAATTTTTCTCCTCAACTTTTATCAACTCTGTACATTAACACTGGCCTAGTTCCAACATTGACCCAGTCACCAGCAGCAATGTGGCTTATCTACGTCAGAGAACAGATGCATGCTGGGGAATAATGGATTACCTCCATAAACCTTTCACTGAGAGTGTTAAATTGATAAAATCTCTTAATAGAAATAAACAAATAGGTAACAGACCTCATTTTTAAGTTTCAAAAGGCTTTTATAATTTATTAAGCAACAATTATTTTTTTCATGTTCACTTCCTTTAAAGTCAAGTTACAAGCGAGATACAGAGGTAAGAATTGATTGTTATGTAAACAAAGCTCGAGTCTTAACGTTTTTTTTTTGCAAAAATTGTAATGTAGAGAATTACCATTTCTTAGACAAAATGACATGTAAAAACAATTTAAACTAATTCAATATCTTCATAAAAACTACTATCAACAAAAGAAAGATACATTTGATTGAAACCTACACCAATACAACATATATGTAAATATGACAATATTCGAAGTTTGTTTACAAAAGAAAGAATTTTAAACTCTGTATCTTGCTTATAACTTGATATTTGACTTTCAAGTTTTGGCATATCATTATAAACTTCTATATTTATCAGTATAAACATTGAAAATGGAAAAATAAAATTTGAAAAGTTTAAGTCAAATCGTGTCCAAGTCCCTTTAAATAGTAAGGAAGGGCGATTATCGCCGGAATCACCATAATTTATGAGAAAAGATGGGGAGATAATCTAAGGTTTAGGAAGGGGCGATATTACATGTAACGTAGGAATTAATTTAAACAATAAAATGCTTACTTTGGTGATTCATTCGGGATATGAAGGTAGCGACATTGCAGGAAAAATACGTAACCCGCGTTAGCGGGTTATTTTAATTTTTCTTTTTTATAAATTTTCAATACCAGTTTCACTATCTGATATTCGTTATAACTTATAAGTTTATTTATTTGGTCTAGGTACATGTATATATACGTATAACTTCATGGTCATCCCTTTGATTCTTAAGATTCAGGCTGAAGTGAGAATAGAGAAAGCAGAGAAGCCATCACACGGCATCGTGGATATAGCTAACAAGGAGAACGCAAGATTCATTGTGACCGGAAGTAGAGGAATGGGTGTAATAAGAAGAACCATTCTCGGTAGTGTCAGCGATTTCATTCTCCATCACGCCAATTGCCCTGTGTTCGTGTACAAGATGCAGTGAAACGCACAACTGACGCCGACAATCCATAAAAAACTATATTACATAAAAAAGTATTACTCGAGGGATGTTGTGAAAAAATGACTTAGATGATATATTCATGTTATACTTTGCTCAATGGTTTCAATCTGAACACTCTCTGTATTTCTCATTATATGTGATGCGTTTAAGAAAACACAAGAGTGTTTACAATTGGACCTGGCTCTCTTGTATATTAGAATAGAAATTATTTGTTTTATATAATAATAGTAGATCATAATACTCAGCTAATATTACTTTTTCCATTTTATTTTATTTTTCTTATTTACATTTTTGTTTTAAGAAATTGTGCCCTTGGTATGCATTTTACATGTTAACACTTTTCTACGGAAATATATTTTTATGCAATTGAATTTTTAAAAAAAAATGTTCGTCATCAGAAAATTTTATCGAAACTATGATGTTTGTAAACCTAAAGTGTATGTAACTGACTAGCCAAATGGAAATGATGATTTAATAACTGACCACTAAACTGCATTGTTTTTTATTCTATCATGATAATAAATTTCACACAAAATTTGTATAAAAGGCTACAGTGGTAACAACGTTATTGTTGACAAGCCAATCGTGTTAAATAGTTCGTGTAACGTGGGTGATCGTTCGTGTAACGTGCGGAATCGTGCGTGTATCAGGAAAAATAGTTTGCGTTTTTTATCGTGCGTGATCGTGCGGTTTTTTCGTTTTGTAACTTTTTTTTACGGAACGTCAGGATTTATTCTTAAAACAACGACAAGTAGTTTTTGTAAAACAGTGTGAATTTTTAAACTTTTTTCCATAGAAGAACATAAACAGTTGTTAACATTCAATGAAAGCAGTCAAGCTTACCCACTCCCCGTTTTAAACTAAACGATTATCCCCAACGTTTTTCTTTCAAATGAAAATACGATACGCATTCCTATCTGAATATTTGTTTGAAATAATTTTTTTATAGATGCTTTAAAATTCAGAAAAAGTTATGTACTGTACATAATGAAAATATTCAATGTGGTAAATCGAATTTCTATGGAACAAGGTGACAAATTTACCTCTACCCCGCATAATCAAATCGTACGTAAGGGAACTGGATTACATAAACAGTCAACCTGTATGTAAATAATTTTGTATAGTTAATGCATTATCTTCATTTCATTTACACTTAAGTTATAATTCGTTATGGAGACAAAAAAAATTAATTTGTGTTTGAATCATATATTTTTTTTGTATGGATGTTTAAATTGTTTACTCGTAAGATATAAAACAGTGCATTGCTACTGTACATGCCGCTTTTTAATAAAACACAAACATAAAGCAATACAAATTAAAGCAATACGTTTTCTTAATTCTAATCTTAAAAATTAATTTTGATTTTGCGTGTTTAATGGTGTAGAATCGTTCGGTTGCGTGTTTTATCGTTTTTGTTCGTGTATCGTGAAAATTCAGTAAGTTAGTGATCGTCCTTGTATCGTGCGTGATCGTTCGTGTATCGTGCGTGATCGTTCGTGTATCAGAAACGTGCGTGTCGTTTGTCAACAATAACGTTGCTACCACTGTAACTCACCATATATTTCGTCTAGAATTTCATAAACTCTGAAAACTTGGCCGGTTTTGCTGTTTACCATACCAAGTTCTTTATATATTTTTACAATGTACGTCAGTTATGCAATAAATTAACTGTCTATTTCATTCGGAATCAAGTAGAACTTGCATCTACACAATGCTATATGTATATTATATACTCTTCTTGGTATGATTAATATAATTCGCTCTGTCAAGCCTGGAACTTTGAGTTTGCCATGTACATGATCATGTTGGCAGTTCTAAAATTCATATAACAAGGCAACATTCTACCAGTATTACTTGACTTGGACTGCTTCTTATGTTTTTGTACAGGGTATAAATGTACTGTAAGTGTTTGGTGAGTTCTGAATTATTTTAAAATACTCCTTGTTAATCATTTAGCAGTATTTAATCTAATAAACATACTTTACCTTATATCTCTTTTAATACTGTTGATATTATCCCCTTTATCCTCAATCAACACTTCCACAGATCTTAAAGAAGTTAACGAAAATTTACGTTCAAAACTATACTTTTTTCAGGAATTTTAAACATGAAAACTTCAATCGTATAAACACAGGCCTAGGGGTACAAGCCCCCGTGATATCCAACTTTTGATCGATCCTTAAAGGTAATACTACATGTAGTATTTTCCACAGTGTCTAGTTAGTAGTTCCGACCATGCTTATACATGCATTTTTACCATAATCGCGGACAATACAGGTATATATTGTACGTTTACTTAAGAAATAAAGTATCATTTTTAAAGCAATATGAACTGTATTTTTTAGAATTTTATTTTGCTGCAAAAACCTGCTAGTGTGATAAGTGTGCCTGTAACTTAAACTTTTATGATAAATAAAATTTGAAAAAATCATTAATTTTTGTCAGAAAAAAGATAAGGAATAGCAGATCAATTTTTGAACAGGACGACAATAATGCAATTTGGCTCCAATAAAGGCTTCTCAATGGCTTTTCCCACAAAAACAGAGCTGAAAGAAATTTTAAAACCATGATATTTTTTGTCATTTTAGTAGAAAAAAAACATTTTCTTTCAAAAAAAATTCAACATGAAAATTGCAGCTCATATTGCTTTATATGTACAATGATATATGAATACGGGTTGGTCACGTTATCAACCAGTATTTTCATCCAGATATACATCCAAAAATGATACCTTTGTTGAGTGTTATAAAATTAAATGTATTAAAGAAAATTACTTTGTATAAGATATCTACTTTCTCCTTAATCTATGCAAAACGGCTTAAAACGGCACAGAGAGGTTAATGGAGTTTCCAAACGAATGGATATAATGATCAATAGATTCTGTGTCCACTCTTGATCACAGGGAGGCGATTTTTGATTGGCCAAGTTAAGGTATCCGATGTACAATTGACCAAAAAATGATGTCTGGTAAGGTATATATTCTATGTACTCGTTTGATAGGTAAGGGTATGTAGTTTCCTTTGATTGTCGCATGACGTCAGTAGGAGCATTCCGGACAATTCCAACACTTATCGACTTTATTCAGACACGTAGCATCGGGGGGGGGGGGGGGGGGGCTTTTTATTTGCACAAGGAAGATTTTTCTTAAAGAACTATATATATATGATATGAGTTAAATTTGGCCCCATAATTCGCCATTTTTTAAAGTGTTTCTTGTACAATAAAATGTTATGTTACATTTTAGAAGAGTTTATGTAAAACGTATTTTTCACCTATTTATTTGATATATTTGCACTCACTGGCAGTATATATATGAGGTGAGAAGTGACGCTATTTCTATATTTCAATCAAAATCAGTCCAAAATTAACATTTTTCTTATATATTTATGAATGGGAAATACAGAGCGCATGCTTGAACAAGGAACTAAATTTTTGTCACTTATTAGTCTTGGCTAGATACATCTCTGATTAAAATATTTTGTTTATTCAAGCATGCGCTCTAAGTTTTCTGAAAGAAAAACTGCTTGAAAACAAGCTGTTTTATGCTAAAAATGCAAAAATGGCGGGAAAAGGTTGTCTTCACGATGTCATATTTCCAAATTGTGGGCAGTTGAATCAAAATGAACATTATGAAAAACATCGCATACGTATGAATTCAATTGAATTCAAACTTTCACAAAATGACCTTCATTTAAGCATTGAATCATTATTTTTTGAAAGATGTGGTCTCATAACTGCAACGGTGTGTGCATACAAATTGAATAACGCGCGCTAGCGCGTTATGAAAATTTGTTTGCACACACCGTTGCAGTTATGAGACCACATCTTTCAAAAAATAATGATTCAATGTTTATATTTACGTTTTGTCATATTTATTTCCTTTCCGCAAATATTATTTCTTTTTAAAAATTTCTGTCTTATTCAACGAGTAATGCGCAATTGACGGAAGAGCCACTGGAATAGCCGTATTATGCTGACAAAAATAGTTCACAGAGTTTTAAATTATGACTACAGAATTTTTACTTTTCTACGTATTTTATGAATTTACTTTTGGTATACTAAGAAATTAATCAATTGAATTCATTAAGTTGTTAAAAAATATTTACACCAATGAAATGTCAAACAGTGTAAGTATAATATTAGGTCGTGATCCGGTTTGAAATCGCGAAGAGAGTCAGTCACGTTTTCCGAGAAATACTAAAGGAAGACTAAATGTATTAATACGCTCCAGGTTTGGTGATTGGGTCTTCTGTGTTATGCGTAAATATCACTAAAATCAACCAATGCTATTTAATAGGGGGAAAGAAAGTGAATGTAAATATAAGTTTTTTAACGTCGTATGAAATATCGTTCTTTATTATTTGTTTAAACGGTACATTTTATCAGTAAGTATAGAAATGCGTACAAAATTTTAAAAAATCAAATGCTGATATGCTTCGTGAAGCATATCTTATCATAATAAGTAAGCTGTATATTTTTTATGGTGCATTAACAAAAAAAAAAAAACGAAATCTTTACATATTTATCAGAAATTACGTCAAGTTTGAAACTGAAAAGTTTCGCTGTTATCATACGAATAGTCCGCTCACAATCGAACTTCATTGTCCGCGAACTTTTCTAACAACCCTCGTGTATAAATAACAATTGTGTACTAGTACTTAAAGATCATTAAATCTTTCAGTGTTTTTGATATAATTATAAACTAATGTAAATAAAAGTTTGTTTTCATTGTCACTTATTGCACTGTCACCCCAAAGTAAAACATGAGTATGGACAATGTTTAGATTTACAAAATGAAAAATTTCATTAAATAGAACATTTCTAGCATCATTGTATTTATCACATGTGAAAAAATAATGGTAAGTATCTTCGAACATCCGTTTTAAGCGCATTCCAGTCAACACCAGTGGGAACAAATGAAAATTTATACAATTCCAAACGACATTCTGTGCATGCAGTTGATGCAGTAGCACGCTTTTTTTTTCCAGGTATAATAGCGAGCGCAGCTCGCCGGCGCGCAGCGCCGGCGAGCGAAGCGAGCTCTAAGAACCAGTGTGCGCGGGAAAAAGAACAAGCTAAACCTACAGTTCATCAAACAAAATTTTTTGTCTACGTCCCATAATGCTCTCTAATGTTTTCACCCGTGGTGCTATGCCAAAAATGGCCGATTTTTAACTCGTAATTTACGGTGACTTAAAGTTTGAAGACACGTTTTGAGTACCGCATATGCTTTGGCGAAACTCAAAAGATTTGTTACATGCTGCCATACCTCCGTATTGAGTCGAGAAACGTAAACAAAGACGAACAAAGTCATCGATGACGTCACAGTGCACTCGCGCTATATTTCCCGCGATAAATTTAGAGGTGGATCAAACATCCTGTAATGCGTGTTTTAGCTATTTCAGTATAGACTGCGATACCTGCCTCATTGACATATGATTTGTTTTTAATTTTTTTTAATATAGAGATTTTATGTATATATATTAGCAAGAGCCATACTTTACTGTCACATCGATCCATTTTTAAGCTAATTGTGTATGCGTGAGTAGGGAGGAAATAAACAATAGGACATTTTGAACTAAATAAAAAGGAATAAAATGAAAAAATAAACAGTTAAAAAAATTATGTAGATATTGCATATAGTCAGAACATTAAATCTAAAAGTGGGAAATTACACACTTACAAACAGGTACTGGGCTTGCTCTCTCTCTCTCTCTCTCTCTCTCTCTCTCTCTCTCTCTCTCTCTCTCTCTCTCTCTCTCTCATTCTCTCTCTCTCTCTCTCTGGGAAGGGGGTTGCGCTGTATGTATCATAACCATTAAAATTAGTACCTTAGGCATACTTATTGTAGAGCAATACTCTCTCAAAAAAATTTTGACGTTCGTTGATACCTAAATAACACTAAGTTGACAATGATGCAAGGTATGTGAAATTCTTGCTGCGCTCGCCAGAACGGTAGCACCGTAAAACATATTAGTCGATCAAGAGCATACATGTACGTATATGAACTGTTGATCTTTGAACAGTGAAATTATATTCTGGAAATTATTTATAGCGAGCGCAGCTCGCCGGCGCGCAGCGCCGGCGCGATGCGATCTCTACCGGCAAGGCGTGTGTGAATAGAAAATTCGGACTAGTTGCACATTCATTCAACGGATTTTTTTGGCGTCAGTAAATCGGACCAGTAATGCATCGTTTTAATCGTCCCAGTAGTTCCCTGTAATCATGGCAATTTTTATCACTTCACACTCTCACGAGAATCAGCAAGACAAATTTAGACAGTAAAAACAATAACGACGTAAGCGACATACAGTCAATGTTACCTCTAAAGTTCACCTCAGTACACTTTCAATCAAAAATAATCGTGTGACGTCACAAACGTTTACACATTGATCCGATATATTTTTTCGTAGTCTCGTTCAACCAGACGCTCGGCTGTCTCCGTAAATCTCCGACGAGCAGAGAGTCTCGTTGATAACCGCTACCGATAGGGGGCGCTGATTTAGTTTCATTTTGAATCGTTGTCAATGTGTGCCGGTTAAGAGATTTGTGTGATATACAGTACTTTATTTTCTTGCCGTGAAAATTATGGAACTTACGTCAATTTAGTCTTATACTATAGTCTCGCTTTCCATAGACTCATTAAACATGGCTGAACTTAAGTTCGACGAAGCGGTAAATGTTTGTTTACAACCTTGACAGCTATAAAATAGATTAATTATTGGTTTTACCCCATCTTCGCTAGCCAAGGGTTTTCGGTCCACTTTGCTCCCCATAAACCCTTGGCGGATTTCATTGCGAAAACTTGGTGACGAGCTCTGTTTTATGATTGGCTGCAGCTGCGAGTAGCTGATCCTATCGCAGTGCTTGTAAATATAAACTTTAAAAGAACTTTGGTAAAACGTAAAAACATTCGGTGCTTTTAACAAGTTGAGGCACAAGTTCTCGAGTACAGTGCCTCCCCAACGATGGTCTAACCAGATCGCTTTAAAAACCTATATTTTACTGGGATTATACATAGTTCTGCAAACTTGTCAAGACTCGCGTAAATGCATGGGAAGTAAACATGGCGAATGTGTAGAAGTTGCCTATCCTGTTAGTATATTCGTTCCTGCTTATGGTTATTGCTTTTAAAGGTTCAATGAGCTCTGTTTTATTTTATTTGTTTGGTTCACATTATTCACGACAACGATACCTGGTTTTATGGCATAAAAGCTTTCATATAAATCGGCGACTTTTTCACTCCCGGTACAGATCCTTACAAAACACTACGAATAAAACATTCCGTGCTTTCCCATGGTTATAACTTAATTCGTATTTAATAGCATCGTTAATTATGTTCCGATATTCGGTAGTCAACATGTTTTCAAGTTGTATTAATGCCGTAGTGTATAATAAACGATTAAAATGTAAATATGCAAGGGGCGCAACTCAAGTTGCTCGCTAGATAGCGCCACCACATCACCGAGTTTTCGTAATGAAATCCGCCAAGGGTTTATGGGGAGCAAAGTGGACCGAAAACCCTTGGCTGGCGAAGATGGTTTTACCCTATCCCGTAAGGTAACACTGCAAATAAATCCTTTCCATTTATAGCCGTTTTTAAACTTTCCAGTCGTAGATCTTTTAGTTTAAACGGCAAAATCGTTTGCTTCTGTCATTGTTTACATGTTATAGGAGGTGTGTTTCTTTCAACCAATCAAATTCAATACCAGGATTTTGGTAAGCCTCGTTTTGACGTTACAAACATTAACGTGACGCTTTACCAGACTCTCTGTTGTCGGAGATTTACGGAGACAGCCGAGCGTCTGGTTGAACGAGACTAATTTTTTCGGAGTCAGTAAATTTTGACCCACAATTCATAGTACCAATGGTTTCCAACCTCACGTTCCAACATCACGTTCTCCCGAGGATCAAAGTAAAACCTTTGAAAAGCTTATAAGATGTGTAATTTTAAGAACATCATGCTTTTTAAGTAAATAAAACAGTATACTTCGCATACCTTCATTTCTCAGGGGAGTTTTAAAGAGTAAGACGACACTTAACCAACGTCAGCTTTGACGTCACAATAAGCACTGATAAGGGGAAATTACTCTAATTGAAGTTATTGTAAATCTGCTGAAATGACCAAAATCCTCTTAAAATCTTGCAATGGCTAAGATAAAGAAACGCTGACGAATAAGGACATTTCTTCAGATACAGGAAACGGTTGTAAATTGCACTAATTTGGATGAATGCTCACAAATATTTTATTCACTATAATTACGGTAATTTCCTGAAACGTAACGTTATACGTAGCAGCGCCTTTTTTTAAAGGGGGTGGGTGGGTGGATGGCAGCCTCATCCAAAAAATAAATCATGAAAATTCTAATCCTTCAGCTCTTTAGCAGTTCAATGGTTTCTTTATTTTCACTTCCATTTATTACATGCGGGGGGGGGGGGGGGGGGGGGGGGACAACACCATGTTCTTTTAACATGATAAGCAAATATTTTTAAGCGTAAATTAAAAATAAAATTAAACATAAATTATTTTTTTTTTAAGTGGAGGGGCATATCCATGGTAAGTCGATTTTCTATGTATAAATTGACAAAAATGAAAAAAAAATTTTAGCATGGGGGGAGCTCTATGATGAGTCAAGTTTTATATGTAAGTTTAAGAAAAAATGTCTACTGCAAAAAAAAAGGGGGAAATCAATCAATCAATCATAATCACAATCGATGCAGTGCAATGAATATTTATATATTAAAATCTTTATTATTTAACAACATTATATCTGAGATTAAACTATTGTTCTACATATAAATAAATAAATTATACCAAATCTTATAAACTATGAATAATGAAAATTTACTGAAAAATAGGTATGTTTTATTTTTTGGCATTCAAATTTCACGTTGTTAATTTTATTTTATTAATTTATTATTATTCATTGTTTGATCACATGCTGTGTTCGCCCCAACGGTCGCACCGTAAAACATATTAACGTTTAGATCCGCCAGGAACTGGATGCTTTATAAAGGTCATCAACTCGCGAACTTTTTTTTCTTTTGATGCGTAATAAAAGGAACGGTAACTCTACATTGTTTACTCGACGAAGTGCAACGTGCAGGCCAACATCACCGCTTTGTCTCCAAGATGTCTACTGTTCTAATTGCCGTGGACGAAAGTAAATATGCCGAAAATGCTTTCAGATGTAAGTATTTATTACTTACCAAACCACAATCTGACCTAGTACGCAATAACTGTATCGATCTTTAGTTTATTCATATTGGAATGCATGGGTACGCAATAATGCTAAATCGAGAAATTTCTATCCGGTTATAGTAGATATAATGTATATTCAACAAATATAATGTAGTTTCAAAGGCTACAATAGGGAGTCTTCGGGGTCCAGAAGATTACCGGCATCTGTGGAGACCGGGCTTTATGTGAAACATTTTGTAAGTCTGTGGCCCTATCTCCATGATGTCACCGGTATCGATTTTACTTTTTTTCGTTTAGTTTTACACGACATAGTCTACCTGTTTTTAGTTTTCTCGTGAAAACGAGATTTAAATAAAGTGTGCAACCATTAAGCATGATAAACAAGTGAAAAATTTAATGAATTTTGAAAATGCAGTTTATCGCCACAAGACCAGTTAAAACCGTTAACGTCTACTGTAGTGTAACTCTAAAAATAAGTTTATGCAACCTCAGGTTTTGGAGCTCAACAGTTATAACATACAATATCTAATTACATTAGTTAATGGTATATATACTAGCAAAAAACTACAGGTAGTTCAATATAATTTTTCATACGGCTAAGGGAGAAAAAAATCGTTCAAAAAGTATTAGAGATCTCTATGCTTTCATTTTACTGACAAATCCTTGTGAGAAACGATAGTGTATTCAATATTGAATTCATTAGATTAACAAACATGTTTAGACAAAAAATGTAATTGTATATTAGAAAGTACTTTGGACAGGACCTCCTTTCAATTTATTAACTCATACATTTTTGGATTGACAATTAACTGAAAAGGAAGGGGGGGGGGGGGGGCTAATGCCGGTGGATTTATAGATAGAAGTTTTTCTTTTACAGGGTACGCGGCACACATCCATAAACCAACGAACAAGGTGATACTGTTGCATGCCATGGAGAACATCTTTATTCCGGAGATGAGGAAATCTTCATTTCCCTCCACAATGAGTCAGTAATTGTTTCTAATGCACTCCATCGGCGCAATTAATGAAGTATGCTTATATATAATAATGTTCTGTAGAAAGACGCCCTTAAATAGTAATGGACGTCCTTTGTCAGAATATCAAACAGATCTTGGGCTTGCTTATGTCTCATTTTAGATAGTTTGTCTGCAATCAAAAGACGCGTGTATTGATTTTCTAATCTACCAAAGAATTCTGAATAGACGGACGCAAAACGTGTGAAAATATTGATGTGCAGTGAATGCAATGAACTATTAAAACTTAGAAATATGCGGTGACTTTAAGCATTTAATAAACGATTACTTTGAATAATTTATATTTTACCAAAAAAAAAAAAAAAAAAAAAACCACAAAAAAACCTTAAACAAATAACCCCCTGAAAACCTGAGGGAAATGCTTTTGGAAAACAAGAAATGAGCTATCATTTAATAGTCCATATTATTAGAGTGTTTTTAATTATAGTGGAACAGAGTGACTTAGTTGTTTTACAATGATATTATGTATTGGTCAGGTCCCGGGAGGATTCAAGAACTCCAGAAAGAAAGTGACGAAAAAGCAAAGGCGCTCAAAGAAAAGTACGCCGTTATGGCGGCAGGTCTGGGGGTGAGTGCAACTCAAAGAGCTGTCTAACAGAAATTACTAGTGAATGGTCAAATATCCAGTCAATACAGTACAGGAACCGGGGAAATTATTTTTATTACAAATATTATCATTACTATATTATAAAAATGGTGTACATGTAAGTAACAGTTTTCTCGGTAACATTTGGTAATGACATCGAACTATGAGGACAGAATATCTTGTGAAAAATATTGGTTTTCAATCAGAACTCAAAATATAGATAAATAAAAAGAGTTTCTCTCTCGAAACGACGTAGAACTGCAACGGATTAAAATGGTACATTTGTAAGTTGGTCTTTATCACGATACATTGATGTATAATACAATTAGGATACATTGTTGTATAATACAAACACGATACATTGATGTATAATACAAACACAATACATTGATGTATAATACAAACACGATACATTGATGTATGATACAAACACGATACATTGATGTATGATACAAACACGATACATTGATGTATAATACAAACACGATACATTGATGTATAATACAAACATGATACATTGATGTATAATACAAACACAATACATTGATGTATAATACAAACATGATACATTGATGTATAATACAAACATGATACATTGATGTATAATACAAACACGATACATTAATGTATATTACAAACACGATACATTGATGTATAATACAAACACGATACATTGATGTATGATACAAACACGATACATTGATGTATAATACAAACACGATACATTGATGTATAATACAAACACGATACATTGATGTATAATACAAACACGATACATTGATGTATGATACAAACACGATACATTGATGTATGATACAAACACGATACATTGATGTATAATACAAACACGATACATTGATGTATAATACAAACACGATACATTGATATATAATACAAACACTACAAACGCGATACATTGATGTATATTACAAACACGATACATTGATGTATACTACAAACACGATACATTGATGTATTATACAAACACAATACATTGATGTATGATACAAACATGATACATTAATGTATACTACAAACACGATACATTGATGTATGATACAAACACGATACATTGATGTATGATACAAACACGATACATTGATGTATAATACAAACACGATACATTGATGTATACTACAAACACGATACATTGATGTATGATACAAACACGATACATTGATGTATAATACAAACACGATACATTGATGTATACTACAAACACGATACATTGTTGTATAATACAAACACGATACATTGATGTATAATACAAACACGATACATTGATGTATAATACAAACATGATACATTGATGTATAATACAAACACAATACATTGATGTATAATACAAACATGATACATTGATGTATAATACAAACATGATACATTGATGTATAATACAAACACGATACATTAATGTATATTACAAACACGATACATTGATGTATAATACAAACACGATACATTGATGTATGATACAAACACGATACATTGATGTATAATACAAACACGATACATTGATGTATAATACAAACACGATACATTGATGTATAATACAAACACGATACATTGATGTATGATACAAACACGATACATTGATGTATGATACAAACACGATACATTGATGTATAATACAAACACGATACATTGATGTATAATACAAACACTACAAACGCGATACATTGATGTATATTACAAACACGATACATTGATGTATACTACAAACACGATACATTGATGTATTATACAAACACAATACATTGATGTATGATACAAACATGATACATTAATGTATACTACAAACACGATACATTGATGTATACTACAAACACGATACATTGATGTATACTACAAACACGATACATTGTTGTATAATACAAACACGATACATTGATGTATAATACAAACACGATACATTGATGTATAATACAAACATGATACATTGATGTATAATACAAACACAATACATTGATGTATAATACAAACATGATACATTGATGTATAATACAAATGTGATACATTGATGTATAATACAAACACGATACATTAATGTATATTACAAACACGATACATTGATGTATAATACAAACACGATTCATTGATGTATGATACAAACACGATACATTGATGTATAATACAAACACGATACATTGATGTATAATACAAACACGATACATTGATGTATCATACAAACACGATACATTGATGTATGATACAAACACGATACATTGATGTATGATACAAACACGATACATTGATGTATAATACAAACACGATACATTGATGTATAATACAAACACGATACATTGATGTATAATACAAACACTACAAACGCGATACATTGATGTATATTACAAACACGATACATTGATGTATACTACAAACACGATACATTGATGTATATTACAAACACGATACATTGATGTATACTACAAACACGATACATTGATGTATAATACAAACATGAAACATATAATACAAACACGATATATTGATGTATGATACAAATGCGATACATTGATGTATAATACAAATACGATACATTGGTGTATAATACAAACGTGATACATTGATGTATAAACAAACACGATACATTGTTGTATACTAAAAACACATTACATTGATGTATAATACAAACACCATACATTGTTGTATAATACAAACACGATACATTGATGTTAAATACAAACATGATACATTGTTTGTATAATATAAACGCAATACATTGATGTACAATACAAACACGATACATTGATGTACAATACAAACACGATAAATTGATGTATAATACAAACACAATACATTGATGTATACTACAAACACGATACATTGTTGTATAAAATAAACACAATACATTGATGTATGATACAAAGGTGATACATTGATTTACAATACAAACACGATACATTGATGTATAATACAAACATGATACATTGATGTATGATACAAAAGTGATACATTGATGTACAATACAAACACAATACATTGATGTATAATACAAACATGATACATTGATGTATAATACAAACACGATACATTGATGTATAATACAAACATGATACATTGATGTATAATACAAACACAATACATTGATGTATAATACAAACATGATACATTGATGTATAATACAAACATGATACATTGATGTATAATACAAACACGATACATTAATGTATATTACAAACACGATACATTGATGTATAATACAAACACGATACATTGATGTATGATACAAACACGATACATTGATGTATAATACAAACACGATACATTGATGTATAATACAAACACGATACATTGATGTATAATACAAACACGATACATTGATGTATGATACAAACACGATACATTGATGTATGATACAAACACAATACATTGATATATAATACAAACACGATACATTGATGTATAATACAAACACGATACATTGATGTATAATACAAACACTACATACGCGATACATTGATGTATATTACAAACACGATACATTGATGTATACTACAAACACGATACATTGATGTATTATACAAACACAATACATTGATGTATGATACAAACATGATACATTAATGTATACTACAAACACGATACATTGATGTATGATACAAACACGATACATTGATGTATGATACAAACACGATACATTGATGTATAATACAAACACGATACATTGATGTATACTACAAACACGATACATTGATGTATGATACAAACACGATACATTGATGTATAATACAAACACGATACATTGATGTATACTACAAACACGATACATTGTTGTATAATACAAACACGATACATTGATGTATAATACAAACACGATACATTGATGTATAATACAAACATGATACATTGATGTATAATACAAACACAATACATTGATGTATAATACAAACATGATACATTGATGTATAATACAAACATGATACATTGATGTATAATACAAACACGATACATTAATGTATATTACAAACACGATACATTGATGTATAATACAAACACGATACATTGATGTATGATACAAACACGATACATTGATGTATAATACAAACACGATACATTGATGTATAATACAAACACGATACATTGATGTATAATACAAACACGATACATTGATGTATGATACAAACACGATACATTGATGTATGATACAAACACGATACATTGATGTATAATACAAAGACGATACATTGATGTATAATACAAACACGATACATTGATGTATAATACAAACATTGATAATACTTACATAACACTCTCAATTATATTGAGGTTCTTTATTTCCACTTATGGGTATCAGCATATATATATATACACACATTGACGGTTACTAAATATTTAGATAAAAACTGTTTATGACTCTTGTAATATACAATGTAAATATCATTCCACTCCCATTTCTTTTTATTACCATTTACATAATTATGGTATTACCTTTTTTCCTTTGTCTAAAACTTTTAAATTTAGGTTAATATTTCCTCATTAAACACATTATAAATTAAATTACATATTTCAACATTAAATTTGATACTGGATAATAAAATTTATTTACACACACTACTATCATTGCAGTCATACCTAAGTAAGGACACAACGTGATTGCTAATTTTTCTTTACACCCAAGTTACATTCTCCCTCTTTGCTTTTCTCTCGAACAATAAAAATGAACGAGGCAAGAAATACCCAGAATGCCATTCTTTCTATGGCATTGAAAAATAATTAACCAAAAACCTAGTAAATGTGTTTTCTATAATAAAGACGATAATTAAAATGTTGCTAACAATAAATCTTACTTAGCCAAATGGTATGAGTCACATGCTTATACACCAAAGGCACCCGCTTCCATACCCCAAAACCACAGACAATGAATAAATATCAAAGTATAATAATTATTTAAATTCCACCCCCTTACATTTTAAACAACATTTCTTTCAAACTGCTATTGTTGATGTAGGTATCAAGGAAATCCATTTGATGCAAAGCATTATTATCTTTTCTGCAACTTCACCTTGCGTGTATTTCTCCATAATTTAAATACATGAATTTAAGATAAGAATTGGTGATTTTTGTTTACTAGATTGATGCTGAAGTCCGTGTTGAAAAGTCCGACAGTAAACCCGAACATACCATTGTGGACATTGCGAACAAAGAGAAAGTCACGTGCGTCGTTACCGGAAGTAGAGGGATGGGTCTTATAAGGAGAACCATTCTAGGTAGCACTAGCGACTTCATCCTTCACCACACACTCTGCCCAGTGGCAGTAGTTAAGATGGACGAGTAAATGACCAGGAACAACTCAGATTCTATGTACACACTACCTTGTTTGTAAAACTTAAAAATGGGTAACTCTTACTTGATTTGTATGTTGTTGTGTTCAAATGCATCCATAGTATGCTGGTATTCTAATTTTGATTTTTTTTTATTGATTTATTTAAGATATTTCCATTGTGTAACTTTTTTATAAATAAAATTGTTAAAAGCATATAACTATACTTTTGTTTGCTCTTTTTAACTTTAAAGTACTAGTATCTTCCCTACTAGCACTGGTTTCATTACATTTGTCGGTAATTAGAATGACGATTTCTTACTATCGGGTTGAACAGGAGTTGGGCCATCATTGTGCATATTTAGAGTGATGAATATGAAAGAGGTTGATGACTTTAACTAAAAACGAACCTGTATCAAATCACAAACCTGACAGAATGAATATTAGGATTTTGAATATCTAATAGATAATTGCCAGTTAATTGTATTGCAATTGTTTACAATATTTACAGTTTAAATAAAACTGTCATTAACAAAAGCAAAAACATTGTATTTAAGAATTTGTTGCAAAACCGCTGAGAGCAAATAGAGAGCTTCGGAGAAAAAGCGGGAGGAACTTTGTTCTGTTTGTTTTGGTTTGTCATATGTGAGGCTAGAGCAAAAGCTACTCACACATAAACGATCGCTTCATTGGTTGAACCATTGCAATGGTCCTCCAGAAACAATCGACTCAGATTCTAACGTGGCATACAATGCTTAATCATATAATGGTATCTCCCTTGATGAGCATGGAAAGAGTGGAATTCGATAGAGTTCTTTGCTGTATTTCTTTTTTTATTGATTATCTAATTTGCTAATATTTCTGACGATGAGTATGAAATGAAAGAACTTTTAATACAGATCTTTCTGGGTGTGTTGTAATTGATTTACTTCAACCCAAGTTTGCTTTCAGCTTGCAAAAAATTTAAGCAGTGCCAATAAATCTTATATTTGTCATTCTCCTTCCTTTGTCTTCAGTGCAAATCAATTTTTATTTTTTTAGCTCAAGTTAATCCAATGATTTCGGTTATGGTAATTGATCTTTATTCCAGTAAACAGTATACTTCTATTCACTTACTTGCGTAATTTCCACTTCACCACTTCCGCATGAACCTTATACACGGAAGTCTGTTGTGATTTTGTTTGTTTCATTGTAATACTGAATTCAAAGCAGCCATGTTTTGCGTTGCGCGCGTTTGATATCGCACTGAATTTACCACACCCATAGTCTTCTCGATCAACAATTACACCCGGAAGTTCCTCAAAATGGCTTTGGTTGTGGTTGCCATCGATGAGAGTAAATTTGCCCAGTACGCATTTAAATGTAAGTATAGATTTGGATATTTAAAACAATTGTTTGAAATGTGTAAGTTTGTGAAGTTACATCAGTCATGATATCAAATCATGTTTATATTTTAGGGTTTCAAAACGAAGTTGCTTTTAATTCTAGATCTCAAAGCTTGCACTACATATTTGTAATTGCTATACGGTTTCTCACACCAATTGAAACATTGTTCCCATACCAAGGATGTTACTTGTTGCATATCGGGTAACTTGATCACCTAATATAACGGATATTCGATCTCTTTATATGAAGATGTTTCTAAATGTGATTATTTACCGCAATCCATATCATACATTGTGTATTGATTAGATAGGAACCGGAGGCGTGAATCATTGCAAACAATTTTTTATTTTATATGCAGATAACACTGCACTTTGAGCTATCCCCCGAGATAATGCACAACCTGTTGAATTATAAATTTACTGTTTAAAATATAAAACACAAACGTAGCTTTTATTGATATTCTGAATCAAGTCTACAGTCTCCGTTATAAGTACATGTACCCCTTGAATTGAATAAAACTACACTTGAGTCTGTATGCATAATTTGTCCGAATCATTTTTGAATAAAATTTGAGAATTAGATGTAGAGAACGTTAATTCACCATTTGTATTATAATTATTTTGTGTTATACAACTCTGTTCAATTGACCCTCATGTATACAGTTGTATAGCATTAAACTATTGAACGCTTACACATACAATAGAGAAAATAACACATTCTAGGAACAAGGAAGGATGACTATACACACCAGAATGGTCTTTTTGTCGGTATATTTATGGGTATCCCACCTGACGGATGAATCGCTTTATTACAAATATTTCCCATTGATAAAGAATCTACTAAAACTAGGAAATATTGCATTAATTTTATTTCTATATCAAAGTATTTAAAAGCGAATTTCCCCCCAAAGATTGGTTATACATCAATTTGGTTTCCCAAGGAAATAAAATGATGTGTTAAATAGGAAGTTTGAAAAATATTAATAGCATAAGCATAAATTTTAAAAAGTATATAATTCTTCACAATAAGGAATACTTCTAATTGCAAATAATTATAGCAATATACAACTTGCAATTTTAAGTGATGTAGATTTATTTGCGTATACTGTGGGTTCATTAATATTCGTGGGTATCAATTTTCGTGGTGTAGAAATATACACTTCAATGAACATTAAATTTCATGGATAACGAATTCCACAGAAATTGTTATAATCAACGTTGATGTTGATAGAACCACAGTATGTATCTTTCAGTATGTCCCAAGTTATTGCTTCCATCAATTTTTGATGATTTTTAATAAAAATACACATACCTGTGAAAGAAATACAATTGGAATCGATGAAAGGGAATATATCCAAGATATCTTCGGATACCTCGCGCAAATTTTTAACGTTATCATCCGGGCTTATTAATGGCTAACGCAATGCAAAATCCCCGTAGACTTTCTATTTTGGGATGTGTATTGAAACCTGAAGCGGTAGAGGCGGGGCGTTTCAAAACAGATAATCTGGACTTTTTTCATATTAGTGGATGAACGTAGTTATTTTGAGCACAAAGGTATTTACTATTATTGAAATATCAAGCAAAAAGTGGTGGAAGCAATGTACTGTGTTTGTGTATACCTAATTGAGTGTGTGTTGTGTTGTAGTTTATTGAGTGCGTGTTGTGTTGTAGTTTATTGAGTGCGTGTTGTGTTGTGGTTTATTGAGTGTGTGTTGTGTTGTAGTTTATTGAGTGTGTGTTGTGTTGTAGTTTATTGAGTGCGTGTTGTGTTGTTGTAGTTTTTTGAGTGCGTGTTGTGTTGTAGTTTATTGAGTGCGTGTTGTGTTGTAGTTTATTGAGTGCGTGTTGTGTTGTGGTTTATTGAGTGCGTGTTGTGTTGTAGTTTATTGAGTGCGTGTTGTGTTGTAGTTTATTGAGTGCGTGTTGTGTTGTAGTTTATTGAGTGCGTGTTGTGTTGTAGTTTATTGAGTGCGTGTTGTGTTGTAGTTTATTGAGTGCGTGTTGTGTTGTAGTTTATTGAGTGTGTTTTGTGTTGTAGTTTATTGAGTGCGTGTTGTGTTGTAGTTTATTGAGTGCGTGTTGTGTTGTGGTTTATTGAGTGCGTGTTGTGTTGTAGTTTATTGAGTGCGTGTTGTGTTGTAGTTTATTGAGTGCGTGTTGTGTTGTAGTTTATTGAGTGTGTTTTGTGTTGTAGTTTACGCCGAGCACCTCCACAAGCCGTCCTACCGAGTAATACTGTACCACGCACTGGAGAATCTGTTCGCCAAAGACATCAGTATGTTCTGACTTTTTAAAACTAAATGACGTTTTACTTTAAATTCATCCATGTTTGTATGTTTATAATCCTCTGTTGGGTTCTGCAATATATTTTTATAAGAAATTGCTGTTAGTTTTAATCATTTTTTCAACGTCAAAAACATATTAAACAAAAATATTCTCGTTGATATATTAATTATACAACCTAACATAAACAGTAGGCTATAGTAACTGGTTTGTTCTTATACGCCTTAGTCAAAAAAGTAGGGATACTGCAAACCAGCACACGTACAAGCAGACAATTTACTTGTCTCTTGATTTTCTACACAATATGTTGTAGGTGCAGCCCGACTAGCAGAATATAACAGTAAATGTGAAAAGAAAACTGCTGCCTTAACAGAGCTGTACACAAAGCTTGCTGAGGATAGGCAGGTACGTGTAATGGGCTACCTCTGGTAGTCTGTTCATGTTTGCTTTAACCTTTGTAGTGGCTATATTTAGTATATTTAGATTCTTAATGTACCTGTAATGTAAATTACAGTAAGTATAATCAATAAAAATGAATAACCCTTGGAAAAAAAGAAATAATAATGATTTTTTTATACACATAATATGATTTCCATTTCCACATGTATCATTCTAAATGACTTCGGACACCCTGGTGGCCAGGATATTTGTTGGTCTAGTTGGCTGTATATCAATCGATCGGTTCCTTTTTTCTGTAGATAGAGGTGGAGATTCGCGTGGAGAAGGTGGGAGTGAGACCGGAGCACGCCATCTCCGACTTCATCACCCAGGAAAAGCCAAAGTTCGTGGTGACGGGGACCCGGGGGGTGGGCGTGGTCCGCCGGACGATACTAGGCAGCACCAGCGACTTCATCCTCCACCACGCCAACTGTCCCGTTGTCATCTGTACGATGGAGGATCCCTGAGGCACTGTGTGGTACCACATGGCGCTACAGAATGACATCTTTAATACTAAAAGAATCCATTTACAAATGTACAGTCATGTACTGTGTAAAATAACGTAATTGTGTACTAGACATTCGGTGTGTGCCATTAATTAAGTAGATTTGAATGTGGTATTCCATTGTAACATATAAATTCATTCCATCATATACATTGTAGGTGTGCATGTATATACAGAGTATATTGCAATGTAATTGAAGTTTTTGAATGATATTTTGACCTACATGTAATGTGTATATGTGTACTATAAGTACAGAGCCATTTTAAAGACTTCGTCTGGTAAATAAAAAGGATAAATGTGGCATTTTTTTTAGTGGCTTTAAACATGAATAAGAATCTTAGAGTTGCTGTAAATATTAGTTCAGTTCTCATTGGTAAGATATATAATGGGAAATTTATCCGGTTTAGTTTAAATATAGTCTAGTCCAATTTAACAAAAGATACCGTATAACGGGTATTTTTTACGTGCTGCTAATTTTTACTAATTTTTACGAGTTATATAAATCCGTAAAAAAACACCGCACGTACATTTTCTACATCGTACGTATGAGAGTAATGTTCATGACCTTAAGCTCAGTCCCTGACGGCTGTACATGTACATGTAGGTATATTTAAGGTATATGGTAAGGAGGTGATAACAGTTCAGATCTTTCAGTCAGTCTTGAGTATTTTTTAAAACTACGTATAAATCCACGTTAGTAGCTAGATGTCTTTTTTTGTTGGGAGAGAAAGTAAGAGAGAGAGAAAAATTTTTTTTGAAATGGACTTGTCTTTCTTTTTTTTCCCGGTAAATCGAACTGAGACGAGCACATGGTGTACATCAATGATGATACCCATATAAATAGGAATAAGTAAAGTGTATATCACATATGAAATAAAGGTAAATGTATAAAGGAAGGATGTCAACGAGTACCCGGTTAACCGGGTACTCGATCGAACGTCAGAGTATTGAATACTAAAATCGGTACTCGGTTACTCGGATGAATATTTTTTAATATTTCTAAGTTTATTTAATAATGCATTAAAACATCGGTTTTAAAACTTTAAACGTCCATTGCATTTGTACATACAGTTATTAGGATTTCCTACGCCTCTAAATATGCTAAATGACCGTTATCGCCTGTGGCAGTGTTTATATAGTAATTATCGTGACCAAGCACCTGTTACCTAGCTTTTCTCACCTTTGGCTGTCTTCGACCCTTATTTTTTGGCTTACTTTAATGATTTGTTTTCACTGAACATCGTCGTTTATATAGTCTATTATATAAATTAGATAGCACACAGTAGAGAAATCGAACAGACCTAAAGTTCAAAGGTCTGGAAATATTTTAAAAGAACTGAAGATTCAAAAAACGTAAAATATCAGCTGTGCGAGTAAACTAGCTTATTCTATACGGGGGGAACGACAAACATGTTAAATCACATTTGTCTTAAACATAAGGAGGAATTTATACAAAAGTGACCAAGTTTTTACAGTTAACAATGTACTTGTTCATATTTATTTACACTCTTACCGAGTACCCCGGGTACTCGATCGGAAAAACGTCCGAATAACCGAGTACTAAAAATTGACCAATTTGACATCCCTAGCTATAAATATAAGAAATCGTTAACAGAAAAACGATTTTCAGATTTGTATATGTATGTGTCAACTGTAACAAAGTGAAATTTCCCCATTTTACCACAGATGATTTTAATTTTTACGGACATGTCCAATTCATAAAAAAATAACGCGTAAAAATTCAAATCACCCTATTTTTTGACAAATTCGTAAAAAATTACAGCAGTAAAAATTACCCGTTATACGGTAAATCAAATCTGCAGTTCATATCAAGGAGTACATCTGAAACAATGGTGAATTAAAACCCACTGTTTTCAATGTTATACAACATAGGCGTCGGAAGCAAATTGAAAGTGGGGGGGCTAGACTAATCCTCAGAAATATTGAGAAAAAAGTAATTCCCAAAATCATGGAAATCCTAATCCGTGGGGGGGGGGGGGGGAGGATACCTATACTTCCAAAAAAAAAAATTACTTACCAAATTTTTTTTTCTCAAAATCATGAAATTCCTAATTCGTGGGGGGGGGGGGGGGGCTAGTATGCTTCTGAATCTAACCTCTCAATCTTTCAAGGTAAATTTACGAACAATAGTCTTTCCTGCGAGAAAAAGTGGGGGGGGGGGGGGGGGGGCTGAACCCTCTATCATGCTATGTTTCTAATGGTTAGGTATAACTTTGCAAAAAAAGTGGGGGGGGGGGGGGGGGGGGGCTAAGCCCCCCCTAGCCCCCCGGTTCCGACGCCTATGATACAATATTCTAGATTTCTAGCTTAGATATTATAAAGAAGTGTAGGTTATTACAATAAATTTAATGTTTAACGGTTTGTTATTGTCATTTTTTCATGTAATATATTCAGATTCTAAATGTGTCCTGAATTAAATTCATCAATGAAATCATCATAAAGATAGGTTCACATTATAGAGATCACATACTGTGTTACATGTACCACACACCAATTGTATGGTAGGGCCACACAGGGACTAGTGTCAAAATTACATCATTGTTTAAATATACAAAACTTGGCTCTGTGAAAAAATGTGGATTGGTCTGACAAGTATACTTTGGAATCTATTTGTTTTCCCTAGCTCAAACTAGCATCTTTACTACAGGGAAGCTGAGAGAAAAGAAATACATGTACATGAATATAATTACAGACATCAATTTTCTCACTTCTCTTGCATTTACTTGAAATGAGATAAGAACAATCATATTTATTCATTTTAATATTGATAACAACATATAAATATAGTCATAGAGATTCAAAAACATGTAGTGAAGTTAAACAAAATGCCTATTTATGTTAAATATGATTTCATTTCAAACTCAATCTTAAATGTCAATGCACTTTCACCTGATGCAACAGTTAACAGACAATATGTACGGTAATTTGATACACTGCTATCTGTAGATACATCTGGTACATGTACTTTAATGTAATAAATTAAAAATGTTTTCACAAAATTTTATATAGACTTCAACAAGGTTCACAGACTTTCCTTCGAAAAATATCAACAGTCCCTGCATTTCTTCTTTGTATAGTGATTTTTTCATGAATGGACAGCATTAGTCTGATGTGTAGAATGGCTTTGAACAGTTCTTGTCGGTCTGACTTCCTGAGATAATTAAATGGCCGACTGTAGTGTAGTAGTGGTTTCTCCTCGTGTTTCACCGGTCCCTCTCCAGTGGAGTTCTGAATTCTCTCCAAACTAAGTCTGGATATTTGTAGATGGGTGACAGTTACCTACAGAGATGAAATTGTTAATTACAAATGAAATACAACATAGCTGCAAGTCTGATTAAAGATATACACTTGAATACATTGAAAGTTTAAAGTCTTTGGAATAAAGTTAACACTGAACAGATGTTACACAGCATATTTACAGGGCCTTATTACTAAGCATTGTGAAAATTCTGACAATACCACCCTGTGGTACCTGTCTTAACATGACACAAAACTAGATTTTTACTTATTTCAATTGAGATGACTTTAAAAAATATTAACATAAACAGATAAACAAGATGTATTCACAATTGCAAATATGCTTCCTTATAAAAAACAATACAATAGCGTGAACGTTCAATTCTAAATGAACGTTTTTGCAACGTCACAATGATAACCACACACGCTTATCACTTGTCTTATTGTATTAAACATAAAATCTTGATAATTTTAACAGTTCTGAATGATTTGTCTTTTTCAAATGTAAATATAAGTAATAAACAGCAATGTTATAAAGTTCACCTGGATATAAAGTTGGTTGGTACGTGATCAGATCTACTGAAAAGCCCTTTGGGCTTCACAGGATTTGATCACGTGACCAACTAACTTCATATCCTGGTGAACTTTTTAACATTGCTGTTTATTTCTTAATTAACCACACAATTTATTGGATAAAAATCATATACCATCACAAATCCTGAGAGATTGGATAAATCACTTACATGAGTATTTTCCACAATAAACCCTAGAATATCTCTGCCAGCTCTACCACAAATATCCATGTGTGATATAGAACGTTCACTGAAGGCTAAAAGATCCCCAGTGTGTTGAGCAAAACAGTCAGAAATACACTTGTCCTTCCCGGGTGATTCATGTTGACGAGATTTCTTACTGTGTGGAATACCATCCAAATCGGAACATTTTCTGCTCTTGTCAACCTGGAACATAAATTTTAATTAAGGGTTCAACTCATTTAACTTTGAGAAAATTGAATACCTACATGCAGTATTGAAGGAAGAATTTCTTTTGATGCATACAGAAATAATAACATGGTGAACATTATTAGTAACATATATCTTTACAGTTGCTGCAAGACAAACATGTAGTACCTTGACAATACATGAAATTTTTCCTTCTATGCCATAACATATTACATCTGGGGCTGAAGAAATATCCCTTCCCTTAACTCTTGTTTTCTTTGCAGCTATATCTGGTTGACGTCTGAAAACAAAATGCATATTGGAAAATTGAAAATTATTTGTAAGCCTTTTAATACAATACTCTCTCTACCATCTTCCCTTTTCTGATCACACAGCACAGCGTATTGAACAATGAATAAAACAATGTCACTTATAAGATTGTTCAACAGAACCTGTAATCATTAGGCGTTTATAGGCAAATTTGAAACGAACCTGTTGAGAAAAAATAAAATGCTTAAACATTACATGTAAAGAGTACCATTATAGGCGTGACAAAAGTACCATTACCACCTGAGGCTTATTCAACAGAGCAGGGCTGAGTGGTACTTGGAAAAATTCCCTATCCCTACATTCCAAACATGGGAGCACCCACGAGCACCCTCTCTACTGAGCAGGTCGCTCTTTAACATGATCCAATCTTCTCACCTGGATACAATGCCAAATATACTCAGAAGGTCCTGGAACAAGGTTTGGAAACATGAGGGAGAAATCTGATCGCTCGGTGTTCTGTCCCATAGAAGGAGTTCTAGCTGTTGTTGAAACTCTTCAAATCGACAGGAACATCTACGTTTTAAAGAATAAATTATTTCAAAAAATTTCTGTAATATCATGAACGTTACTGTCTTAAACTTAGAGGATATTTTTCCCAATGAAACCAGTACTGGCGTGCGACCAGTTCTCGCCGAGTACCATTTCTCGCCAGTACATTGTGACGTCATTTTTCGTCTATAATTTTATGTGTTGATAAAATGACGTCAAAATGTACTGGCGAGAAATGGTACTCGGCGAGAACTGGTCGCACGCCAGTAGAGTTCTGTTCAATAATTCATATCACATCTAAATTTATACCAGATTAACTTGTGTAAATATATTCTCTTTCAATTTTCTAATGTTACCAATACATAATTTCATATGTACATGAAAATGGATCTATATTCTAAATATTAAATAAATATTTGAAAAATTAATGTGGCCCAATTGGTAAACAGACACTTGACTCAGTATTCTCTGAAGTGGGGGAGAGGGACACTTACAAACCTAAGCCCTCTGGAATGCTCTTTGTTGGTATAAATAAATTGGATATATCGTGATTTCTCGTAAAGTGCGTCTGTAATTCTTCAAAAGAAGAAAAGTCTGTACTTATGGAATTGCAGATATTTATGATTTTCTCCACGGCATTAAGTTCTTCTGAAACAACGTCTTTCCGTAACAGTTTATACAGTCCCCATTCATAATTAACGTCCATAGCACAGTATCTATATAATGGCTTTATACCAAGTTTTTCTATGTGACAGCGCTTCCAATCAGTAGTGTTGCTTGGAAAAGAATCGTTTGCGACAGAAGAAGTCTGGTTTTCAGTGACATCGTCTTGTAGGAGATGAGAATCACAAGTACTGTCAGCGTGCGACCGCTTTTTGGCGTCCATGTTGAAAAAAAATGTTAACAACAGTTACAACAACCAAAGTCAAGCTACTCAGCAATAAGCTACTCAGCAATAACGAAATTTGTTTACATTTATCGACTATATAATCAGAATTTACCGATCCCGATTAATAAAAAATAATCATATACAGGGCGCCTAGCGCCCAAACTAGGACTTGTGACACCCAGAGGACACCGGATTCCTGGGGGCACGGGTGTCCCCCCGGGATTCCCGACCCAAAAAGGGGCGATATTAACACCGATTTCTGGCGCCAGGGCGCTGAGTAGACCCTATCATTCTGTTTAATAGAGAGTCTAAACAGAGCGCCTAGCGCCCAAACTAGGACTTGTGACACCCAGAGGACACCGGATTCTTGGGGGCACGGGTGTCCCCCCGGGATTCTTGTCCCAAAAAGGGGCGATATTAACACCGATTTCTGGCGCCAGGGCGCTGAGAAGACCCTATCATTCTGTTTAATAGAGAGTCTAAACAGAGCGCCTAGCGCCTAAACTAGGACTTGTGACACCCAGAGGACACCGGATTCTTGGGGGCACGGGTGTCCCCCCGGGATTCCCGTCCCAAAAAAGGGCGATATTAACACCGATTTCTGGCGCCAGGGCGCTGAGTAGACCCTATCATTCTGTTTAATAGAGAGTCTAAACACAGCGCCTAGCGCCCAAACTAGGACTTGTGACACCCAGAGGACACCGGATTTTTGGGGGCACGGGTGTCCCCCCGGGATTCCCGTCCCAAAAAGGGGCGATATTAACACCGATTCCTGGCGCCAGGGCGCTGAGTAGACCCTATCATTCTGTTTAATAGAGAGTCTAAACAGAGCGCCTAGCGCCCAAACTAGGACTTGTGACACCCAGAGGACACCGGATTCTTGGGGGCACAAGTGTTCCCCCGGGATTCCCGTCCCAAAAAGGGGCGATATTAACACCGATTTCTGGCGCCAGGGCGCTGAGTAGACCCTATCATACTGTTTAATAGAGAGTCTAAACAGAGCGCCTAGCGCCCAAACTAGGACTTGTGACACCAAGAAGACACCGGATTCTTGGGGGCACGGGTGTCCCCCCGGGATTCCCGTCCCAAAAAGGGGCGATATTAACACCGATTTCTGGCGCCAGGGCGCTGAGTAGACCCTATCATACTGTTAAATAGGGAGTCTAAACAGAGCGCCTAGCGCCCAAACTATGACTTGTGACACCCAGAAGACACCTGATTCCTGGGGGCACGGGTGTCCCCCCGGGATTCCCGTCCCAAAAAGGGGCGATATTAACACCGATTTCTGGCGCCAGGGCGCTGAGTAGACCCTATCATTCTGTTTAATAGAGAGTCTAAACAGAGCGCCTAGCGCCCAAGCTATGACTTGTGACACCCAGAGGACACCTGATTCTTGGGGGCACGGGTGTCCCCCCGGGATTCCCGTCCCAAAAAGGGGCGATATTAACACCGATTCCTGGCGCCAGGGCGCTAAGTAGACCCTATCATTCTGTTTAATAGAGAGTCTAAACAGAGCGCCTAGCGCTTAAACTAGGACTTGTGACACCCAGAGGACACCGGATTCTTGGGGGCACGGGTGTCCCCCCGGGATTCCCGTCCCAAAAAAGGGCGATATTAACACCGATTTCTGGCGCCAGGGCGCTGAGTAGACCCTATCATTCTGTTTAATAGAGAGTCTAAACAGAGCGCCTAGCGCCCAAACTAGGACTTGTGACACCCAGAGGACACCGGATTTTTGGGGGCACGGGTGTCCCCCCGGGATTCCCGTCCCAAAAAGGGGCGATATTAACACCGATTCCTGGCGCCAGGGCGCTGAGTAGACCCTATCATTCTGTTTAATAGAGAGTCTAAACAGAGCGCCTAGCGCCCAAACTAGGACTTGTGACACCCAGAGGACACCGGATTCTTGGGGGCACGGGTGTCCCCCCGGGATTCCCGTCCCAAAAAGGGGCGATATTAACACCGATTTCTGGCGCCAGGGCGCTGAGTAGACCCTATCATACTGTTTAATAGAGAGTCTAAACAGAGCGCCTAGCGCCCAAACTAGGACATGTGACACCCAGAGGACACCGGATTCTTGGGGGCACGGGGGTCCCCCCCGGGATTCCCGTCCCAAAAAAGGGCGATATTAAGAGCGATTTCTGGCGCCAGGGCGCTGAGTAGACCCTATCATTCTGTTTAATAGAGAGTCTAAACACAGCACCTAGCGCCCAAACTAGGACTTGTGACACCCAGACGACACCGGATTTTTGGGGGCACATGTGTCCCCCCGGGATTCCCGTCCCTAAAAGGGGCGATATTAACACCGATTCCTGGCGCCAGGGCGCTGAGTAGACCCTATCATTCTGTTTAATAGAGAGTCTAAACAGAGCGCCTAGCGCCCAAACTAGGACTTGTGACACTCAGAGGACACCGGATTCTTGGGGGCACGGGTGTCCCCCCGGGATTCCCGTCCCAAAAAGGGGCGATATTAACACCGATTTCTGGCGCCAGGGCGCTGAGTAGACCCTATCATACTGTTTAATAGATAGTCTAAACAGAGCGCCTAGCGCCCAAGCTATGACTTGTGACACCCAGAAGACACCTGATTCTTGGGGGTACGGGTGTCCCCCCGGGATTCCCGTCCCAAAAAGGGGCGATATTAACACCGATTTCTGGCGCCAGGGCGCTGAGTAGACCCTATCATTCTGTTTAATAGAGAGTCTAAACAGAGCGCCTAGCGCCCAAACTAGGACATGTGACACCCAGAGGACACCGGATTATTGGGGGCACGGGGGTCCCCCCCGGGATTCCCGTCCCAAAAAAGGGCGATATTAACACCGATTTCTGGCGCCAGTGCGCTGAGAAGACCCTATCATTCTGTTTTATAGAGTCTAAACAGAGCGCCTAGCGCCCAAACTAGGACTTGTGACACCCAGAGGACACCGGATTTTTGGGGGCACGGGTGTCCCCCCGGGATTCCCGTCCCAAAAAGGGGCGGTATTAACACCGATTTCTGGCGCCAGGGCGCTGAGTAGACCCTATCATTCTGTTTAATAGAGAGTCTAAACAGAGCGCCTAGCGCCCAAACTAGGACATGTGACACCCAGGTGACACCGGATTCTTGGGGGCACGGGGGTCCCCCCGGGATTCCCGTCCCAAAAAGGGGCGATATTAACACCGATTTCTGGCGCCAGGGCGCTGAGAAGACCCTATCATTCTGTTTAATAGAGTCTAAACAGAGCGCCTAGCGCTCAAACTAGGACTTGTGACACCCAGAGGACACCGGATTCTTGGGGGCACGGGTGTCCCCCCGGGATTCCCGTCCCAAAAAGGGGCGATATTAAGAGCGATTTCTGGCGCCAGGGCGCTGAGTAGACCCTATCATACTGTTAAATAGGGAGTCTAAACAGAGCGCCTAGCGCCCAAACTATGACTTGTGACACCCAGAGGACACCGGATTCTTGGGGGCACGGGTGTCCTCCCGGGATATCCGGTCCCAAAACGGGCAATATTAACACCGATTTCTAGCGCCAGGGCGCTGAGTAGACCCTATCATACTGTTAAATAGGGAGTCTAAACTGAGCGCCTAGCGCCCACACTAGGACTTGTGACACCCAAGTGACACCGGATTCTTGGGAGCACGGGTGTCCCCCCGGGATTCCCGTCCCAAAAAGGGGCGATATTAACACCGATTTCTGGCGCCAGGGCGCTGAGTAGACCCTATCATTCTGTTTAATAGAGAGTCTAAACAGAGCGCCTAGCGCCCAAACTAGGACATGTGACACCCAGGTGACACCGGATTCTTGGGGGCACGGGGGTCCCCCCGGGATTCCCGTCCCAAAAAGGGGCGATATTAACACCGATTTCTGGCGCCAGGGCGCTGAGAAGACCCTATCATTCTGTTTAATAGAGTCTAAACAGAGCGCCTAGCGCTCAAACTAGGACTTGTGACACCCAGAGGACACCGGATTCTTGGGGGCACGGGTGTCCCCCCGGGATTCCCGTCCCAAAAAGGGGCGATATTAAGAGCGATTTCTGGCGCCAGGGCGCTGAGTAGACCCTATCATACTGTTAAATAGGGAGTCTAAACAGAGCGCCTAGCGCCCAAACTATGACTTGTGACACCCAGAGGACACCGGATTCTTGGGGGCACGGGTGTCCTCCCGGGATATCCGGTCCCAAAACGGGCAATATTAACACCGATTTCTAGCGCCAGGGCGCTGAGTAGACCCTATCATACTGTTAAATAGGGAGTCTAAACTGAGCGCCTAGCGCCCACACTAGGACTTGTGACACCCAAGTGACACCGGATTCTTGGGAGCACGAGTGTTCCCCCGGGATTCCCGTCCCAAAAAGGGGCGATATTAACACCGATTTCTGGCGCCAGGGTGCTGAGTAGACCCTATCATTCTGTTTAATAGAGAGTCTAAACAGAGCGCCTAGCGCCCAAACTAGGACATGTGACACCCAGGTGACAGCGGATTCTTGGGGGCACGGGTGTCCCCCCGGGATTCCCGTCCCAAAAAGGGGCGATATTAACACCGATTTCTGGCGCCAGTGCGCTGAGTAGACCCTATCATTCTGTTTAATAGAGTCTAAACAGAGCGCCTAGCGCTCAAACTAGGACTTGTGACACCCAGGTGACACCGGATTCTTGGGGGCACGGGTGTCCCCCCGGGATTCCCGTCCCAAAACGGGCAATATTAACACCGATTTCTGGCGCCAGGGCGCTGAGTAGACCCTATCATACTGCTAAATAGAGAGTCTAAACAGAGCGCCTAGCAAATTTCGTTATTGCTGAGTAGCTTATTGCTGAGTAGCTTGACTTTGGTGTTACAACAGCAGTTATTGCACACGGTATCAAGTCAAATCGTTCCCCGGCCCTCTCGGCCACGACTGCAAATGACAAACAGAGCGTTTTTGTTTCACCGCAAACCATTACTGGGAACCAATAACAGCTTTTATCAGGAGATTCGGAAATTACAGATAGAAACTTGCATTGTGAGTAATATACTGGGTCTGCAAACCTTTTTTTTCATTTTGAGAGAGAGAGAGAGAGAGAGAGAGAGAGAGAGAGAAGTGGCGTTGTTACACCCATGAAAGAGTTGGATAATTTTTATATTTCGAAAACCATTGTATTTTGAACTGAACTGTGACCGAAAAGGAAAATATATCCCGCATTGAAAAGAATGTTCGAATGTGGGGTGGAGGGGGGGGGGTGAAGACATCCAATCCAGGGGAGGGACAAACCCTTCCATTATCTTCGCCTTTTAAAGGACATGGTCACGATTTTGGTCAAATTCTGTTTTTCTGTTTTTATTATTTACAATGCTTTAGGAATGCATTTCTAATGATAAAATGAAATTGAGAGTAAGTCGTAGAGCTATAAGCAAGATAAACTACTCACAATTCTTTGTCATGTAAAAAAGGCTCGTGCCCTTTTTTTTTTTTTACATCGATCGATTCAATATACCAGTAAAAAATTACAAGCTTCTTTGTATTTATTTCTTGTTCATTTAAAGCATAAATAAACAGTTCCTAACGTTTAACACATTCATTTAAGGTTAAAAACTGGAATTTTCACTTTAACATTCAAAATGTAAACAAAGTCTTTGTTTACATAGCAAAGAATTGTAAGCTCTGTAACTTGTATATAACTCAAAGAATGACACTCAAATTTTGGTTGCCTATTAAGAATGTATTTCTCAAGAATTGTAAACACTAAAATCGGAAAAATAATTTTTGACCATGCCCCTTTAAGTCTAATGGAAAAATCTATTGCAGAGAAAGGGTTGTAGAAAGGTTACGGTTTCGGCATAAAATCTAGTATATCTGTATATGAGTATACCTAAATCGATGCTTATAGTTACAGTCTTCGACAATCATGTGTATTTCATTAAATCATCACTCAAGTTTCTTTGTATACTTTTGGGAGACATGCATGTTGGGAAGGGGTAATCAGAACTTTCAGTTAATCAAATTTTAATGCACAACAGCTGTATAATAAGAAAAGTAACTCTAGCATTGCCAATCATCACACTTCACTATTTTAAAAAAAGGAAATGAATGAAAAGTTTAACAACTTTTCAAAGAAGTTTAATATACTCAATTAAAAAATTAACTAAAGATTCATTTAATTTATATCTCAGGTTATGTAATAACATTAAAGTACATAAAATTATATATTATATATAGTTTTTTTTTTCGCGATGAAATTGTCCACTAAGTTACATGTAACAATTCTATATGTCTACACGGTGGATAGAGCAGTTAACAAGACTGAACATTGTCAGGATTCCTCTCACAGTCTTCACTTTGTCCTAGTTCTTGATCATCAGGTGAAGGTGAAGTGGAATTCTTTTTTCCACTGTAACAAATTTGAAGTTGTTATGATTTTCATTTTGAAATATATATATATATATATATATATATATATATATATATATATATATATATATATATATATAAATGAATTTTCACATTGAATATTCAGTACGTGAATTCTATGAAATGAACATTGAAATTCAATTATTTTTTTTACATTTTTTTTCTCCACAAGGTAAAACCTAAACCTCCTAAAGCAGAAGCAGCGATGGGTACTGTCACCAAGGGGACGACAACACTAGCATTCACTACAAAAACCACCAAAAATATTAATCCATTTAAGTCATTGCAACATTTTAATTAACATTTCCTTTGAGTTTTCATACCTAAGAATTTTTCACAATATTCTCTTGGTTTTACGTACGTTTTTTGTGTAAAAATATGAATAAAACTATTTTGTCTGATGAAAATTTGTTTTCAAAAAAAGATATAAAATAAACAAGTGAAAAGCTGTCAATGTGACAGCAAACCGGGTTTTCTGTTATCTTAACTGTATCCATAATCCATGTAAACCCTTAATTGATTAACACTACCTACCGTATCCAGTGCAATGGAGTACCCTATATGACTAGTAAGTTCAAAAGCTGGTATTTTTTCATAAATTATCAGAAATCAAAATCCTAGCAATATGCACACCTCTGATATAGCCTTTGTATAATTGATCTGCAAAAGAATAACTTCCTATCTTGAAAACTGTAGGATGAATACAATGAGCTAGGGTACCCTTTTGGCAGCCGCCCGCCCGCCATTTTCACCATTTTAATAACCGAATTATTCCGTTGGAAGACCCGGTTAAAAATAGTTTATGTTATATATTTTTAGCCCATATAATGGTCTGTATCTTGCTTATAACTCAGCGACTGATACTCCAATTTTAGTTTAGCATAATACATGTAAATGCCTAAGGTTAGCATTTTTATTATAAAAATTGCTTTTGAATATTTTCAGCTAAAATCGTGAACATTTCCATTTTAATTGTTGAGTTTCAGTAAGTTTTCCTTTTATTTTTAAGTACAATCGACACACGTAGATTTATTTTCTTTTAATGTACTACATGTGATATCTCCTGATTGAGACGAAGTAAGTTACGATAAAACAAATTTAAATCTTAAGCTTTGTATATACCTTGTTTATTTTATACAATTAATATATTAAGTACATACAGGAATACTGTTTTACCTTCATCACAGTTTATTCCGCCATACAGAGAATCACAGGTACAGGAGTATGTTGCTGTGTTATTCTGACACGTGCCGTGTACACATGGGGAGCTGATACACCCACTGATTTCTGTATAAATAACACATTATTTAAAGTTACATGAATTTTGTTCAGCACCAAACATGAACCCAATGGTACTGGTAATTCAATTCCCCTATTAATGTTTATAGAAATTTTCAGATATAAATTTGTAAAGCAAAATCTATAAATGATGATCAAAATGAACACGAATGAAGAATGAAGGGCATCGCATATGCAAACACAAAATTATGATTAACAGAATGTGCACACACCTGTATCACAGTTGACACCTGTAAAGCCAGGGTGACACTCACAGGTGTAATTGTTGACATGGTCAGTACAATTCCCATTGATGCATGGGGAATTTTGACAATTGATGATTTCTGAAATAAATTAAAAATGAAAATGACGTATAGAGAGGTTTTTACAGTTCGCTTGTGCAAAATCTATAAATGATAATCAAAATGAACACGAATGAAGAAAATTCATTTTTTCGGGGGCATCGCATATGGAAACAAAAAATTATGATTAACAGAATGTGTACACACTTGTATCACAGTTGACACCTGTAAAGCCAGGGTGACACTCACAGGTGTAATTGTTGACATGGTCAGTACAATTCCCATTGATGCATGGGGAATTTTGACAATTGATGATTTCTGAAATAAATTAAAAATGAAAATGACGTATAGAGAGGTTTTTACAGTTCGTTTGTGCAAATTCTATAAATGATAATCAAAATGAACACGAATGAAGAAAATTCATTTTTTCGGGGGCATCGCATATGCAAACACAAAATTATGATTAACAGAATGTGTACACACTTGTATCACAGTTGACACCTGTAAAGCCAGGGTGACACTCACAGGTGTAATTGTTGACATGGTCAGTACAATTCCCATTGACGCATGGGGAATTCTGACAATTGATGATTTCTGAAAAAAATTGAAAATGACATAGATAGGTTTTTACAGTTCGTAAGTGCAAAATCTATAATGATAATCAAAATGAACAAGATAGAAGAAAATTCATTTTTTCGGGGGCATCGCATATGCAAACACAAACTTATAATTATCAGAATGTTTACAGACCTGTATCACAGTTGACACCTGTATAGCCAGGTTGACACTCACAGGTGTAATTGTTGACATGGTCAGTACAATTCCCATGGACACATGGGACATTTTGACAATTGATGATTTCTGAAAAAAATTGAAAATAAAAATGACATAGAAAGGTTTTTACAGTTCGTTAGTGTGAGGTGAAGCGCCCTTCAGTCTGAATCTCTGTGGCATTTGGCAAATTATAACTCGATGTATTTTGTGTTAAAATATGTTGTTTAATATCATAAACAATTTATTGCATCAAAGTTTAGAAATTTATAAATAATTTTTTAAGAAAATTCATTTTTTTCAGGGGCATTGCATATGCAAACACAAGATAATAATTAATAGAATAAACACACCTGTATCACAGTTGACACCTGTAAAGCCAGGTTGACACTCACAGGTGTAATTGTTGACATGGTCAGTACAGTTCCCATTGACGCATGGGGAATTCTGACAATTGGTGATTTCTGAAATAAATTGAGAGTGAAAATACTTGGAAAGGTTTTACAGTTCTTTAGTGCAAAATCTATAAATGATAATCAAAATGAACACGAATGAAGAAAATTCATTATTCGGGGGCATCGCATATGCAAACACAAAATTATAATTAACAGAATGTGTACACACCTGTATCACAATTGACACCTGTAAAGCCAGGGTGACACTCACAGGTGTAATTGTTGACATGGTCAGTACAATTCCCATGGACACATGGAAATGAGCGACACGTATTGTTGTCTGCAAAACGAAATAAAAATTGAGATCACTTCTTCTTTATATTATCTAAGAAATATTGATTAATATATTTGTGAGTTTCCATATTTTCGTCGTAACTTACGTCGAGAAAGCATTGTAAAACAAATTCAAAACACTACAAATCTAATTATAGTTTTAATTTTCAGTCAGACTTTCCTCTGTCGTTGTGTACGACATGAAAAATCTGGCTAGAACAACACTACAATTTAAATTTCAACTTCACATTTAACACGTATCAATAGTTTACTCAATGCTTAACTCGAAAAGTGCTGCTGGAATACTGTGCCATATGTTGCTTTAATGCAATTGCCGTGATATAACGTTTTTTTTTAGATCCAGATAAATAACAATTAAATCAATGAGGGTATGGGATTCTAGCAGTAATTTTTATCAAACTGATATGTTATTCTTTTATTTAATATGTTTATTGTTTACTGAAAACCGCTGGGTAGTGTTGTTCTATCTCATTTTATATTAAGGAACATACATACAGCTTTTTATAGTTGTCCTGTGAGGTGGTAATGATGTACTGTCCGCTTCCGTTGCATTGACATCTATTTAAACAGAAAATAATAAGTCTTAGGTTTGTTTCAAACCAACAATTTAATCTTAAGATCAGTTAACAATATATACTATCCTTATGATATACAATTGAAAAAAATAATATTCAGTTTTCGATATTTTGTTTAAATAATATGAATTTAATTTTCTTGTATCATATAAAATTATAGCAGATAAGCAACGATTCTGACATACATGTAGTATAATGAATGTAACCCTAGTTTGGCCTAAATGAGCTGGATAATCTTTAATTTCCCTTTGTAGTATCTAATTTGCTTCTTATTGATTTTCACTCATCAAAACATTTTTATTTATACTAATACATGTTTTTTTTCAATAGAATGATAGTATCAGGAATTAAAACTTCACCAACAAAAAGAACATTTACCCCCTTAACTGAGTGCAACAAATAGATTAATAAAATGCATGGATTCCATACCGGTATCACATTTGACACCTGTAAAGCCAGGTTGACACCCAGGATTGTATCTGATGACATCATCTGTACAATTCCCATAAACACATTCACTGATGTCTGTGAAAAAAGAAATTATTCCCTTTTTTCATCATATATATCAAAACGGACTGATTTTTATATTTGTAAGCTTTGTTAAAACTTGTTTGGCTGGAGTACTTTAAAAAATATACCCACCTGTATCACATTTGACACCTGTAAAGCCAGGTTGACACTCACAGGTGAACATGTTGATAAGGTTAGTACAGTTTCCATGGACACATGGAGAACTTTGACACTCATCGATGTCTGATAAACAAATATAAAATTTGTAATCTTTTCTTTTCACATTTTCAAATAACCGTTGATTTATTATCATTTGTTTATTATTTTATTACCTACAGTTAGAAATTTTGAAAAGACAACAGTGTCCTCTCTTGGTTTTACCATGAACGGACATATAGCATATGTATAAACAAAAACCTATATAATAGATAAATGTTTATTACATGTATTACAAAAACACACCTGTGGCCATGTTCATGAAAGTATCTTAAAATATCTATCTTAATACATGCCGTACGATAGGTATAAAACATATCTATGACCACTCTAAGGCATATCTTAAGATGTAAACCCAAGGTATCTTAGACGTATCCTACGTTAAGAATCTTAAATCAACCAAGTTTCCTTTTAAGCAATGAAATATAACAAAATATAATGTGAAAAAGTATTTGTGTATTGTGAATGTACATTATAAACATACTTAAATATTAAGCATTTACATTTTAAAAGATTTTTATTGTGTTATTTTATTCACCAATGATGCTTATTAAAATTCATTAACAGAATGTGTACACACCTGTTTCACAGTTGACACCTGTAAAGCCAGGCTGACACCCACAGCTGTACATGTTGATAAGGTCATTACAGATCCCATTGACACATGGGGAAGATTGGCACTCATCGATGTCTGTAATAAATTAGACAGACACAGAAAGATTTTCATACAATCGACTACATCAACATATGTGTTATAAAAGCTTTCTATCCTCGTTGACGACATAGAAGTGCTTAAACTGTTCAATATAACATGTATTTTTAAGAAGACCTCTATGTTTACGTAAGCCCATTGAGCTCATTTTCGTATGTAAAAAAAAAAAGAATAATAAAAAATTATCGCTATATAATGCGAAGGTTACGCATTTATTCGTCAAAGCATCTTGTTTATTCCCGAAAGTTACGGCATTATTTGCAAAGACTACTTGTTCATTCGCGAAGGTTTTGCGATAAATTGCAAAAGTTACGGGCTTATTCGCGAAAGTTACATGTTTATTCGCAAACTTTTCACGTTTATTCGCGATCGTTTTGCGTTATACTGGAAACTTCCGCCTTTATTCGCAATAGTTACACGTTTATTCTCAGAAGTTAAAAGATTATACGCGAATGTTTCGCGTTTATTCGCAACAGATATGTTAAACATATATCACAAAAGTATTATTTGATAAAGTTATATGTGTTAAAGCATGAAACTTTTTATTCATTACTAATAAACGCTTAAAAGGTTTTATATGGGTTTGAATCTACCTCGTTTTCTTTTACATTGATATCCTGTTTTAAGCAAACGTGAGTCATTTTGAGACATGAATTTAAGACTGGTAAATTTCTATTCTCTTTGGATTGTGTGTCTTTTACGACCAATTTAAAAGAATTTGTTTTTAAAAACGCTGCATATGCCTTGTTTATTGTTGGTGGGTTTTTTCACCAATCTACATAAGTTATAACCTCTTTGCAAATTATACAGTTAAATTTAAACGCATTTAAAACTGTTGAACATAGGTTCCAACTAATTATTCTTTTTTAAATTCCAGACCGGAATGTAAACGTCCCAGTTTGAAATATATATGATCGCCTGATCACGTGGTGTCAGAATCTAATCAGTATGTAAACAAGGAATTGACACAAAAGCGTGTTCAGCGTGAGACACATTAAATGTTTTCCAAAGTACATGTATATAACCGATTACAAAATCAAAAAGTTTGTTATGTATGACTGGAACATTTGAAACTTACTATTCTCACAATTTTCCCCATCAAATCCTTTTCGACATAAACACCATGTAGTATCTAGGGATAGATATTTCAAACACTTTCCTCCATTTTGACATGTATTTTTGTGGCATTTAACTGTAAAGAAACCAAAAAAAAAAAGATTTAAAGATCAAACTTATGCGTATTGTGAAGAAGATGTTTTTAAAAAGTATGAGTACTATTTGTTCTTAGATGACGTTAAGACACATATATATCTATGGTTTAAATGTGTAAGGAAAAAACAACCGATGTGCAAATATCTACCCATGATGTGTTTTTAAAAATTTTAGATCTAGGAATGATATATTTCTTGAGCTTTATTTCGGAATGTATACACGTTTTGTACTCGGATGTGGTTTCTTGAGTATAAAGTGCACTAAAAATATAATTGTTTCAATATATTGTTGCAAATACGCAATTATGCATTGCGCATAAATAATAAACTTTAGTCATAAACTTGATGCTATCTTATACGGTTTACAGTCTAAAAATGTATTCTAATTCGACCATCATTCTCGAATTTAAAAAATAGAGTTTTCATATGCATTTCGAAAAAAAAGGAAAAAATCATTAACTAAGAAAACAGAGATATGCAGCCCATGTACTTATTATTAATCCTTTTGGTTGAGTTTGACAATCCGTTGCTGGATCTAATCCATGTTGACAATCACATCTGTATCCTTTAGTACTAGAGTCCATGAAACAAGAACCGCCATTTTGACAAGGTAGTCTGTAGCAAGCATTTGCTAAAACAAATGATTGAACATACACAAACATATTAAAAGCAATACAACTATATGCGGAAGTGTTTTCATTCTAAGGTATATGTTTGACTTATATATGCAATGATACTGTTGATTTGAATATCATGTATTGAACGATATATTTACTTTTTAATTTCCAGAGAGAGAGAGAGAGAGAGAGAGAGAGAGAGAGAGAGAGAGAGAGAGAGAGAGGACCTTTTAAGAAACCTGACACATTATGAAGTTGCTTAGAATAAAAAGATTTTCTCTCAAAGCTAAAAAAAATCATAATGCTATATTTTACATTGTTATATTCAGTTGTATATTCTCACTATATAACTCTATATAGACGAATAATCAATAATTGTAATATTAGCTCGTCCGAAAAATATTGACCGGTCAATATTTTTTTGATATTGACCGGCTAGGAATAATATCTAGAGAACATTCCCTCTATTTCAAATGATCACCTCTGATTTGTTGATTCGTAAACGATGACGTAAATAATTCTTCGCTACTCCAAAACAAGGTGACGTCATAATAGACAGTCAGTCAAGGGAAGTAAACAACGGACGCACAATGCGACGGTTTGCTATCATAACGGATGTAAGGGTTTGCGAATTACTGTGAAGTAAAATCAGGTAGAACATCTGTATATTAATTCTTTCGGTCGGCGGAATATCACCAGTGACCGTTTAATGCTGAGGATATTTTGGAAATGAACTTTGCACAGAACTGAATTCGTGAATTCTTTGTTGAGCCGAGAAAATTATGGCGATCTGTTTTCAATTACTTTCTTAGTTTTGGTTTGTTTCTTCATATAACAAAACAAATGTTGACTGTGTTTTCGGGCAACATTGATTATATTAGCCCCCTTGGGACGAAAATATTGCCCTCCGCTTCGCGTCGGGCAATATTTCGTCCCTCGGGGGCTAATATAATCAATGTTGTCCTCAACCCCAGTCAATATTTGTATAATATTTGGCAACAAAGTCCGATAACCCTAACAGTGTCAAATACTTAAAAATAAAAACCAATGACTTTAGTTTGTTTAAAAAAAATACTTCTCCAATAAATTGTATTTCTAAGATAAAGATTATCAAGTTTGAATTTGGTTTTAAGAATAATCTTTCATATTAGATATACACCCTGTACATCTTTGATATAAAAAAACATCATACTAGCTATTGATAATACCACCCGCAATGTCGAGATCAGGGAACCGTTTCACAAAAGCATCGTAAATCTTACGTAGTACGTAACTGCGACGTAAGTAGTTCGTAGCAAAGTTTCGACGAAAGCGTCTTAATTCACGTTGCGTCGTAAGTTACGTCGTTACTCTACGTCATCTCGGAGGTGACGTAAAATTACTTCTCAGCGTTAGTTTATCAAAATGGCGGCGTTCATGAGGAACAACAGTGTTATATTCTATTTGTGTGGATAATAACCTTTACTGAAATCCAATGCCATAAACACTTTTGTTTTCAAAAAATAAACTAATGGGTGATGCAAACAAAGTCTTTCAGAAAGACATAAGATGCACAATGAACTTACTTTCAAAGGTATAAAATGTGCATTTACAATCTGAAGTAAGAAAACAACTATCCTACAAAAATTCAATGCACAATGAATGTATGAATAAAATGAATCAAGTATCATCATCTCCCATTTTTTTCAGAAGGAATCATATGTAAGTTTGGTTAACTTATACAACTAATACAAAGGTAGTTTTGTATTTCCGTATTTATTTTTGATTAGCTTAACTACTTTTGAATGTTTACCACGTTATTGATGTACTTTATAACCATTAACTACCACTCTTCTCATCTGGGTTGAAATATGATGAAATCCTAAACCCTATCAATATTCCTAAATTCTTCGTAGAATGTTTTGTTTTCTAAGCCACATTTTGAATGCCGCTTAACTCGTAGAAATAAGCGTCTACTTTGCCAAATGATATACATACTTATTTCTTATGTCGCTTATAACGCAAGATCTGATTGATTTACAAGCTGGGTGTGAATTTCCGTATCACCTGATAAGCCGGGTGTATATAAAATGTGACGGCACAATGTATTTCTTGTTTTTATCTTTGGTTAAAAATGTAACGTTACATGAAGAAAATGAAAACTTTTTAAGATAATTTGTCAAAATCACTATTTCTTAATGTTCTAGCTATTGGCGTGAATAAATGATTTTCAGCACTTCAATTAATATTATTTTTCAGTTCTTTGTATCGAATTTATCTCACAGGTAAAACAATAAGAATTACAAATGTTATATAACATAGGAAATAAATTCGTTATCCAGGTTCAACCAAAGGTGTACGGGGATACACCCCTGGATGTATTCCATACACCCTAAGGCCGCAGGCCGAAGGGTGTATAGAATACATCCAGAGGTAGTTTTGCGTACACTCTAAATTGGATCTGAATATCTATATAATAATGTATACGGAATTGGATCATTGGTGAACATCGTCTATAAAATAATCATGCTCTACATTTGGATCAACAAATTTTTAATTTATTTAAAGTAGATTAAGAAGGATAACCTGATAGTCACAATCAGAAATACATACTTGTACATCCAGTACTACGGTTAGCAGGGCAAGGGTTCGACAGGTAACAGATCTGTCCAGACGGGCAGGAATTGTTCCTTGCGCACAAGACTTCTCTAAAATTCTCGGTATGTCGCTATACAAGTACAAACAGGAAATAATAAAACTTTAATTTATTTGGATTATACATGTACTTACAGTCAGAAGTTTATTTGAAGAACTTTGTTTGTTCAAGACAACAAATGTCAAAGGAAACAACACACAAAACATCTTCTTACAAAGCGATAAGATACATTTGGATACCTCTAGATCGGACCCAACTTGGTTTTTCAGACTTGTTTGTTATAGTTTGCCGTGTGATTTTATGAGAAATAACAGATTAAGTAATAGTTTTGGTAAGATTGATCATCAGATGATGAAGAAATTGATTTTAAATGACTCAGTTTAGGTTTTTATAAAATAGAGTTAGAAGTTAGAAGAATTAGAACAATCTTTCACTGAATTTTCTTGATATTTATTAACACTAAAATTCACACTGGGGGTAATAGTACGGGATATGTATTACTTTTGTAATGCACTCATAATATTGTTCCTCGTAAGTGGCAAGGGTTCTCAACAAAATTTAAGATACAAGTTATATTATTGGATTTAATATTCTAATAATGGACATATTACAGAATATAATTTCCCTTTTAATAATAAATAGCAACTTCATAATTGGATTGATATGATAATGCATATGTCTTATGTAAAAAATTGATATTAAAAAAAAACAAAACTCCGCAATTATATACCAATAAACAAATTTGCAGGCTACGTACCATCAGCAACTATATTTTGAGTGTAAGGTACTTTGCATTCTAATATTATTAGGAACTTAGTTTGTAAAAGTTCTGCTACATACCACTGATTGTACATCTAAACATGGACAATAAGTTTTCTCTTCTTAAGATTAATTAAGATATTCATAGACATTCTGAAAAAATATATTGATTAATTCAACTAGCTATTTATTCTTAGCATTTATTTAAACAGTGTTTATGAGGTTAAGTGATCAAAAGTTAACTATCAGATATTCTGTACCATTTTAGATATGATATATTTAACTATAAACTATATGTTTAAAAAATCAAAATATTTTGCTTTTGAATTCGAACAATATGCTGTGTATTTTTACAGAGCTCTTCTTTTTAATGAGATAAATAAAGTCTAATATCAAACCATCAAGCCCTTTTAATTATAAGTGCTTTATCTTTTAATATATACGACTGAATTAACGTATATAAACACATATACATATAAGCCATGAATTTGATATCCTACCATGCAGCTATCTCTGTTGCTTTTACAGTACTTTTCGTCATTTTCACATCTAGAATCACTCTGTTTGTTCCTATGCAAAAACCGAGCGGCAACTTGTTTCGATATTTCACCTGGCAAATTTAAGTAGTTACCTGAAAGAAAAACATGATGGTAAAACAAAAAAGAGAGGGGGGAAATAGAAATTAATAATGCTTACTTTGTATCATTTTTAAACGACACATACCAGCTAAAATAATTTGATAGAAAAGGGCACCAATTAACAAAGACGTTGGAAACATTGCGCTCATTTTAAAAAAAAATTCACGTTTAGTTTTATTTTCGGCTAACAGTTTCAATGTGTTTCTCAGTATGATTGTGAAAACATATTCTTACGCTTACATATAAGTTCATACATGTTAAAAACGGATGCTTATCTACCATTATGGTGATTGGTTAGTGTTATGCAATGTTGTTAATAACAAAACTAAAGATACCTTGAATTTGACTTTCAAAACAATGTGTATATATAAGTAAACATCGCACTTACAATACGGTATAAACAATCATTTATAATGTTTAAGTTAAAAATACACAAAATCCCTAGCAAATTCTTGATTGTCGAATAAAGTATTAAGCCTTGTTCTCTTAAAATTTCCTACTCACTATGTTCAAACAGTAAACTCACTTATATTGATTTATAAATATGATATAATATATATGATAATGATACCCGACGCAAAATTGACAAAACGCAACAAATACGCGATTATTAAGAAGCTCATATTTCAGTTACACGGAAGCCTAAAAATGCAGCACATTTCAATTATAATGCTCTACAAACTGAAATTAATTTTGATAATTCAGAATGAACTTAGATATATCTTTAAAAAATAGAAATAGTAATTTGAACATTCATAACCAGACATATATTCATATTACTCATGAGAAAATATAAACATTTTTTTTAAATATTAAAACACTTTGCAAAAAATAAAATAAGATAGAATGAAATAAAATGCTTTATCTAAATGTGTCAGACTATGATTGTTTAGTTTACTCTGTTCTTCAATACTTATCATATAGAGGACTTAGTTTTTTAATATACCAGTTTTATCGAGATATGACTTAAATTAGATCAACTTTTTTATGAGAACTCTTAAACCACTGATAAGAGCACAGTGTGTCAAAATGTAAAACAGAACACATCAATTTTCAACCTTATTTTTTGTTCGACAAAATATTTGCAGGCACTAATGCTTCTTAATTACTAAATAAATCAAAACGAATAGCAATTAAACAAAATATTTATTCTAAATCCCGGTTTTCTCGGCAGTTCTTATTCAGGCATTAATCATCATTTAATATTAGATATTGATGATTTTAATCTTTATATATTTACCAACAACAATTCAATTCAATCTTTCAACTTTTATTGACCATTATCATATAGTCATCTAATTAAAATACATAAAATTATTTTTTTTACATTTTAAAATGTCAGCTAATCATACAACCTAAATGTTGCAATAAAACATAACCATTACCACAATAATTCGACATTTAAGCGGCGTGTGTAGTTTCAGGCCACATTAAGATTATAAAACCAGAAATAAAAAATATTTGCCATATATTGATTTCAGTTGTTTTCACTGACATGCATGCGTATTTTTCAAAAAAATCAACTAGAAGTAATAGCGAGCGCAGCGAGCATCATAGACAGCGTGTACGATCGGACGAAATTCGAGTTGAAATCTGCACATTGTTCGAGGAAATTTTTAAGAGGCCACGTGAAAAAGTTCTACGTATCCAAATAATCTTTGGCGGTGCATAGCAACATGGTGGAACAGGAAGTGATTCTAAGGAAAATTCTTATCTTTTAAATCGCATACATACAGTACCGATCAGACCCAACCTAACAGGGTTTAGTTGGGGTTTACTCTGGGTTTACTAGAGTGGACCCAGAGTAAACCCAGAGTAAACCCCAAGTAAACCCCAAGTAAACCCAGAGTAAACCCCGATCAGAAGAATACCCTGAAAGCAGACGCTACATGTGTATTCGGAATATACAAGGGGCAGGAATTACAGGCAGTAGGATGATAAGATAAAATACAGGTTTGTTTCACACTTCAGTGCGTATAGTTGACTCCAAAAGCAATTCTCGAGTAAACCCAAAGTAAACCCTGAGTAAACCCAAAGTAAACCCTGAGTGGACCCCAATTTTCAAAAAGTAAACCCAAAGTAAACTCAGAAAGTAAACCCGGGGTTTAGTTGGGGTTTAATCTGGTGTTAGGTTGGGTCTGATTGGTACTATATATTGAATTGGGGTTTACTCTGGTGTTAGGTTGGGTCTGATCGGTACTGTATATTGAATTTAACAATTAAAATCCTTTAAAACACAAAGGTAAACAACACATATGCTTACAAAAAATAAAGCTGTACCTATTTGAGCCTTTGCTGACATATGACGTCATTTTCTTCCCGAATTTATCCGTTGCCATTGAAATAAGGTTAAGTATGACGTCATAGTGATCTTGCGCTATGATTTTCTGTGACACATTTAGAGGTGGATCAAGATCTGTACTGGGTGTAACGTGTAATAAGTACTCAGTATGAGTGTTAAAGGCGACTCTCCGGCTGATTAGTTTTGTTTTGATATAATTTTGTTTTATTATTTGAACTTCGTGAAGCCACGTTATATTGTAATAAATAAATGAAACCAAAAAAAGAGAAAAATAAACTGTTAAAATATCTACACGTGTTTGTTAGTTGCATATGTGGTCAAACCTTTAGATAATATAATTGGATATCACACACTATAAAAGGGGGAGGGCGCATGCCTACAACGCACGTGAAATAACACAGACACGCAAATTATTGTTTACTGATTATTATTAATGTTCAGTTGTATTTTGTTTAAGAGTATTAGCCAATAGTAGAACAATTAGAATAAATGTTTGATAACTTTGGGTTTCATGCGGTGGTCAAAGTTTTAGAGACGAAGCCAAAGTGTTTAGTTTTGTGCTCGTCCCAACGGTCACACCGTAACACATATAAAAAAGGGTAGCTTGTAACAGATCAGAGGTACATGTATCTGAAATGAATATGAAAACCATTACTGTTATGGTCTAATATCTTTTAGGACTACCTTGCGTCTACTCTGGAAAATAACTCCATCTTATACCATTTGAGATTCCCTGGGATTTTAATATCTCGCAGTCCGTCGTGGGTCTGTTATTTTCAATCCTGCTTGAAATGTCGGAAGTGTGATATTTACTCAACAGGTGAGTAATGTTCAAGACACGATGTAGTATATAGATATCGATACTTTCCATATTAAAGAACTTACATGCATATGTACACAATTACAGTTGTCTATATTTAACGTCGGTATCGGCAAAATCGACGATATCGTATTGATATCGAATTGCATATATACACAACAAAATCTGTCCATATTTTTTGTCGATATCGTCGATGCATTTGTATTTGCATTTGTGCACAATGTAATCGAAAACTTTGGGAAACTGTACCATGCTTTTTCTAAGTGTTGATGATACAGACTATCGTCGACATCGACAATAAAACTGATTTTGCAACTTCATCAGTGTGTGTCGATATCGATGTTGATATCGTCAAGTTGAGCACGACATCGTCGGTATCGACATCATAATTGGTTTAGCATTTTTCAAAATTCGATATCGATCTCGATATCGTCATATTGTTGTCGATATCGTCGATATAATCGACAAAGTTGGTCTTGGACATGAATGCTTTTCTGAAGATGCAATGAAGAAAGTTTGAATTGTTTTGGAACCAACAGCAAATGTTCTTTGAAGATTGTTTTAAAAAGCTGGTATAATTAAAGATATTGATAGAAAACCACAAAAATTTATGACTTTTTTTTAATGTTATTTTCGAGCCTGGGCGAACTTTGGCGCTTTTGGTCACAAGAAAAAATATATACCACATGTCAGATCTACAACCTTTTGTTTACAATCCCTTAAATGGTGAACTCAATATCTTAAATCGTTTACCCCTGGACAAGCAGACCTTCTGTAAATCGTAAAATTGTAAATATCCGAAAACCGGAAGTTATTTTACCTTAAAAAATGTCCAACAATGTTCAGATAAATATCTATTGGATCTTAAAGTTTCATATAAATCGGTAGAGTTGTTTTAGGGAAATTGCGTACACAAAATTGGCTAAAAAAATAGACACGATCTCGTTGGGAGCAACGAGGAGATCTCCCATGTAACAAAATAGCCCTTGTTACATGTACTTATATAATCGAACACTGGTGATTGGACTTTATATTTTACGTATCCTATAACTTTGACTATACTGATTGGACGTTACATATTATTCTTTGAACTATTGTGATTTGACTTATCATTTAATTTCAGAATCAGTATAGATTGCTTTCGTAAAGTAAATACCTTTATTTAATGTATATTCCATGTAATTTGAATCACGATAATTCTGTGTCCATCAAAGACTTTATTGCTTTAAAGGAAGGTCAGAGAGAGAGAGCCAATAGCTACCATGTTTACATATTTATGGGGTGTATTGTTTTGAGGTGATGATCCTTTAATGACCGTAATTAAATCCTTGCTGGTCAGTATGTCTCCAATTTGGACATTATGTTCCCGATTTGTACACAAATATCCTGAGGGGGTAAAGTTTGATATAAACTAAATAATTACATACATCATTCGGCTAATCGAAGTCAATTAGCCCTTTTGATCGGCTCAGGTAGATGACAGTAATTGGTCACGATACAGTGACCCTCCCACTAGTAAATATCTGTCGTAACCTTGATTGACCCTAAGTACACTGAATAAGGGCGGGTTCTTGACTGACCAGCTTGACGCCATCTTGGATCATCATAGTAACAAGGTGGTGGCGCCCTCTTAAGGGGCTTTTCAACACCCAATGAACACTTGTATTACTTTGATAGTTGTTTTCCCCAAATAGTATAAAACTACTAACTTCTCGCAAGTTAGGTTAATTCCGACGCTCTTTCGAACTCTTAACATCTCTCTCTGACTTCCCCGAATTGGGACTGTGTATTTAGTTTGCTTTTTGCCGAATAAAACCACTATACGATCACTTAAGACTTTTACTTAACGTGTACACTACTTACGTAAGATACGCGTGGTAGTGTTATACGGGCTGATTGGTGCCGTGACCAGGATTTGTACCTTCTTTAAAAGACTTTGGATTTTTGGATCTAACTAACCAGTCACGGTAAGACAATTTTATTATTCTTTATTGTCCTGTTTTGTAAGTCCGAGTCTCATCTACTCTTGATTTATTCTTATTTATTCTATTATTCTTTTGGGTATTTATTGTCTGGTAAACATGACTGAAGGTTTAGAACAAGCCACAAATATTGTTGCTGGTACGATACAGCAAGGGTTTACTGAACTTAGTACGACAGTGAATGAGAAACTCAAACAAATTAAAATCGCCATTAAAAAGCAAGAAATCATAATTGATACACCTCCTTTTTCGGGGAAGCCGTCGGAATTCCGGGCTTGGATAAATGCAATAAACAAAGCTTTGGTCTTAAATCCCCATTTGACAGATGATGAAAAAGTCCGTCTTGCTCTAAGACATAGCAGGGGGGATGTAAGTGACTATATCGGCCTGTACATTGAACAGCGCGTGCATGACCAAACTGTAGAAAGGGGATGGGGGCACCTGAAAAACCAACTAATATTAAGATTTGGGGAATGTAGTGACAAACATCACGCATATGCATCCCTGTTCAAAATTAAACAAAAACCTGACGAAAATGTCCAGGTGTACAGCACTCGACTCTCTCGACTGGCCCTCGACGCATTTGACAGCCTTGACCCTCCTGAGGTACAGCGCCAGTTGGTACAATTGTTCATTGACGGTATGTCCGACGATCACATGAAAATCAAAATCATGCATCAAAAGCCGACTACGCTGACGGCTGCCGCGGATAGCGCGCTTTCAATACAGAACTTTCATACCGAGGTTAAAATGCGGTTAGGGAAAGAGTTTGTCCCGACGCGAGATCCGGAAGAGGTGGTATTTCCCAGGCTCAGACCTGTCGCGCCTGATCCGCCTAACCCTATCCCAACTTTAAATCCTCAAAACCCCCTCCCTGCCCCACGCACTATTGTGCCTATGGAAATAGGTCACATGCGGTATAGAAGAAGGCCCAGAACTGAACAATTTGAGAATGCATGCTTTAATTGTAAAAGAGAAGGTCACATAGCTCGAAATTGCCCCGAAAGAACAAGACAGCCCCAAGCTCGAAAACGTCCCACCCCGAAAAACCGTTTAAACTAGAAACCCTCCGTCGCAATGAGGCCGGCGGCGGAGGAGGAGGAAAGGTAAGAGTAGGAGAATTAAGTAATCAATCACCAGCCAAGAAGTTAAAATCAGCTTTCATTAATTTTGCTGGTAGTCCAAATTCTTGTTTAATTAAAGTTCAGAACCAGAAACTCAGGGCTTTAGTGGATACTGGAGCAGAGGTGAGTCTTATCAAACGGAAAATTTACGATTCACTAAAATACAAACCAGAATTACAAAGAAAAAGGTTAAATTTAATGGGTGTGGATGGTTCCCCATTAGACATAGATGGGGTGGCTAGAATTTCTTTTATTATTGGCGGAAATAGTGTTGTACAAGATTTTTATGTAACGCGCTCAATGACCAGAAATGTAATCCTTGGACGTGATTGGTTGCTTAGTAACGGTTTTAGGTTGTATTTTGACCTAAAATCTTTAAGAATTAAAAATGCGTATGTGCCCCTGGAGGAGGATGTGCATATCTCATCTGTAGAAAAAGGTACGAATTGCAGACTGGCCTCACTGAAAATTAATGATTCTATCGTACCACTGGATGATGATTTGTGCATATCTTCCCTGCTACGAACCACAGGTAAAGTTAAAATAAAACCCCAGACAGCAGTACAAGTACCGGTAAAGGTTGGTAGTAATTGTCGCTCCCGCGAAATTGAAATTTATGGTCTTGATCGCGGATTTTTGTCCCTAAATCCAGGTTTACTGGTCTGTAATGCGGTAGCCCCAAGGAACGAAAGAAATCGTTCAATGGTAATAGTCGTTAATACCACAGGTAAGTGTATGGTTTTAAGACGAGGTGCCGTTGTGGCCCGGGGCGAGCCGATTACAGATCAACGTGTTGAAGACCCGCGCACGTCGGATCCGTATCCGATACCGGAAATAAACGCTTTACAGACAGGCGCCCTCGATTTTAAGGCACCTGACGAATTTCAACTTTTGGTTAAAAATTTACTTGAAAAAAATATTGACTTATTTGCGAAGTCAGACGCGGACTTAGGACGGACCGATACCGTCAAGATGTCTATAGACACTGGTGACCATCACCCAATCAGGAAACGACCATACCGCGCTCCTTTGAATAAACGAAGAATAATTTCCCAAGCAGTCGATGAGATGCTGGCAGCGAAGGTGATAGAACGATCAGTATCCCCATGGTCCTTCCCGATGGTAATTGTGAAGAAAGCAGATGGGAGCAACCGACCCTGTGTGGATTACAGGTCCTTGAACAACATCACCAGGAAAAACAGTTATCCCTTGCCACTGATAGATGATATCCTCGCACAATTAGGCCAGGCTAAGTACTTTACTACGCTGGACTTAAAAAGCGGCTACTGGCAAGTGGCCATGGACGAGGAATCGAAATCAAAAACGGCATTTGCCTGTCATCGTGGACTTTTCCAGTTTAATGTTATGCCATTTGGGTTATGCAATGCTCCAGCAATTTTTCAAAATTTAATGGCAGTGGTTTTACAGGGATTAGAAGACTTTACAACAGCTTATCTTGATGACGTAATCATCTGGTCAACAGACGCAGAGCAACATCAACAACATCTTCAACAGGTATTTGATAGGTTACGACATCACGGGCTTAAATTGAAGTTAAAGAAATGCTCCTTTTATCAAAATCGAACCAATTATCTAGGCTTTATCATCAGCGAACAAGGTATTCAGCCCGACCCAGAGAAAGTTAAAATTATCAAAGCGTTGCCCCAACCTCGATGTGTCCGCGATGTTCGGTCGTTTATTGGCATGACTGGATACTATCGACGTTTTGTTCCCCAGTACTCACAGGTTGCAGAACCCCTGACAGCTCTTACAAGAAAACATGCCAGGTTTAAGTGGACAGAAGAGTGTACTGCTGCATTTGAGAAACTGAAGAGTTACTTGAGTACTGTGCCGCTCCTTGCGTATCCGGACCCCACCAAAAGTTATATACTATATACGGATGCGAGCCAAAATGCTATTGGGGCCTGCTTGACTCAACCTTGTGATGATCCCCCTGACAACCCCAACGTAAGGAATGAGAAACCACTCTTCTTCCTATCCCACAAACTCAGTGACACACAGACACGGTGGTCTGTTGTTGAAAAGGAGGCTTACGCTATCTACTATGCACTGCAAAAACTGGACGCGTACTTGCATGGAGCCTCTTTTATCATCCGCACAGATCACAAACCACTGAAGTATGTCTTGGAATCCCCCATGCAGAACAAGAAAATCCAGTTGTGGGCAATGTGTATGACTGGATATGACTGTACCGTAGAGTATGTTGCAGGTACAGAAAACTCTTGCGCTGACCTCCTCTCTCGGATAGATCACTCACTACTGACTGATGACTCTGATATTTGCACAGAGATGGGACCGGATGTAAGCGACAAGACATACGAGATCGGAATACTTGATTCTTCTAATTTTCGACCTAAGGATCATATGGACTCCACAATAGAAGACAAAGATCTGGATATTCCTGACAAGGAGGAAGCCTTCCCTAACTTAGACTTGGTGGTAGAACAGTCTCAAGACCAGGACTTGACTAGGTTAAAACTTCGTCTGAAAAATGCAACAGCCACCAAATCAGAGGCTAGACACCATTTAATAATCGACGATGTCGTTTATTACTTATCAGACCCAGACGGCAATCCGTCCCTACGGCTATTTGTTCCGACCCATTTGCGCCTTGGTGTCCTTAAACGACACCATGACCTAGGGCACTATGGAGTGGACCGCACTTACGCTACTATTAGGCAGAGTTATTATTGGCCTAACTTGTATAAGGAGCTTATGGAATACACTGAAAAATGCATCCGTTGTAAGGAGAGAAATCTAAAGAGGCAACGAGCGGAACTACAAGACACTGGTATTCCACCGTTTCCATGGGCCAAGATTGCCGTAGATTTATCAGGACCATACCCGACGTCACTATCGGGGAACCGCTATATTGTGGGTTTTATCGATATCTACAGTGGATATCCAGAGGCATTCCCAGTCAAAAACAAGACTGCCGAAAATGTAGCCCACCTCATAATCGAAGAGATCTTTCCACGCTATGGATGCCCACTCGTCCTTATTAGTGACAATGGTACTGAGAACATCGCTAAGGAAGTCCAGGAAACCTTAGCCTACTTGAACATTATTCACATTCGGTCGGCATTTTATCATCCGGAATCCAACGCCAAAATCGAAAGGTTCCATAGGACTTTACACAATATCCTTAGTAAGAGAGTTCAAGAAAACCCAACTACGTGGGATGTGTACCTTAACCAAGCGTTGGCCGCCATACGGTTCACCGTTAGCGAAACCTCAAAATTCTCGCCCTACTTTTTGGTATTCAACCGTGATGTTGTGCTGCCGGTAGATAACATTCTGCGTCCCCGCCGTAAATACCTTGGCGATGAGCATCATCAAATTGCGTTGGAACTGCAACATCGGAGCTTCCTACAACTCCATAAAAACCTCGCAAAAGCTAAGAAAAGACAAGCTAAATACGCGGACAAAGGCGCGAAACCAGTTGAATTCCAAATCGGCGATGCGGTATACCTACGTAACCATACGCCTAAGGGCAAATTGGATCGGCGGTGGCTACCCTTTTACCGAATCATCACTCAAACATCGCCGGTATCTTTTGTAATAAAACATCAATTAGACGGGTCGACAAGAAAAACGCATGCAAACGACATCCGTCTGGCTAACGTTGACCAATGGACGGTTCCGAGTGACAATAGACCCCGGACGTTACGACGGGCACAATATGCGGAACCACCGAACACGGACGATCCCTCAAGCGGAACGAGTTCCGAAGACGAAGGGCCGGAAGCTCTCGATGACAAGTTCAGAGACGAAAGGACGGACTCCTCTGATGAGGATGACATACCACTGGCCGAACTACAGAGACGAATAAGACATAGGGAAGAACGTTTAGCTGATAGGCCAAACGAACTTAGTGATCAGTTGACACTTGACCCCGACGACATTGAGACCGATGAGACTATGCACAATGACGTTGAACCACTCACAGACGAACAACTCAGGAGGGATGATATAAGGTCAAATTCGGACGACGACATGTCAATTGGGGAGGTCAAGGTCAAGAGGCCCAAATCAAAAAGCATAAAGGCTAAGGGTCTCTTGAAAGCACTGTATCAATTTTTGTAAACTCGTATATACCCTCACCACGTGGATTTTAAAATCCGGACGATATTTACGTCTTTAGGTCATAATGACTGACTTATGCGTGGGAATAGCTAGATACATGATTGAAGCACTGTAAGTAAAGTATATTTGTTGTGGGTTTTTTTTGTTTTTTGTTTATAAATTAAATATGTTGGCCATGGGACGTTTAAGCCCAGCAGTTATTTCCCATTGTTCACATCCCTCTTTTAGACGGATATTCTACGGTTGAAGTATACCAAGTTTACAATTTACCTGTTCCACTAGTTACCACTTCTTCCCTTCCCGCTGCGGAACAACCGCTTTTTCCTAACTCCAATGATAAGAATTTTGTTGTCAAAGATTTTTGTACTACTAAGAGTCCCCTTTATCCCGTGCATTTGAGTAAAACCTGCTTAGTGGCCCTCTTTATGGAAAAGGCGAATGCAATAAAAACGTTTTGTGAAAAAGTAGTTCATGTGAGTAATTTGCCGCTGGCGCAGTATATTAGCGATGGTCAGTGGGCTGTGTCGACAGTCCAAGAGTTGAAATTTTCTCAAGTCTGCCCGACAAGTGAACGCGGTACAGAGACCACGATTCGTTCTGTAAAGCCTCCGGTTGGCGTGCTGCGTTTACCGATGTCATGTCGAGCCGTACACGGTCAAATAACCTTATCCCCATATTTTCGCCGAGAAACGACTGTCAAATTCCCTGAAAACCACCTTAATATTACAATTGTACACACCCTCAACACCAAAAATATTTGGGAGAAATTTCACCGAACCTTACCCAACTTTACCTATTCTACTTATCCTTTTAAATTAAACAAAATTAAACACATTGAAATGGATGATTTGCAAAATGAGCTAAAGTACATGTATTTTCCACCTGAAGAAAAGTTTTACTTACCCCATTGGTCTTTTCCTTTCATAGGGATTTTGGGTATCTTACTCATTGTCGTATGTTTAATTGGTATTAAATGTCGTAAACGAATCAAGAGTAGAATAATTGGGCTCTGGAATGCAAAGGGGGATAGTGGGGAATATAAGATGTCTGTACTGCCGACGTATGCAGCGGTCAAGACCCAAGGTGGCGACATTCCTACACTATCCACTGCGCCGCCTGCAGAGACTGAACCTACTGCGACCTTGCTACCTCAACAAACTCCAGAGACACTCAGGATGACTGCTGAACACGGGCCTATCTATCCAAACCTACCAAGATTTGAACTGATTACAAGCCGGGCCTCATCTTTAATTGGGTCAGCTCCGACATCTATTACTGACTAAGGCAAATTAGGACATCTCCGGTTACCGGACATGGGATGTATTGGGCACGTCTCATGTAAATCAACGGCCTTTTTTTTATTTGACCTGATCTAGACTTGTATCAACGACCTGGACTTTCCTAAAGAACTTTCCGTGGGTATGTGCTACCTTACCCATAGCCAATAACTTTTAAATACTTGTTACAGCAAACTACAATCATGTATAGTGAAGCAGATGAGGGAAATGGAATATGTTAAACATTCCGATGATGACGGAAGGATGAATTACCTTCTACTTTTTGTGTATATTGTGTATAATCACAACCAGAGCCGAGGAAATACCGATGATTCTAGAAGTATCCACTTTCTAGTATCACTTCGACGATGTTACCGATGACACCGATAACGACGAACCTACACCAGACCTGTGTTTCGTTTCCGATGATTCCGGAAGTGTCATACGCTATTCGATGAATTCTCCGATAATACCGGACGCTGAAGTCTATACAGACTTTTCTGTGTAAAGAGACTGTTTTGTGTAAAGAGACTCTTTTGTGTATAGAGACTTTTTTTTTGTGTAAAGAGACTCTTTTGTGTATCGAGACTGTGCTTAAAAAGTTGCAGTGTATTGAGCAACTTTTTCCCGATGTGGTGGAGGTGTGTAACAAAATAGCCCTTGTTACATGTACTTATATAATCGAACACTGGTGATTGGACTTTATATTTTACGTATCCTATAACTTTGACTATACTGATTGGACGTTACATATTATTCTTTGAACTATTGTGATTTGACTTATCATTTAATTTCAGAATCAGTATAGATTGCTTTCGTAAAGTAAATACCTTTATTTAATGTATATTCCATGTAATTTGAATCACGATAATTCTGTGTCCATCAAAGACTTTATTGCTTTAAAGGAAGGTCAGAGAGAGAGCCAATAGCTACCATGTTTACATATTTATGGGGTGTATTGTTTTGAGGTGATGATCCTTTAATGACCGTAATTAAATCCTTGCTGGTCAGTATGTCTCCAATTTGGACATTATGTTCCCGATTTGTACACAAATATCCTGAGGGGGTAAAGTTTGATATAAACTAAATAATTACATACATCATTCGGCTAATCGAAGTCAATTAGCCCTTTTGATCGGCTCAGGTAGATGACAGTAATTGGTCACGATACAGTGACCCTCCCACTAGTAAATATCTGTCGTAACCTTGATTGACCCTAAGTACACTGAATAAGGGCGGGTTCTTGACTGACCAGCTTGACGCCATCTTGGATCATCATAGTAACAAGGTGGTGGCGCCCTCTTAAGGGGCTTTTCAACACCCAATGAACACTTGTATTACTTTGATAGTTGTTTTCCCCAAATAGTATAAAACTACTAACTTCTCGCAAGTTAGGTTAATTCCGACGCTCTTTCGAACTCTTAACATCTCTCTCTGACTTCCCCGAATTGGGACTGTGTATTTAGTTTGCTTTTTGCCGAATAAAACCACTATACGATCACTTAAGACTTTTACTTAACGTGTACACTACTTACGTAAGATACGCGTGGTAGTGTTATACCCAACCGATTTTAAGAAGTATGCATGACGCTGACCTTGCGTTTCGTCAACGAAACATAACTGAAATGAGTGGGGTGGGATCTAAAAGAGCTATGTATGAAAGACTATAGACCCCTCTGGGTTCCTTATTTGAGGGATCAGCTCCTTTTCCTTCTTTTCAGGTAAAAGTAAGAAATTTGTTACCGTTTTTTGGATATCTTGAAAAGATTGTTTTAAAATCCAACCCTAAACTTCTTTTAAGGTCAGGATAACAAACAGTATATAGTTGTAGATTGTTAAGCATATTTTTAGCATCTTTTGTTCAATATTGCTTTTCAGAATTTATGTAGACTTTATAGACTCTGTATGAACAGTTGAGCACTTTAAGTAGCAGTCGATGATGTCAACTGGTATTAGAGTTTCTTAAATCAAAGATTTCATGATTATGAAAAGTGAGGCGTTAGATATTTTGAACAGATATATATGAATTTCTAAGGTACTTCTATTAATAAATCCATTTATTGTCAGAGAAATGTAGCCATACAGAGAATAATCATTAATTATTTTCATTGATGGGAACTTATAATTTTCAATATTGTTTAAAGCACGAATCATGTACTATGGTTAACTAACAGCATGGATACTTATGTAATATTTTTTCATAAAGATCTTTTAACTATTCTAAATAATAAATGTATTTATATTGATCATGGACTGCTGTACCCTTTTTTTTATAATTTGTGTACTAATGTTATAATAATATGAACTGTGTAATTTACAATGCTTTATTTATGTATTTGTTGGTCTATAAGCAAGTGTCAGTTTTGTTTAATCAATAGTTTATTTTTGAAATGAAAAACTTTTTCTTATATATAGAGTAGTGTTCTTTAAGTAATTCATACATTTTCGTTGATATCCAAAAGGTACATCATCATTCTTTAATAAAGGTCTAACTCTATATGATATTCTTAAACACTTGTATAATTTGCAGAAAGAACTTCATTAGCACAAAAGATTTTTAGAAAATGAGATAATAATAAATGTAAGTTTCAGTCTTTCAACAGAAAGTATAAAAAGTGGACCGAAAGTTTGAAGGATGAAATTAAGTATCGTAACAAATGTTTACCTCACAATGAATAAATATATCAATACTCAATGATAGTCTTATTAGTAGTTCTATGATGATTTTTTTTATGGATGTAAACGTTGTTTTGTAAAGGTGTTCAATACATATATACATGTACATGAACAAATAAATTGTTATTTAAAATTAAGAGAAAGTCATCCTTTTATTAAAGACTGTCACAGATTTTTGAGCAGAATACTAATATATTTGGTTAAAATTTATATTTACTTTAAGACACAGAATAAAAAGATATTTTTACTTTTTTTTTTACATATTTAATATAGTTTGAATCGATACATAGTCTTTAAAGTAGTTGTCCTAATACGTGGACTGGTAAGGTCCTCCACTGGTCATGTAGTCTACTGCCTCTTGGCCTAAACAAGAATGTACTGGTAAGGTCCTCCAATGAGACAATGTTCTTCACTGGCCACTTAGCCTACATAACACTTCACTAATATTCGGTAATGAGCACCACCATCAATGAAAGTGGTTTACACACTGGCTGGAAAAAGGGACCTGCGCCAACATAGTACACAAACACATTAAGTACATGGCAAAAGCAACTTTGGCTTTTACACAAATACGCACTATACTTTACTTACAGGCTTTACGGTCATGAATGACACACTTAGCATAGACGCTTATTACACACAAAAAACTGATATACAGTATTAAAGAAGACTTACTATAAAGCATGTTAGCTTTTACACACACAAAATACTAACTAATAATTACTTAAATGCAGTGTTGCATAAAAACTCATTACTACAAAAGGATATGACCATAATAGTCCACCATACTTATAATAGATTCAAACACGTGTATCTAAACATAGACATTTAAATTCAAACATAACAAATAAGCATAAAACGATTGAAATACCATGACAAAATGACGATAAAATTGACAATTAATAAACCTCACCTCACAAAAAGCCGGCACCAGGTTCACCCCAGAGTCAGCACACAACTATCTAAATTAAAACATGCATAAGTACTGGATAGTTTGTCACAAGAGAACTATTAGTACGTCCTTCCCTCTGGACTGCCGCGTTTAAACTGCCACTGCACGGACTGGCGGGTTTAAGGCCCAGTGAACTGAGGTTCAGTAAGGGTATTTACAAATACGTAAAACTAAAACACTAAGGGGCTCACCACAGGATATGTGGTTAAATTAAAATACGAAACTAAATATATACAATGATGAATTATAATGTGACATAGACCAAAAAGTAATGAATATTTCAATCAAAAAGTCTCAATTAACACATATAACTGTCATTTCGAAAGCAGACGTTGATCATTTTATTATTGTCAGCCAGTCAGCTATGTAAGTCTTATACATTTGATTTCGTATTTTGAAACACTGAAGTTTTCATCTAATTTTATATTACGACGTTTCTGAGTCACGTGTTAAGCATCTTACACCATCATTCATTTTACTTCCACACACAAAGTATAGTTAAAGGCGTCTAAGTGTAACGACGTTCAAGTTTGTGCAGCATGTCACTTCTAAGAAGGATTTTTATAATTTTCTTGACTTTATTTGTTTGCTATACCCACGGTATGTAGAACCCTTTTTTAGCTAAAAAATTTTGAAGAAGAATGTCTTTTATCTTTGCTTTAATTTTTATTTAGATAAATCAATTTGTGTTATATATATTGTAAATACTTTAACAATAATTAAGTATTTTCACATGTTAACAAGCGTCATAGCAAGGAAATGCACTTAGCATGTTATTAATCTTTTTATAAAGGTCAGCTAGATTGTAAAATAACTACTCTCGGCAACGAGTATGTTGGATTAAAAAATGTCACCATGTCTGGGTTTACTTGCCAAGCTTGGAGTTCGCAGTATCCACATAAACACAACTATTCTAAACATGAATATCTTAGAAAAAGTCGTAACTACTGCAGACATACCAAAGGAGATCGGCCGTGGTGTTATACTACGAAAAAAAAAAATACGGTGGGAGTACTGCGCGATCCCTTTTTGTCGTAAGTTATTTCATTATATAGATATCCAAAACATAAAATATCTTGGTCTTAGTTTTATCAAACAATAGCGTAGAATTTTTATATTCTAAAGTCATCATTATTAAGAACTCACACAATAGGAACCAGTCTACAGGACTAAAATTAAAAAATACATTAACTCAAATTTTAAGGTAACACGAATACATTTTAAATGTTAGTACCATTATATGAAGAAGAGATTTAAATTTTATTTTTTATAATTCAAAAAGCAATAACAGATGCCAAATGCTACGAAGAGGGTAAAGGCAACGCTTACCACGGTAAGATAAACGTGACGGAGACAGGGTATGCCTGCCGTCGGTGGGACAGTGAGACTATAGAAGAGTATCAGATGTTTGATCTCGAAAATTACTGCAGGTCCCCAAACGGGGCTCCATTCCCCTGGTGTTTGTCAACAGCGCCTAGCAAGAGATGGGAGAAATGTCAAATACCAATTTGCGGTAAGTCCATTTAATATCAAAAACAAAAACTATTTAATATCAAAAACAAAAACAAAAAATATTTTCTATATCAAATATTTTTAGATAGATACTCCAAATTAGAAATCAAGGGAATAAGCTATTTGTTCGGATGAATTACGATTTGTTCCTACAAATAAGTTGTTTTTTCGGACGAATTAGAATTTGTTCGGACAAATCAAGATGTGTACGAAAGAATTAGCTTTTTGTTCAGAGGAATAAGTTATTTGTTTGGAAAAATAAGGATTTTTTCGAACGAATTAGGATTTGTTCGGACGAATGACCTATATGTTTGGACAAAAAAGTTATTTGTTCGGAAGCATAAGGATTGTTCGGACGAATTTGCTATTTGTTCGGACGAATAAACAATTTGTTCGGACGAATTAGGATTTGTTCGGATGAATAAGTTATTTAATTGGATGAACTAGGATTTTTTCAGACGCATTTGCTATTTGTGCGGGCGAACAACGATTTGTTTAGACAAATTACGATTTGTTCGCACGAATTAGGGTTTGTTCGGACGAATTAGGATTTTCCATCAATCTCTCTTTGTCTTTCTCTCTCTCTCTCTCTCTCTGTGTTATACTAATTAACTTATTCAGATAACATATCTTAAATATCTTATTCTTCCAAACAAAAAACTTATTAAACCAAACAAATAGCTAATTCGTCCGAACAAATCCTAATTCGTACGAACAAATAACTTATTCGTCCGAACAAATAAGATTTTTTTATTTTTTCATCTGGTCCATCCATGCCGCTGTAGAAAACGATAGCTATAGGTCAACATTGATTTCTGCTAATTTTTATTCGATGTTGTTTTAGACTTTTTTAACGACTCTAACTTAACAACAACCCAATTATTATGAACAATCGGAAAAACAGTCTATATTACCCAAGTATTTCAGTAGCAGGTAATGTTATCGCTTTTGATGCGATGCAAAGAGGTTTTAAAATATTCGTGACATCATTAGCAAAATCGTAGCAGTACGTGTAGTGGGACAATTTAATGCAGATAGGACATATTTACTTTTTTCGTTCTTAACGTGAATCTTCAACGACAAAATCCTTACTGAAAATGATTGAAAAAAGCAAAAAAAAAAAAACAACAAAAAAACTGTATGTATGTTAATCTTTTATATTGTAAGAAAGACCTGCTTTGAATCTTGTTCGTGACAAAAGCGATATAAAAGTATGTAACTGCAGCCATTTTTATTCAAATCCACATAAGTGAAAAGGAAAGCTTTGAAGCTTTCAGATAAGATTTTAAAGAGAGAAGGCTTTTTTGCCTATTCTCAAATTATTTAATAAAGCTCATCGTCGCAATGATCAGAGACTATGTTCTATTTATAAAACATTTGATTCACTATTCTCAGAATACTACTAAATTGAAACTATGCTCTTTTAAAATCAATACAAAGACTTCAAACTATATCTTGTTATATACATGTTTATACTACATGCACATACAAGATAATTGCATAATGACAGTATATAAATATGTTGCTGTTTACGTTTAAAGGAAGACAAATTTTAAATTGTTTAGCGACAGATTCGACGACAATGTATGTGTCTATATTAAAGTAGACACAAACGCAGACAATGTACAAGGCATCATTTGTACCGATAAGGTTATATGTACTTCCTAAACAAACAGTTATGATGTTTTTCCCAGTATACTATTACGTTGAAACACTGTCCAGTTTAAGTTCATTTTTAAAACTTCTAAGAATTCTCAGTTGTATGAAAACCTGCAACAACCACCATGCATTTCAATTGTAGTTGAAACAAGTGAGTAATACAATACATGTATAAAACTAAAATACAATTTCTAGAATGGTGGGTATAATATTTTCAGATGCCATGCATTTGTCGTGTTTATGCGATCTCCCAAGATCATTGAATTGTATTTATACATTTATGCACGGTACACAGAATAAATAGGAAATTAGAAAAAATAAATAGAAGAGAATATAGCACTATTTTTATAACTAATTCGCAAAGAGATTAAAACATGATGATTAAAGATCAAACTCTTGTATCTATTTACATTCATTCAAAATACCTTTATTTTACAGGAGTTTGTTCTAGTATAGATAATGTAATAAAGTTTTAACGAATAATAGAATTGCAATTCAAAAATATGTTGGAATATTTTATTGCATCATACCTATTGGCGCGTTTTTATAGAAGAATATGGAAGAAAGAAGACTGAGAAATATTAAAGGTTTGTCAATGACGAATAAGAACATAGTTTAACTTGGTAAAAAAAATGTGTAGAACAATCATATCAAATTTTAATTCATCAAAGTATTAATAAGTGATATTCATCTAAAAAAAAAACAAAAAAAAAACATGAGCTGAAAAATAAATATTAGTTCCGTTGTTGTCGTTTCCTATCTTTTAAGGCTGACTAGTTTCAATGTTGAAAAAGTGAGGGGACTATTTCTGTTTTACATCCACTGATAAAATTTTATTGCAATAATAAAATAAAAATTCTTTTGTTTAAGATCAACATCTATATTGCAAACACAGTTAAGTTAAACACATTCATATGCATTATTTGATGCTTTTAGATTTCGACTTTTAAATGTTTTAATTATATACTTCTGACTTTTTTATGGTTGTGATTTTGATATCAGACTTTTTTCATATTGTTTGACAGAATACGGAAACTAACTCTGAACAAATGTTGGTCTGTCCTAATCCTTATATTCATTTTCAGTTATCGAAAACGAATTTCGACAAATGTTGGTCAGTCCTTTGATCTATTTCTAGTTATTTGGAAATCTAGATATTGCAATGCTCTAAGGTAAAACAAAATTATTTTTGTTCATGCATCTTAGAGAGGAACAGTTATGCTAGGTAAGTTTTCTCTTCGACAGCGATACCGTTGAACTATTGAATATAAATTTATCTTTGCCTAAGTTCCTTACATTGTGGAAATGTATATGTGCAAAAATATCACATGGTATGAACATCACGACCAAATATTGATACTGCATTTATCAAGTTCTGATTTTAAGTAGTAAACTCGTAGAGAGAAGGTTTAGATAGTTTGCTCTAATTAAGTTCTAAACAATGCACAATGAATAATATTTCACTGTGTTCCCCGAATTGTATACAAGAAACATGACAATATGCACATGCTTTGAGTTTATGCGTATAAGAAGCAAGACTGGTTAATTTGTTCTTTTTAAAAATTGTAATGCATTTGATTTTGTTTTGTTCAAGAAACGGTTTAATTAATAAAAGTTATAGCATCAGTTGTTGTGACAAATAAAACTGAATGTATTAACTGTTTTTATGCCTTGATTTTTAAAAGTGATGTACAAAAGTCATATTGGGTCAATTGCTATTGTATCAAGTCAATTCGTTGAATTTGTTGAAGGGTCTTGCCTATGTACCCGTAGATGGAGGGCATTTAGTGATGTTGGCGATGGTAATCTAATTGGACACTGGTTATCTGAAGGCGTGTTTTATTTACGCTAGGCATTGGCTGGAAGGCGCTGCAAGACATATGTTTCCATTGATACCTGTTGGTGTTCCTTTTGGAATTGGATGTCGAGGAACGTCCGGGCCGTTTCAGCATTGTGCGAGTAAGGTGATCATGTGGATGGGTTTGGACTGAGGATGATGTCGCAGCCAGAAAAATATTGACATTCCTTTTAAAAATTGTCATATCCGGTTATTATATATTTAATTTCGTATTTATATTAAAATTTCCAAACATCTAAATGTTATATTGATCAGGGCATTTGAAATGTTGGGATAATCATATTTAAAATCAAAATCTTATTAGATTTTCAAATAATACAATATTTAATCTTTAAAAAATCTTTACAATTCTTATAAGGTAAGAGATGTAGTTTCGAACTTAAGGCCTAAAAATCAGTAGCTCTCGTTTAGAAATTTTGCACTTTGCTCTCAGAGATTTTTAAAAAAAGGGCACAATGCTTTAATTTATTAATTGTTTTGGTCAAAAGACGGCATTTCATTATTTACTGACTTTGAAAAGACTTTGATTTTGCAGAACAGAACACCCTTTTTCGAAACACTGAAAAAAATCAATATTGGCGATCCATTTCTTAAGGTCAAGATCTAGTAAATGAAAGGTGCTTACAGGTTTATGAAATTCAAGATATACATCCATTACCGATTCAACATGAAATAAAATTATTGAAAAGTCTCAAACCTTTTCTCAAATTATGATATGTCAAAAAAATCTTCAAATTTCAGAAAATAAAACCAAAAGTATGGGTCTTTTATGTAAAATTTGAGATATGGCATCAAATAAGCTATTTTTTGCCAAAAAGTGGCATTCATTTTTCCTTGAATTTTATGAAATATAAGTTAAATTTGCCAATATGTGTCTAAAGAAAAATTGAAACATTGTAAAAACATGTTTTTATGCATGGTTCTGGTTTTATTTAGGTTGTGCACAAGATATCCTAATGCACAAACTATCTGGGAAATTTGTTTACACTGAAAATTGGGAAGCTAAAGTGACGGTACTCTAAAACAACTGAGTTATGAAAAATGTTTATTTTCTTCATAAAAACCTTCCGCCACAAAATATAGTCACATACTAAACTCTGTAAATATGTAATTTTTCCTTTACTATTTATTTAAAATAGTTTAATTGGCATTATAAAATATGAATTCATGAGTAGAATCAATAAATGATGCATAATTTCCAGAATAGAGGTGATCCAAAATGGCTACACAAAAACAGACGAACGAACATCTTTAAATGGGTAGAGATATTATATAAAAACCCTGAACATCATAACCATTCATGCATTTAGTTTTATTCCTCACGTATACTAGAAGATTTCTGAAAATTGGACTTTTTATTAGGCCTCACTTTATTCTCTTTTGAGAAGTGGACAGGCATAGCCTACATCCACTTCTCTTCGCAAGCCCTGATATTTTGATTCTGAAAAACGTGTAAATGTCGGAACCAAAGACGGATTACGCTTCGGCCTATGTTTCGACTCCAGTTTCCCTGAATTTTCGTATCAGACCTACTATTACATTTTAAACATTATTGCATCTATATATCACAATAAAATCATCACTAACCCTCTGTCAAATCATTTTCGTATATTCTACATCCCGGGTTTAAATTTTGTGTATCACATTGTTTATCTAGTTCAGCACAGAATAAATGTTTATGTTTCGGATAAAATTGGAAACCTTTTTAAGACAATAATGTCGAAAACGTAACTGAATCAGCTTAATCTTACAATGTACAAACAAAATACCGAGAAACAAAATTACAAAGTGGTATTTCTTCCCTTTTTAACCATATCTTATGGTGACAAATTTTGCTCTACATCTGTTCTTAAACATTAAAACGAACATTGATTAATATAGCATACAAGAAAGATTAAAATAAAGAGTTTTTGTTGTTTTATGTGACAAAGTTACTTATTTTATCATATGTATTTGTTAATTTGTCTTAAATTGTAAAACCGTTCTATATACCTCTGTAAATTATACGAAAAATAACTTAAATCTAAAGTCTACAATCAGAACAATATTTCCCGTTTTTTCCGACTCCACATTTTTAATTTTTAAACCACCTATAGGGAGTGATCTCATAATTTAAACCCGGAATGAAGAAGTTGAGAAAATGATTGGACAGCGGGTTAGTGGTGATTTGTTTGTGATATATGGATGAAATAATGTTTAAATAGATAATGTAAAAATAGTAGGTCTGTAATTACGAAAAGCCAGGGAAACTGGAGTCGAAACATGTGTCGAAGCTTAAACCGTCTTTGGTTCCGACATTTACACGTTTTCCAGAATCAAAATATGAGAGCTTGCGAAGAGAAGTGGATATAGGCTATGCCTGTCCACTTCTCAAAAGAGAATAGGCCTCACTTATGAGTCCCGGGTGTGGTATTGTCATAAATTTCAAAATTTAGATTCCCCTTAACTTAAAAATGCTTCGTACCGAAATAAGTGAGAATTTGCTATGAAGTTTTCAAGAAGAAATTGAATTGTTAACGAACGACGCTGGGAGTGACTCATATAAAATAAATCTTACCAATCAAAGCAGAAAATATCGAGGTACAGCGTATTTTGATGATTTCGGACCAACATTTGAATGACATTCATATAATATTTGTGCAATTTAGTCTAATATCATTTAAGAATGTTAACATTTGATTCTTTTATAGTAAAGACCAGAGATTTAAAAATCATCAACACTAGTGTTTAGTCTTGATGCACGTCAAATTTCAAGGTCATAACAAAAGGTCAAAGGTAAGCTACTTAACCGTGCTAAACAAAGAAACCTAAATTGATATATTATGACATATTAATTTTGACGTCATATCTGAAACAGGGTAGCTAATTAATGTTACGTAAAAATGAAAATCCGAGTTATCTCCCTGTAGCCGCAAACCTCACCTTTAATGATATTAAAAATATGAACAATTCAGAATAACTAGAATCTCAAATCTCAAATACATGTACATGTATACTTAATATATTTTATTTGTTTTAATGGGTCTCCCTCCCCCCTCCCCTCTCCGAATTTTTCTTTTTTCTTCTACCAAAATCGGTTAAAACTTAGAGACAGAAGTTATTTCCTATCTAAATAATCGTAAATTGATCAATGTTCAAATGATATTCAACATTGTTGACAGACCTTAGCAGAAAAAAGTAGCAAAATGTGATTTTTACGGAATCTTCTTCAGGGTCTATTGGTATAGAGATTATAGCGTGAAAAGTAATCGTCAGCATATGAATTATTTTACGAAAACTGTATTATAAGGTGTCCTGCTTTAGAATAAACAACATGATCTTAGGTTTAAGGATTATGTTTACTTAGGGTTTTGTAATTTCAAACAATATTTTTACAAAGTTCCTTACCTGAAGTACAAAGTTGTTTTAAAAACACAAAATAACAATGTTATTAACAAATATCGATATTGATATCAATGTTTTGTTTATTTAAGGAAGATGTGCTACGACAAAAGTAGATTAATATTGAAACAGAGGAAATTCGAACTAATTTTTTCATTTTCTTATAATTCCTAAAAACGTTCTGTTGCTGTGTAGTTGCAAAAGTTAAGTTTCTATGCGATTTTTCATATCATTTTACATATTTTATGGTTGTATTAACACGTATATAATTTTATATCACTGGCTGGCACGCGATTGGAAAAATCTTAAAAATACATATAATCAATTCAAGATAAAATATCTCGAAATTTTGATCATTGACGTTATAGAATGTTAATGTCAACAGAATACAGAAAATAAAAACAGTTTAGGCAATCAATGGTTTGGAGCTCCTATTAGTCACTTTTTTTGAAAAACTCGATCAAAAATGGATACAATGTTGAAAATTGATAGAGGAAATTCGGACTAAATCAAACTTAAAATGTATGCTTAATTAAAACGTTTTATCTAAATATAAAATTAGTAAAGCTAGTCGTATTTTATCATTAACTAACATACAAATTGTTTTATTATTTCTAATAATTACAAAATAAAGAAAACCTTGGAAAGGGTGGACAATTTTGACAAATTTTGATAAAAATTTCAATAAACTTTCAGAGGTCACTAGCATAAAAATTAGGTCATTGACCTAGTTATTTGAAAGTAAAATATAGCACCACATTAGTGGGCCTACAATGTACAATAAGTAGTTTTTCGTTCCTATTAGTGGATTTTTTTCGCCCCTGAGTAAGCATAAAATTTAAAGCTGCTTGGTCCGATTTTATATCAAATTTTACGCACGCTTTTAAACGATGGCTATGCTTAGTATACGAGGGATGTTCGGAAATTATTGAGACATTTTCTCTTATAATTTAGTAAAAATGATAAACCTTTGAGATTTCACCATAACATTAATCAGGATAGAGATAATCAATGTGAAAAGTTTCTTGTCCATGGCATGAATAGATCATCCCTGGTAAGCTGACAAACGTGCCTTCGTCCAGTGACCCGGCGCAACCGCAAACTTTTCGCAACGTCATTTTTTAACGCTTCTCATTGCTCCTCTGTTTTAAACACCTTACAAACGAACGGAAATAAGAATTATTCTTAATTTATCATCTTTTGTTTTCATTTCAAGATGTTTTCATTTACATTCTTTCTCATTCTTGTTATTTTTAGGGGATGAATCGAGGTATTTTTCCCAAAAGTATAATTACTGTGAATATCTCCTTCTGTCTTTTTTTTATGTATATATTTTAGAATTGTTTACAACAGTTAGTGTGTCAAAAATACTTGATAATTAATCCCTTTGGCCTAATTCTAGTAAAACAATCGGTGAAAAAATATGATGAACTGAAGCTTTATACCTTGTCTTGTCATCGTATAGTTTTTTAAGCAATTGATTGGCCTTAAAAGGTCCTCTTCTGAGATTTCCACTGGTATGACAGTTTTCAATGTGCCGCCTTGACGTCAAAATTCAATGTAAAGTCGTTGTCAGATTTCTACTGTTTGGTAAATATATGTGTACCATATCTGTATTTCAACTCGAACATCAGTGAAACTTAATCAAAAGGTAGTCGCAAAGAATAGCAAAATGAACATATTTAATTTGATTTCTTTTATCATTAACTGTAAATCTACAGACACTTATAAAGTAGATGTTTAAGTTGTTAAATCTCAGAGTTCATGGCTGCGCCGGGTACCCAGACCACCGATCTGTTTATCTACCATCGTTTAAATATTACTTTGTTTTATTTTTTGTTGGCATTTCTTCGGTGTCTATGCCAATTTTCACCAAAATTCGTCAATTAGAAAAGAAAATAATCGAGTTGTCTCAATAATTTCCGAACAACCCTCGTATGTATAATAATAGACATTGCAGTAGTTTTACCCGTCAATTATGTTTAATTTCATTGAAGAAAAATACGTACAAAATTTGCTAACAAAACAAACGACATTAAAAGGTACCGCGTTATTTCGCCTCATATTGAATTTCACCCCTGAAACGAGACGGGTATGATTGTATAACGATTTTGACATCGCTTTAAATAAAGGTAGAAATGATCAGACAGATTACAAATAAACATGTGTACGCTTTGTTCGCTAATATTTCCAAAGTCTGCTTTCTTTACAATCGATGCATAGCTTGAGGGTTGAATAACCCCAATCATTCGAGGGACGAAACCAAACGGTTTCCTTTTCTAAACATTCTCGTGATGCATTTGGGTTTGTTTTTTTGTTTGCCCAAAGAGAAATTATTTTTATTTACATTGAATATTTCTAACTTTGAAAGGAGACTGATTCTGCTGGTGTGAATAGGAGAGAGTCCATAACTTTCTAAGATAAATGATTTGTATCAAAAAAAATTTGATACTGTAATTACAAAAAAATCGGACCAAGCAGCTATAAATAACTGACCAAACACGATATAAGCATCACAACTTTTTGCATTGTATTTTGATACATCAGGCTCATAGAGCGTTCTTGCTTACAACAATTTGCGCAAAAATATTGATGTGATATGGTTTAAATAAACCTTTATACTCTATTTTGTATATCAAGTTCAATTTTCATAAATTGGAAATTATTTTTAAGACAAAATAGACGTCTGGCAAATGTCATCATTGTCAATCATTTTGGCAAGGGGTGCACCTGTCTGAAAGGTGATAACAAAAAAAAAACTACCATGAAAACATATATTATCTTAAATATATGTATTGCTATAATGGATATCTTTCATTTAAAGCTAAGCTTTCAATGATTGAGCCCATTTAGTGCCAAGTATAGGACTACCTTAAATTACTTAAAATTGATATGTTGGAAAGTTTCAAATAGAGTTCAGAGGCAATATGACTCGAAAAGCGCCAGTCACATAATGATCGAGTTAACTTGGTTAAAAATGGCGGCGCCCATGAGTTGATTTTCTTATATATACTGTAGAGACACATATTTTCGTCGGGTAAAAATTTCGCCGTTTTTTTTAACAGAATAAAATTCCATTGGCATTTAATTTTGTCTTATGGTAATCTATTTGTATTCATTATTTATTTGGTTAAAAAATTCTGCCAACAAAAATTAATCGAAATTAAATCCTCAACGAATATTTCTGCTTCTACAATCCACGTAACAATACGTTTTGCCTATTTGTGTTTAGTATTATCATAAATCCGAAATCTCATCAACAGTGTGAGAAATTTATTTAATCATTTTAACACAAAAAAACATTCTTGAATTCTTTTAAAAATATTTAGCTTTTTAATCATGTAATGAAAGCAGTTTAATACATTGAAATAAACTTCTACAATGCCAATTAATATATGCATAAAAATGATAATGCTCTACAATTGGAAGTGTTTTTGAAGTAGATTAGGAAGGATAACCTCATGATCACAATCATAAGTACATGTACATACTTGCACATCCAGTTCTACGGTTAGCAGGGCATGCGTTCGACAGGTAACAGGTCTTTCCAGACGGGCAGGGATTGTTCCTGGCACACCAGACTTCTATTAAATTCTCGGTATGTCGCTATAGAAGTACAAAATAAATAACATTTTTATTTCATACCCATGGATTTATTTTTAATAATAATGCATGTACTTACAGTCAGAGAACTTTTAAAGGACCGGAAAAAAGGTATACGTATTCATTTTGTAAAAGGTGCATATCGAAAATTGTAGTAGTTGGAGAGATATGTCAAAACAGATTACAATATCTACTTTTCTATCTTTGGTATATCTACTCCTTCTACATTTAAGGACACAAGAGACGTTCCTCAATTTTATATAATTCCATGTTATTTTATTCCTTGTTTATTAACATTTAAAACTGTTTATTCCCCAAAAATTCAGGGTACATTACCTGACTCTTTATGGAGCTAGAATATTTTGAATTTTCCTTTAAAATAGCATGAAAATGCATATGAATGCTTATAAATAAAGCGATACTATACATTTTCAAATGAACACTTTATATCTAAAAAAAAAAAAAAAAATCATATAACAAAAAGTGAAAATCTTCACATTGTGGAGATAAGAAAAAATAGAAAAAATGGAAGATATGTCGCGTCTGACCTTAATGATTTCTTTGTTCATTCAAGACAACAAATGTCAAAGGAAACAACACGCAAAACATCTTCTTACAAAGCGATAAGATACATTTGGATACCTCTAGATCTGACCCAACTTGGTTTTGAGAATACATTTATTTAAACAGTGTTTGGGAGGCTATGTGGACAAAAGTTAACTATCAGATTCTCTGTACCTTTTCTGATATAATATATTTAACTATAAACTTTATGTATAAAAAATCCAAATAATTTGCTTTTGAATTCGAAAAATTTGCTGTGTATTTTTACAGAACTCTTCTTTTTAATGAGATTAATTAAGTCAAAAAATGGCCACTACCATCCAGTCCTTTTAATCATAAGTGCTTTATCTTTAAATATATACGACTGAAATAACGTATATAAACACAAAAATTAACAATGAACTGAATATCTTACCATACAGCTGACTCTGTTGCTTTCTCAGAACTGTTGGTCGCTATCACATATAGAACCATTTTGTTTGTTCCTATGCAAAAACTGAGTGGCAACGTGTTTAGCTATTTCACCTGGCAAATTTCAGTATTCACCTGAAAGGAAAACAAGATAGTGAAACAAGAAGGAGAGCAAAAAAAGAACTAATATTGCTTACTGTGTATCATTTTTTTTAAAACAAATACCAGCTCAATTTTTTTTAAAGAAAAGGGCACCAATTGAAAAAGATATGGTGAACATTGCGCTTAATTTATACTTTTTACACGTTTATTGTTTTTTTATTTTCGGCTGACAGTTTCAATGTGTTCCTCGGGATGATCGTGGAAACATATTCTTCCGTTCACAGCTCATACATGTTAAAAACGGATGCTTATCTACCGTTGTGGTGATTGGCTAGCGTTATGCAATGTTGTTTTGAACAAAAAAAAAAGATACTAGTTTCTTGAGTTTGACTTTGAGTTTGAGAAACAATGTGTATTCATATGTTAACATCATATTTACATTAAGCTATAAACAACCACTTATAATGTTTTACTTAAAGGATACACAAAATCAGAATCGTTATTGTCGAATAAAGTAATAAGACTTAAATCCCTAAAAATTACCTTCTTACTATGTTCAAACAGTAATCTCACTTGTATTGATATATCAGTATGATATGATATAAATTATTATGATATCCAAGAAAAAATTGATTAGTCGCAACAAACGCACAATTTTTTAGAAGCTCATATTTTAATTACACGGAAGCAAAAAAATGCAACACTGTGGCAACACACTATGAACAATTTTTTTTAAAGTGCGTTAAATTTAGGACCAAATCAACGTAATTTGAAACATTTTTTTTAAAATGCTTTAAATTTTGGACTAAATTAATCCACTTTGAAAAAAATTTCAAAGTGCGTTAAGAAGGAACATCAACAGTTTTTTGTATCGCGACTCTTTATGCACTTCGTAAAAATATGTAAAAATCAGAAATTCTCGAAATGAATTTCTAATTTGTTGATAGTATGATGATTTGTTAACACTAGTGAATCTAATTTACCGTATTTGAGGAGGGGATTTGGATGGGGCGGGGTTAACCAAAGACACAGGCCAATTACCAGTACATCATTTTATTGATCATAGGAAGAAGGCCCCCTATCCCCCAGTTTTCCTTCTAAAACATATGATTTTCAGCAACATTTAAAGAGGATGACTTTAGTTTTCATTGCGCATGTTTTTGCGCATTGTAGTATAGTACAGTTGATTTATACTTATATGATATTTTTTCGATATCATTTATAAAATTGAGCACAATAAATAAAATACAGATAAAAATATTTATATTTTATTAGGACATTTTTATTTTTAACCGATTTTTCCGTTGTGGGGTAGGGGAGCGTTGCCATTGCGCTTTTATGACGTTATGATAAAATGAAGCTTTATAGGAGTACGTTATAAAAATAACATAAGAGAAAAAGTAAAAATTGGACGCCGTTGAAATTTTAAATACAAAATCATGCTATCCTCGAGGACATTTTCCTTATTTTGTAAATGAATCTATTTTACCAATCTTCATTCGTAATGATCCAAATATATAGCAAAATTTGGTGCATTTTAATATTTTGAGATGGCCCCCACTAAAAACCAGACGGTAGAATTAAGTATTTTTTCCATGTAAGGTAGGAAATGAATTTACTGATCATATATAACAATTTGAGAAAAAAAGCTATTGTAGTTATTTTAATCTACTTTGATGTGCAAAAAATAAAAGTTTCCTATATCTTCCTACAGTAAATGTACCTCTACTTTGAGATGGTCCCTAAAAAAAATCAGACGGTCGATTTTCTTGAAACTTCGCAAATAAACTAAAGTTGGTATGTTAAAGAATCTAAAAGTCTTTGAAGATTAACCCTCTTTTCATATTCTAATCAAATAAATCACTTCAATTTTAACAAAAATTACATTAACAAATATTAAATTATAAACATCAAAATAAGCATTGGGGTGGCGGGGGGGGGGGGGGGGGTTGGTTCTCGCACTAATCTTCTAATTTTATATCATATCGTTTTTGATAAACATAACTAACGTATCCTTTTTTCACATCATGTTTGTTTACAAACACATGCAGTCAGCCAGTTGAAATATGTTATACATTTTGATCTCCATTATCAATATACATACTATGGAATCATTTAATTTCGTGGGGGCCAATTTTCGTGGATTGTGGATTTTTTGCTTATTTGTGGGGATGAAATTTCGTGGATGAGTCATATTTCCGTTTCAGAAGGTAAACTAAACCTTTCATAATTAGTTTTCGTTTAGGATGTAAATTCGTGGGAGAGGGTAACCCACGAATACCACGAAAATTGAGCCAACACGAATTTTAATGATTCCACAGTAAATCATACTATTAGACATATTTATATAACTCATCAAAATTTAAAAATATTAAAACATTTTGTAAAGAATAAATAAAAATAAAATAGAATGCTTTATCTAAATGTGTCAGTCTATGATTGTTCAGTTTACTCTGTTCTTCAATACTTATCATATAGACGACTTAGTTTTTAAATATACAAGTTCTGTTGAGATACAGTCAGCAACTAGGACTTAATTTAGATCAGCTTTTTTATGGCCACTCCTAAACCACTGATAAGAGCACAGCGTGTCAAAATGTATAACAGAACACATCAATTTTAGCTTTATTTTTTGTTAGACAAAATATTTGCTGGTACTAATTTTCCTTAAAAACTAAATAAATCGTATCAGATAACAATTAAACAAGATTTTTTTTCTCAATCCTGCTTTTCCAAGCAGTTCTTATTCAAGCATTGGTCATTTAATATTAGATATTCACGATTTAATCTTTATAGATGTACCAACAAAAATTCAATTTGATCCTTCAAATCTTTTATTGACCTTTACCATCTACTTATCCAGTTAAAATATATACAATTTTTTTTACATTTTAAAATGTCTGATAATCATACAACTTAAACGTCACAATAAAACAATGATTACAATAATAATTCGACATTAAAGCGGAGTTTCTAATTTCAGTCCATATTAAAATCATAAAATCAGAAATCAAAAATATTTCCCATATAATGATTTCAGTTGTTTTTCACTGACATGTATGCGTATTTTTTCAATAAAATCCACAAAAAGTAATAAAACGATAAATTGTGACAGATCAGAGGAATCTGAAATGAATATAAAAAACATTAACTTTATGGTCTAATATCTTGGAGGATTACCTTGTCGCTACTCTGTAAAAAAAACGCCATCTTATGCAATTAAAGATTCAATTCTACTTGAAATGTCGGAAGTGTGATATTTCTTCAACAGCTTGTCCATGAGAGTCTAAAGAAGTGTATGACAAGGTACACGACGTTGCAATCAAACGAAATCACGACTCATTTTCTAAAGGTGCAATGACTATCGTCGAAATGAGCCGACAGTAAATGTACTTCAAAAATTGTTTTAAAAAGCCGGTACATATATTCTGACCGTACAGTAATTCAATCCTTATCATATGTGGCTCATCTCACGCATGCAAAACCAAAAACAACACACCTCTTTTTTAATCTATGTATGCAGCTATTATTCGGACATAGATCAGCAAGAAAGGCACATAAAAATGTGCCTTTAAAGTCAAATATAGTAGCGTATCGTCTTTACCAGCTGACTGCATACAAGTGAAACTTTTGACTGAACTATTTTAGCTTAAATATATATAATATGTACAAGGTTCACGCTAACGATATTTATCACAGACAATGCAAGTACGGTGTACATGTATGCCAGTCTGTATTAGAATGCTGGATAGGGGAGTTTGAGAAATTAAGCTTAAAATATTTGTGTTTGAAACTTGTGAATTTTGGTAGTGTAAGGTTGGCTCAAAGAAATGTTTACTGAATTATTAATGGAAATTGTTAGAAGCAGCCGATGAGATAATAAAAAACAAACTCCTCAAAAGGCCATCAATTCTTTATTCTCAGATTTAATTTAAAAGATGTTGGCAATATATCTGTTCTTAGATGCACTCACACGGAGCTTAAGCATTTGAACCGCCTTGGTCATGTTCTAGAATAAATGATCTATTCGTCCCATAGTCAGGCAAAGGGGTAACAGTATTTCTCTTTGTTTTTCTGTAACTAAAATTATTAAAATGTTATCGTACTGGAAGTTATTGAATCTCACAAAATGAATTATAATCATTTTTATGCAATTGTATATTATATAATCCTTCCAATTAAAAAAACATGAATCATTACTTACAATTTTTTCCTCCAAATACCAATGAATAAAAAGCATAGTACAGCACAGCCAACTAATTCGGCTACCAGGGAGACAATGACACCAGCTTTAACTGTAATAAAACAGATGACAAGATAAATAACAAGACTACCAAAGTCCTTAAGTCCCTTTATAATGACTTTGATCTTGAAATGAAGTATAAAATACCACGGGACCGAAAAAGTGAGTATTCTTCATATTACAATGTTATCAACAAGAATATTATTGTCAATATTTTAAAAAAACCCAACTCTTTCGTTATGTTTTCTTATAAGTATCTTGTTTCCTAAGGAGTACAAAGGTCAAGCCTGCTATATCCACTCACTCCACTACCAATGTGATGTATAGGTGATAAAACAGAGAAACACGTTGATACCCAAATAAACTTTCTGAATGCTATTCAATATCGCAGGCGTTCTTTGATTTAAAATATTGATTTTGCTTTATTCTTTACCTATATCGTTATGTTTCATATCATTGTCTTTTAAGGTTTGTATACACGTTAAGAACTTGTCATACATCAAAACTCTTTTTATCGATACACAAAAAGCAGTGAGTAAGTTGACTAGATGACCTTGGCAATATATAAACTGAAAAATAATTTCTTTTTTAAAGAAAGCAGAGCTTTTTACAACGATACAGGGATATCAAATTTTTAAAATTTATTTGGAATTTCATTCATTTAATAAAATTCAGTTTAAAAAAATCATGTATAAACTTTTCCAGGTACACCTGATAAACAATTCAATGGCCATCTACTCGCATGTCGTATATAAGAATTATAAAATACAATATCAAAAGTCTCAAAATTCAAGCAATCACGTTGTTGGTATATTTTACTATGTGGCTGAATACTTTTCATAATAAAAACGTCCAGGATTTAGCTTTGCTCTTTGAGGATATTGTTATAAGAAAAATGATTAATGATCGCGGTGCATACATTTTAATGTTGCTTAATATACATTTTACATTCGCCCATTAAAGTATTACCTTCATCGCAGTTAATTCCGCCAAAAAACACATTGCAATCACAGTGATAGCTAAATGTTCCATAAATGCATGTCCCATGTATACACGGAGAACTGTCACAGTCAATGGTATCTGTCATAAATTGAAAAAAAGGTTTTGTTTGGTTAAAAAGGTATCTGTTATGAATATAAGAAATATTTTAGCTGGTAAAGAGACATCTTAAATAAGTTCATATTCTGAATGTATTTAAAGTTGTTATCAAGAAAATTATAACATACCAAATTTCAATAAAAGATATTAATTACTTATCTTATTTTAATCATAATTCGTTGTCAATTTCATTATACACATACAGATGCCTTATTAAATTATAAAATTGTGCATATCTGTTTCAAATTATCACATCATGAAAGTTCTTGCTTCTTTTTGGGAAATATGAAGTATTGTTTTAATGGTCACCCACACTTTGGGAAATGTATTGCATGCAAGCTTAATATTCTATATCCTTAACGATAAAGAATTCTAGCCAGTTTTTTACTTGAAAATCACAGATAAAAATGAATTTTAGAGAAAACTATTTTATAAAAAAATTATTTAACTACTAATCAGAGAAAATAAAGGTCCCTGCTATGTTCTTACTCCTTTATCTGAATCAAAATAACTAAGTTTTTCTGCAAGTTTTTAAGGGACCTAGACACGATATATGTTAAACTTTTTGAATTTCATTTTTTCAGTTTGTTATTGTTTGTATTGCTTTATTGCTGTCAGTTTAATCAAATTAAGATTTTTTGTTTTTAATAATAGCAAATTATTACTCTATATTGATCACTACGAATCATTTTCTTTAAAGAAATGGTATTTTTTGACTTTCCGTTTTTGTAAACAAAGATAAGATCTGAGCTTTGTTTACATAACAGTGAACTATTATCTCTATATGTCATTTGTAATCTGACATCTAACATTGACATTTAAGTAAATCGTTCAAAATGCACAAGTAAGCTTACTTATACATGAAGAATAATTTGTTTATATCAAATCGTGTTTAAGTCCATTTTATTGTTTCTACCGTAATTTCTAGAACAAAAATTTATTACGAGGGTGGTTCTTACATGTTGTTGTCAAATAAATGTCAACAACATGCATGATGAAACGAATCTCATCGCTTACAATTTGTAACTTTAAGAATTTAAGGCATTTTTTTTTTTGACATTATCTATATAGGTCAATAACATTACTTTAAAATCATCTTGAATAAATAAATGTGGACAAAGAACCCCACATCTTCAGAATTCTACCTTGACAAGCGATTAGAAAATACTTCACTTTGCTCTCAAATCACACAAAGTACTGTTATAAAAGTCAAAGGTACAAATTATATGAGATCTTTATCCAAGAAGATAAATCTAAGTAGCACTGCCAGAAATTGTTAAATAATTTAGATTTTTTTTACTTTTATACTTTTATATACAAGTATTTTTTGCTTAGTTGAAAAGATATTACCAGTCAAGACAGTCAATGCCTTGTTATCACGTGATTAAATTAGTACAACACAATCATTCCTTAATTTATTGAACTTATTTTTTTTAGAAAATAGATAATGATGTATTTTTAAAGGTATTTGGAATTATGCTTAATATTTCAAACAAAAAACTACTAGCATAAAAATTTGCTGATCAACCTAAATATAACTTATTATCGATAAACATATTAAAATTATTCTTAATGTACACATGCAAAATTTTACGAAAAAAGCTGACTTTATTTTTTCCAAGTAAGTTTTATCGTAATTACATCTAGGATTACTGCGTTTGTATCGATGTGCGGACTGGACAGGCACCTGTTGGATTATTTCTCCTCGCACACCGGACTCTAAAAGGAATTTGAAATAATTATCAAAAGACGTTTAACCTATTGATTAACATATGGATTTATATTAGTAAGAACATAAACTGAGTGTTTGTAAATACTATATCGAGAAAAAAAAACTATACCTGCAAACACTTCTGGAATAAATAGGATAGTTGTGAGGATGATAGCAAGCATTGCGCACCGAAGAGAAGTATAAAGATAAAGATATTCGATCTCTTTGGGCTATCTGTTCTGAGTGTGAACATTACTTTGTATCATAAAGGATTGGTACCCCCTTTGTTCATACACATAAACGCAGAGATGATGAGATTACAAAAGGACGTCAAGCACTGTTCACTTGGGACCAATCATAAGTTACACTCCGTCAATTTGTTTTTGGTTTAATTTACTTAATTTCACTCTATTAAAAAAAACCCAAATGACTGTATAATGATGTAGATGTTATGTCCACTGGGTAAGCCAGAGGTTCCACTTTATTTTACTATATAAACCAATGAATGTAAGAAAAATTCTATACTCGCTTGTTTGTATTATTATGTTTTCGTATACGATACATTATGTGTTATTATATATGTTTTCTTATATTTATCATTGTGTGCTTAAAAATGCTTTCATGTACGTATATACTTGAAAATGAATTATGATTTGAATTGAAATTCATAATTATATATATGGTTATTGATGACCACAATTTTGTAAATTGTTTTATAAAGAAATGAAACAAAACCTATATTTTAGAGCATTACTAAATAGACTTAAATTAAAAACAAATTTGATAGCATTCAGGGTTTTTTAACGCTTCGTAAAATATAACAATGTGTTTATTAAAACAACGTATTAAAGGCTTTACTAATAATTAATCCACAAACTGCATCTAACGTTGGTCGCAAAATCGTATAGGTGATAAAAATCTAAACGAATAAAGCAAAAAAGTCTTTGAAACCACAAAAAGAAGCAAATTTTATATTACTTTACACTGGTAAATCATATAGAGACTCTAAAATAAAACTTTTAAATTTCAAATTAAATTAATTAAAATATTAACCATCAAACGTTTTTAAACACAAACGTCTGTGCACAATGTGACAAATCAAGCATAAAAGCTATAATTCTGTCGAATGCAAGTGCATTTATGAAACAAAATGTAGTGAGGACATCAGTAAGTGCTGCTTGAGAAATTAATTCGCAATTGGAAATTTCAGTTTTTCGGTTGATAAGTCGTGGGCATTCCTGAATGAGCACAGTATAGATCTAGATAACACATAATTAAGATCTGTTATTAAGTCAACTGAAATGTGACTCAAGGACATCAAGAATGCTACTGATTAGCATTTTTTCAACTTTCCAGTCCATTCAGTTAAATTCAATTGCTTGAATGGTAGAGGGTCAGCCACCTGGGGATCGATGACTCTCTTCAATTCGAAAGCTCCAAATAATAATTACAAAACTAGAGCCGAGCTCGTTGCAAAGAAACGAGTAGGTCTTCCGTCGCAACTTCGTGTCGCAAAAGGATTGTCCATAAGTCTGATTAAAACACCTCCATTTCCGGACACTTGTCAGAGCCTGACAGACCCTGTATTGATAAAAGGTCATTTTACACGACCATTTCTTCTTACCAATTAGAGCTTTAGAAAATTGATTGGAACTTTTCAAATGGAGACAAAAAAAATTAATTCATGCTTGTGTTCTATGTAACCTCTAGATTGAGTATTGCACCACTCATTAAACAGATAAAGGCATATCTTTGCTAAGTAGGTGTTTATTTAGATTGTATGCAAATGTGGAGGTCAAGTGGAGATAGTCTGTTGTTGATAGGGGTCTATCAGAACCTGGCGAGTGTAAGGAGAAGGGAAATGGTTTTTAATGATGCTGGATTATCAATATGATAATAGCAAGTTCAAGAAATCGAAAACGAGACTCAATTTCAAAGTATTATTTTCATACCAGGCAAGTTCTTCGTTTAACTTATTTTCAAGTTTAGAATAACTTTAAAAAGTACATCATTTATGTACATGTATATAATTAATCTAATTATAATAATAGTGTGGATGTGGCGGTGGGGGAAATGACCCAAAAATCAATTTTTTAAGCGTTAACTTAAGAGAAATTTTGGTTGAGAGAAAGGGGGGCATTGCTCCCACTGGACCATCTAAAAGGTACTGTTAGCAAGCTCACAAATGATATCCCCGCTAAGAAAGAAGTCATTACTCACGTATTTCTCTATTAGAGAATAATGGATGGTTCTTTTTCTTAAGTGAGTCAGACAAGGCAGGGTATATTTACAGGTCACAAGTAATCTTCATGTCAAACTCTAGCTTTTACTCATTTCCATTAATACAAGATATGACACATGTTTAATATGACTTTGAACTTGCGCAACTGATCCTGGGTCAAGTTCATGACACATCATCGGTCATCAGGAATCTTTACATGAAATAGAAACTCCCAATGTTTCTCCTTAAATGACTTAGGGACAAATCATTACACACCCTCAGGTCATAAGCAATCTTTGTGTGAAGTAAGAAATTCCAAAGTGGACCGGAAACAAATTTTGCACTTTACCTGCCAGTGACATTTACTTTGTCCAAATGACCTTGGGTTTAGGTCATGACGCTTCGTCAGGTAATGAGTAATATTTGTATGAAGTAAGAACACTTCCAATGTTTCTCCATCAGAAAGATATAGACCGGACACGATGTACGGACGGACAAGGTGATTTTTATTTACCCCCCCCCCCTCAATTTATTTTCGTGGGGTATAAAACTCCTTTTCGCCCGTTTAGTGCGGCACAAAAAAGACCTATATTTTTCAATTATTTCTATTATATCACATATAAATATACATGTAAATGTATGATTTGTATGCACATTTGAGTTCCTCTCATCATCGTCGGAAAGGATAAAAAAAACCCTTGGGGTCCAATAATGTCTTTTCATGGGCATTTGTCAATTTGCATCAATAAATGATTTCCAAGCGGTAAGCTATCAAAGCTTTTGAGATGTTACATGTAGATATTGAATTTCTATAGATTTAAATTTAAGGTTAGGAAAAACAACACTTTTTTATACAGTAAAAAAATCTAAAATAGCTTTATGTACGCGTACACATAAATAAGAAGATGTAGCGAAAGCTATAAAGATTTTATTTCTTCTGTTCAAGACTTTTTCAGAGTTAACAAGCTACAAGTTAACAATCTCCCATTTTGACAAGCTAGATTAAAAATAAAATATTCAGCTGAGTCTTAGGTCACTTAATCTGCATTACAACCTCATACTACACAACTTCAATGATTTTTTTTTATCAATGTGCATATAACAATAAGTAAAATCCCCAAGAACAAATATCTATCGCAATTAAATGCATACATTTTTGAGATGCAGAAAATTTGCTTTATTATAGTCTGCAAGTCAATTGAACTACTACAATTATTTCAAAGAAATAAGAAACTGTCGACACTTGCAGTACTCTGATGATTTAATGTCGTATATCATTACTTCTAATCCTGAGAACAAATTCTATTTAATTTTTGACTTAAAACTGTTAACTTATAAAACCAGAGACATAAATAATTTATTAAGTTATTTATGTCTCTGATAATATATATTTTATTCTGTTCATAACTACAGACGTTTAGCGTGTTCAACAGGTTAATTTTTTAGCCATATTTTCAGATTACGATATCGCACCTTTAATGTGAGGTTGATTGACATCGAATATTTAGACACTTATTGTTTAACAATTGACCGCTGCAGTGAAAGCATCCTTCCAAATGTTACTCAATTATTTATCAACTGCTGATCTGCAGCCCAGGGGCAATATTCTGAGCTATGTGCGCTGACGCGACACGAGATTTTCGGTCGCACGTGGAGCGGATTGACTTGGCATAGACTGACCGAATAAACACACGGGTGGGAAAGTGACATACATTGAGGAGAAAAATGTACACATGTTAAGTAGTCGCCATAAATAGGTATTCGCCACATTTTGAAAAAAAATAAAGCCCTTGCACTGAGATCATGAAACTGATAAACTCTAAACAAATCTTGTTTAAAAACTCATGCGAACATTCTAAAAATACTCACTAAATCCCTCAATTCTGGACAATTCTTTTATCGTGTCAGCCTCTCCCGCCAATCGCAACTTCTGGGGCCTTTCCGGCAAGCTCGGAAAAACACTTCGAATGTTTTACCTAGGCGTCCATGACAACCCCCCTTTTTATAAAACTTGATATAATTACAACACATTTGATGATCTGTTGAGATGTGAGTTATACTTCATTAAAGTAAACAATATACACTAAAATATAACACAGAAACGACATACAAGACTTCTTGCCGATACTTATTTTAATGGGAAGCGACTCCATTTTGTATAAAATTCTAACATCTGGTGATGTTAATACATTCGAGGTGTTTTTCTAAACTTGCCGGGAAGGCCAGAGAAGTTGCAATTGCCTCTTCCGCATGTGTTAATTTGATATTTGATTTTTTTTTATCCTGCCTTGAACGCTTGGGGACTGTTTCATTTTCTAAATTCGGCTAAATAATGCTTCCAATTTTGAGCACTCTCTCTCTCTCTCTCTCTCATTTTATGTGCAACCTTATGAAGACGTCAACTAATTTCTACGCTTTCTATAAAACCTCTCAGCAGTATTTAGCGGAAATATTCGTGGGTAAAGAAAAAATCTTAAATTGAAACACAAGTCAATCTTACATGTACCGGTCAAAAACTCGAATAAACAAATAGTTGGAATCATACAAAATATCAATAAACATGCACGTGTGATAAAGTACATGTAGAAGAACACGAAGCTACCGCGGATCACTTGTCCACTCGCGCGGGATCTCCTTGGCTATGTTCTAGGGGTAATCATCATTTTAAGGTTTAATCTTTGTGGTTTTTCGTTGTTTATCTATAACATTATTAGTACATGTATAGTTTTTAGAACATTTTAGAATTACAAATTCACTATTGATTTATGTCTGATGATGTTTCTGATTTTGAATAATATTGCTTTTATCAATTTTTAGAGGGGCTTCTCAATTCACATTCTAATGTTTAATTAAATAAATTGAAGGTGAACAAACTTTAAGAACATAAAATTGAAACAGTTCTTGTATATATATATCTTGTTATTAGATAACCGCTGACCTCTAGGTAGTGCAGCCGCGACCGATTTCCTCGGCCGCGGATGAGGGATCGGATAACTTACGTAAAGGTAAACACACATAGAGAGCTCAGAACCCAGGAATATTTACAATGTTTGCAGTATGATGACTAAACTCTAATTAATATAAGTTTTTTTCCCCTTTAATCCCACAGTTGATCTATTTGTCTGATACTGCTTCAGTTCGAGAATGGCATTGCTTTTATGATTAAACAGAACGATTTCTTATTGACACTCTATCGTTTAATTCAAATTAAGAAGAGTAAGCTTTAATGTCATTGTGTACGATTCTTGTGTTTGCGGCTAAATAAAATCACATATGACAGACGCGATTCTTGTGTATTAGATAACCGCTGACCGCTAGGTAGTCCAGCCGCGACCTTGGCGATCGATTTTCTCGGCCGCGGGTGAGATGGGTTATGTAATGACGCAAACAACTAAGAATTTAGGTCGATTTGAAATGCTTGCAGTAAAATGACTCAAATCCATTTCATGGCAGTTAATTTCTTTTAAAATCTAGTTTATGTATCTCACTAGATAAGAAAAAGAACGTTTATATTTTCTCGTTTTTGTTTTTCTTAACGGTTGTCCACTATAGGACCTAAACAGAGGTGACTCCAAAAAGGAAGGCTGTAAGAAAAACATGTACACGTATACTTTTTAGACACTTTTTCAAATGAATCAAAGCATCCCGTATATGCTGGTACACTTTCAGCTGTTAATTTATGTACGTTATGCGCACGAAGACGATTCGCTTACTTGCCAAATGAATACAGGTACATGTAAACAAGACAAGCTTTTTATACTCATATTACGCATTACCGGTACAAAATAATTTTGTAACGACATTCATAACACAATAATGAACAACTTTTCTATCGACTGCTATAGCGAAATATTAACCATTTTAGAGTTATAAAGCGAAACCTTTTAAGGGCTCTAGACCCCTTATTTAAGGGGCCAGCCCTTTTTCAATGGTGTCAAGTGAAAGCCCTTGATATTTTGCACATATTTTGTTCTATATGTGTTTAGAGAACATTTTAAACTAAAGAGCTACATAACAAAAACACAACCAAAAATCAGCATTTTTTGAAACACAAATTCAAATTAATTTTTTGAAACTTTAAAGGTAGAAAATTGTAAAAACAAAACTCGGAGGACAACGTTCAAACTCTCTATTTTTAAGATTTGTGAAACACATTGCTAAACAGCAATGTGTTTAGAGAACATTTTAAACTAAAGAGCTACATAACAAAAACACAACCAAAAATCAGCATTTTTTGAAACACAAATTCAAATTAATTTTTTGAAACTTTAAAGGTAGAAAATTGTAAAAACAAAACTAGGAGGACAACGTTCAAACTCTCTATTTTTAAGATTTGTGACTTTGTAACACATGCTGTGAGCGGTTTCAGAGCCTTTGCGTGCACAAGAATGCCTATATTTTTGGGAAAAAGGGGAATAACTCGGTACCGGAAGTGTCGATTTAAACGATTTTCCTTAGATATTGAGAAATAGTAACTACCAATAAGCTCTGAAAATTTGAACTTTATAGGACAACAAACAAGCAAGATATTTGAGTTTTAAAAAACGTCTAGAAGAAAAAAAAGAATAACTAGAGCAAAGCTCGTTGCAAAGCAACGAGTGGGTTTTCCGCTAATGTCGAAAGCAACGCTAGAAGTACGTCTAAGAAGCAGAGTTCTTAATCTAGAAACAAAGAAACCTAAGTACAAAATGATAAAAAAATCGAATGATTCTTGGTACAACTTAACATGATCCGAATGTTTTTAAGTACGACTTAACCAAAAACCCTTAACCATTTCAAGAACGATCTAACAAAAAAAAACAATGTGTTTAAGTACGACTTAACAAATTTGACTTCATTTTAGGTACAAGTTTACTTTACCTTGAACTAACATCTTTTTTCTTAACCCAGAATGCAAAATTAAAATTTACGTAAAAAATCAATTTTGTTTAAAACATAATTCTGAGCAACTTTTCCTCTTCACTGCTTTTCAAAGGGTTGACCTTTCGTACTGTGTGCTCGTTGCGTTATTAATTGTCAGAAACTTATCGATGTAAAGTTTACTTTACTGTACCTCTGTGAATATTTTCTATGTAAAATTACTATGAAAAAGACAACATTGAAATGGTGAACATTTCAAAGGGCCCCGCTTATGTTATTTCAGAGAATTCTGCTTTGACCTTGACCTTTAACTTGAAATTTTTCCAGCTGGCATAGAACTTTTAATTCAATTTCATTCCCCCTAACATACATGCATTTTTGTTCAATCTGACCAAGATTAAGCATATTTGGAAAATAATCTACTGTCTAAAACTAATTTTAAAAAGATCTGCTATGACCTTCACATTGACAGACTTGGTTCAAGGTCACTGCACGCCATTAACCAATAAACTCTGTAAAGGTAAAATATTAGCCAAATAGGGGCTAAAAGGAGAGTATATCTATGCTCTTAAAATATGGATTTTTGTGTGTTCTGATATGACCTTGACTCTTCATCTACAAATATCATTCGAGGTCATTGCATATATTTTGATCAAAGGCATCATGTGGGTGAAGTATGAGGCTGAATGGAGCAAAGGGAGAGAAGATATACTCCGGACAAGGATTTTTAAAAATATAATTCTGGTATGACCTTCACAGTTTCTTTTCACTGAAAATAGGTTCAAGGTCACTACACACCCTTTCACCCTTTACTCAAAAGCTCTGCTTATGTGAAGTCTGAGCCAAATAGGGGTTAGTAGAAATTATATATGCTCTCAAAAAAGGATTTTTGCATGATCCGGTATGATCTTCACCCGTTACCTAGAAATTTCATGCAAGGTCACTGCACATCGTTTAACCATCGAGACACTCTGCGAGTATTAGCCAGATTGGACCAAAGGGAAAAAAGAAATGCCCTAGACAAGGATTTTATATATATAATTCTGCTATGACCTTAACCTTATACCTAAAAACATGGTTCAAGGTCACTGCGCATCCTTCAACCAAAGGAACCCTGTGGATGAGGTATGAGCCAGATTGGGCCAAGGGGAGAGAAGCTATGCTCCAGTCAAGCAATCTCGGATGGACAGACGGACAAATTGATCACTAGAAGGCGCCCGCATAAACATGCCTTTTTATCTAATTTAAAATAGTATCCATGCTATCTGCCCTTGGTGAATAGTCATCAAAACCATTCATCAGCAGAATTTGATTTCCCTCCTTTTTAAGGTGGTATGGGACATCTGTCGATATTAATGTGGATTAAAGTACTATATAATTGAAAAATTTTAACCGGTTTAGAATTTTCAAATTTTACAATATTTAACCAAAAAATAGCTTTTCAAAAATATTTGAAAAGGTAAAAATTGTAAAAACCCCAGCGGGATTCGAACTCATGACTTACAGGTTCCTAGTAAACCCTCTAACCCACTGTGTTAAGGAGTTAGGTGACCATTTTTGAAAAGAAACTACATGTACTTATATAATTACACTTTATTTTATTGTTTATTTCGATAAACAATATGTCACAACATGGAAGTGTCCCATATCACCTTAAACTTGGAACACCTCTGACCTAATAAGATCGCTGCACTAAATACAAAGTTTGATTTAACTCTAATTTGTTTATCATCAAGAAATTCTGCATTGCTGACAAATAAAGTTTTCTTCTGTATAATGAAATACCAATTAACTGACTATTCGGACAATAGCAAGTTTATTGTCCCACTCCACAGCAACTATTTCCCTTGGCTTTAATTGCCTCATTAAATAGTTGCTGTCTTGGGGGACAATAAACTTGCTATTGTCCTCATACCCAGTAAATACTAAATAGGCATATAATATCCCATCCACCTACATTTCATGTTATATAACCTCCCGTTTGTAACCTTCAATTTCACTGTAAAGTCAACACATCTGTCATAGCCGCAAGTTTCACAATTTATTTCTGCTTCTCATGTACTTAAAATTAGGGGCCTTAATATTGCTTACCAATTCCAACAAGAGACATTCCTCTAACTATTGATAATCATTAAAATCATTTCATGAATCTACGCAACAATGATAAACCTTCAAGTACAGTCACTCTCAATTTTACAAAAATATTGACGGTACTTTATCCGAAACTGTTCCTTGTACCTTTAACTTAGTACACTAACATTTTTATGAAAAGACGGTTTGTCTTAGAATAAGAAAGCTATTGCAATTCTGAGAAAAAGAATACTACATATTGCCAATTCCATTGAGGTTTAATAAAAATATGGCCATTTAAGTGAAAATTTAATTTCCAATTTCCTTTAGTAAACACAGATTTACAGGGTTCTCCATAGTAAAACATCTTTACCTGACCTTTTAGAGGTCAACTTTTGTTCAACCACCTTTAAAAAGAAACCTTATACAATACAACATATGCCTACATGATGTAATCATGATAAAAGCTTCACATCACTTAGAAATACCCTTACATGTATACCCCCCCCCCCCAATCTTTTGATTTTCATAAAAAGTCATGGTTTGAAATGTTTTACCTAATTTTATGAAACGTGTGGCAATTTCCTTGAGTAATTTCTCACACATATTTGAAAACAATCATCAATGATTCTAAAATTTGATCTTTATTTGTTTATTGTATGATTTGTACCATTTTAATTAACAAATAGACAGCTGTCGGACTGCTGTCCTGCTTGTGATTTCTTGTTTTCATGAAAAAAGTAAGCTAACAATCTGAATCATATTTAGTGAATATCTAATCTATTCTGATTTCTAGTCTCCTTCTAACCATGCTAAAACAGTAAGTTACAACCTACAAGTTAGACATCTGCCTTAAATTAGAATTAAATTCAAACACACCCAGGTAGCTGAAGACAGAGTTGATTTCAATGAAAAATGTTCAAATTTGACATGTTTTTCTACTTTTTTTCTGCATATATACCTTAGAAAGGTAGAAATAGGTTGTTTCTTGTTCATTTCAAAAGTAATTATCATAGCAGATGTTATTTCAAAGTCAAATGTACATTTACATATCCTACATGTAATCTTAATGCAGACAATTAAATAGAGGGGGGGGGGGATTTTTCAATTATGTAAACACATCTAAATATCTTTATGAAATAAAAAATAAAGGAAACATAATTGCATACTTTTATTGAAAAACAAATTTTCACAGCAATTATGAATTTCTTTAAACAGCCTTAATTTTGTTTTCATAATTTCTTATCAAACACAAACCACAACATGGCATGATGCTTTCTTCAAGTTCCATTATTGTTCATGCATTATTGGATTTAATTTGAATTACCGGTAAATAGTCTGTAGAACACAAGGAATATGCATGTGGATAGAGGTGACAGGTTAATCTCAGGAGCTGACCCACAAGAATCAACAGGTACCAGTAAAAGCCATGTGGTAACAAGAGTCTGTTTTGAGCTGAAATAAAAAAAAAAATAATTAGCTGTGTTTACATACATGTACTAGTATTAGCTGTGTTTACATTAACATATGCATAGTATTTCTGTAAAAAATACACTGACCATGCAGTGTAATAAGTATGACATATCCCAATACATGATATAACATTTAGGCAGTACAAGATCAAAAATTTGCATATCAAGTCATAATATAATATTAAAAAATTTTCATAGGTATAAACACTTATCAAATTGAGAGAGAGAGAGAGTTTGAGAGAGAGAGGGTTTATTACGGTACCGTACTTGTAGTGCAACAGTCAATATTTCAATTCGTAAATTACAAATGAATATTACCCACCGAACAGCGTCAAAGTACATGTACTGGTATTAGCTTCTGGTATACCATTTTTTATCAATTCTACTGTGTTCTTTTTTTTTTTGGCAAATAAATTTAGCGAGGGTTTTTGTTTATTTTCTTATAAATTACATGTTTTAAAAACAATACTATGTGTAATAAGCATAAAACATGTATGAGTAAACTTGATGAAGAATTTTTAATAGATTATTTTTCACAGAATGTGGTACATTACATGTATGTCAATCTTTATAAAACTAGCGTATATTTCGTGCGCCATAAATTGCAAGTTTTTTGTAAATATCATTTACTTGCATGATAGGTATATATGGTCTAACCAAAATTTTCTTCATAAAGCTACAGCTGTATGTACCACATATATGTTTTGTCACAAGTATACATTTTTAAAAAAAATACCCAAATTCCAACAGTTGAAATAAACTCAACTCATTCTCTGATAAGTTCATTGTGTTTTGTGCGTGCATATCTTATTTGTCTGCTGCAACAGCAGCCAATCAGCGGTAAGCTGAATCCACAAAAAGAAAGTTTGTGTTTTAGGAGCGGGTAAATTGTTTATGCGACACTGTCAAGAAAACCACACCAAATAATAACAAGAAACATAAATATTCACTTAAATGTATTCTGTTGTAAAGTAAAGGTTTTTAACACTTATTGCATCTTGCAAAACATGTGATGACCCTTAATCATCTGTCATATATCTGATATACATGTATATGTAAAAGATGGGAGAAATAACGATGGAACAAACTGGGATTCGAACCTGCATGGCCCTCTGAATCTCTAGTCAAGTGCTCTACCAACTGAGCTACATGTATCTGGCACCGGTATTCAAACCAGTCTGACCGTCACATTCCTCCCCCCTTAAATGATCTTCACCCTCGAAGATCACCCCTGGCAGGATCGAGTTAACCTGTGAGTTCCAGGGGTTGGTCACAACACCAATATTGTAACAGGATGGGAGAGATAATGAAGGACCAAACCGGGATTTGAACCTGGGCCCCCTGAATCTCTAGTCAGGTGCTCTACCAACTGAGCTATCTGGCACTGGTATTCAAACCGGTCTGATCGTCACATATATAAAGAATTATTTTAAACAATGTTGTTCAATAAAAAATAACACTCGCAACCTTCAGTTTTTGTCTGTAATTAATCAATATTGGCGTGCGATCAGTTCTCGCCGAGTACCATTTCTCACCAGTGCATTGTTACGTCATTTTATCAACACATAACATTACATACGAAAATATGATGTAACAGTGCACCAGCGAGAAATGGTCCTCGGCGAGAACTGCTCGCACGCTAGTACTGCCAGTAGTCAGATTAAAAAAAGAGAATAAAAAATTACATTTAAAACATTAACAAAGACAATTTAAGTACACATCATAACTGCTAAACAAGAAAAATTATGTGAACTGGTAGAATGGTACGCATAGTTCTAACTTGTAACCTACATGTAGAAGTACATGTACCGGGTACCCGTTGGTCTGCTAAACCTCTCTAATGATACAATTATCGGCATCATAAAGATATTAAAGTCATGTTTTAACTCTGAAGTCTGAAGTATACAATTTTATTTACTTGAAGTTATGTCTACAGGGTAGTCATGACTACATTTGGAGTCTTCTGCACAAGAATATATGATATGTTTCTAATTAGACCCTGCTTTGAATTTTGAGTTGAAAATTCACAATCTGTTATTTTTTTAAATAGATAAATTCAGTTACCCTTTCCAGTCCCCCATGAACCTCGAGCGAGTCTAAACATCCATGAAACATGTAAAAATTACACGTTAGTAAACAAACACCCACATCATAACAAAAACATCTAACTCTGTAATTCTTATAACAGTGTGCACGTATATACTTACATGTACATCTATACTATATACTAAATTTTAACCAGTTAACAAGAAACTTTAAAAGGAGTAAAAGCCTCACCTTCTTCAGTAACATCCACATAAATCACACACTTTAATGTCCATCTTTTCTCCTTTATTACTCGTAGCTTATCAACGGCTGATCGTCGACAGAAGTGTGGCTGTCAGAATTTCCTCGTAAACGATTCACACGAGAAAAATATCCTCCTTAAACAAATATGTAGTATTGTTCCCTGTGCATGTTCATATGTTTCACAGTAAATTGAAAATGCATGTATACACCGAAAGAATACACAACTTCTCTTCTGCATTACGGCTCTCTCTTTTCTACAATGCCGTTCGTTACTGTTTACATTCGGCGCGCGCGCGGGGGTTACATACCATGCATACAGGGGCGCCCCGACAAATAGTTGCACATAGAACGTTTAAATAATGTGTGTTCATTGAATTCATAAATGATAAAGATGAAAAAAATGAAATTGAATCACAACAATTTATCTAAGACGCAACACAACGTAATGCCGTAAATGCCTGGGCCTTAAAGTGGCATTTGTTCGCTTGTGTGTCTATGTAGACATATTAACTCGTTCATGTACGATTCTCGCATATTTGTTTTATGAAATTTGAAAAAAAATATAGCACAGAACTTGTTTAATTTGATACCAAATAACATTATTTAATATATTAACAATAACTGAATTCATTTTTTTTCATTAAATGATAATGATTTTTGCTATCAGAAAAATACGTGTATGAGCTGCTGACCCCTAATTATAGGGGCCAGCCCTTTTTTCTTACTTTTAAATGAAAGCTCTCGTTATTCTTAACAACTTTTGCTCTATATGTATTAACAAAATATTTTTAGTTTAAAGGTTATTATACAAAAAACAACAAAATTTCAGACCCCCCAAAACCTTATAGTTTACCGGCAAATAGCTTAAAAACTAAAAAACATTTTGCCAAACTTTTCATGCCAGCAAAACTATAAAATATTACCAACAATTCTGCTAAATTTCATGCAACTATCTTTTGTAGTTCCCGAGATCAACTCTGGACAAAAGACCCCCCAATTTTCAATTAAAGGGCAATAACTCATAACCGGAAGTGAATTTTAAAAATTTGAAAAAAACGTCTCGAGATATTAACATTGTCTACATACTCTGAAAGTTTCATAACAATCAGACAACAAATGTACGAGAAATGGCCTACACAAAATTTGCGGATAAAAAAAAAATAATAATAACTAGAGCAAAGCTCGTTGCAAAGCAACGAGTGGGTTTTCCGCTAATGTCGAAAGCAACGCTAGAAGTACGTCTAAGAAGCAGAGTTCTTAATCTAGTAACAAAGAAACCTAAGTACAAAAAGATAAAAAAAAATCGAATGATTCTTGGTACAACTTAACATGATCCGAATGTTTTTAAGTACGACTTAACCAAAAACCCTTAACCATTTCAAGAACGACTTAACAAAAAAAACAATGTGTTTAAGTACGACTTAACAAATTTGACTTCATTTTAGCTACAAGTTTACTTTACCTTGAACTAACATCTTTTTTCTTAACCCAGAATGCAAAATTAAAATTTATGTAAAAAATCAATTTTGTTTAAAACATAATTCTGAGCAACTTTTCCACTTCACTGCTTTTCAAAAGGTTGACCTTTCGTACTGTGTGCTCGTTGCGTCATTAATTGTCAGAAACTTATCGATGTTAAGTTTACTTTACTGTACTTCTGTGAATATTTTCTATGTAAAATTACTATGAACCAGACAACATTGAAATGGTGAACATTTCAAAGGGCCCCGCTTATGTTATTTCAGAGAATTCTGCTTTGACCTTGACCTATAACTTGAAATTTTTCCAGCTGGCATAGAACTTTTAATTCAATTTCATTCCCCCTAACATACATGCATTTTTGTTCAATCTGACCAAGATTAAGCATATTTGGAAAATAATCTACTATTTAAACCTAATTTTAAAAAGATCTGCTATGACCTTCACATTGACAGACTTGGTTCAAGGTCACTGCACGCCATTAACCAATAAACTCTGTAAAGGTAAAATATTAGCCAAATAGGGGCTAAAAGGAGAGTATATCTATGCTCTTAAAATATGGATTTTTGTGTGATCTGATATGACCTTGACTCTTCATCTACAAATATCATTCGAGGTCATTGCATATATTTTGAACAAAGGCATCATGTGGGTAAAGTATGAGGCTGAATGGAGCAAAGGGAGAGAAGATATACTCCGGACAAGGATTCTTAAAAATATAATTCTGATATGACCTTCACAGTTTCTTTTCACTGAAAATAGGTTCAAGGTCACTACACACCCTTTCACCCTTTACTCAAAAGCTCTGCTTATGTGAAGTCTGAGCCAAATAGGGGTTAGTAGAAATTATATATGCTCTCAAAAAAAGGATTTTTGCATGATCCGATATGATCTTCACCCGTTACCTAGAAATTTCATGCAAGGTCACTGCACATCGTTTAACCATAGAGACACTCTGTGAGTATTAGCCAGATTGGACCAAAGGGAAAAAAAGATATGCCCCAAACAAGGATTTTATATATATAATTCTGCTATGACCTTAACCTTATACCTAAAAACATGGTTCAAGGTCACTGCACATCCTTCAACCAAAGGAACCCTGTGGATGAGGTATGAGCCAGATTGGGCCAAGGGGAGAGAAGCTATGCTCCTGTCAAGCCATCTCGGATGGACAGACCGACAAATTGATCACTAGAAGGCGCCCGCATAAACATGCCTTTTTATCTAAAATAGTATCCATGCTATCTGCCCATGGTGAATAGTCATCAAAACCATTCATTAGCAGAATTTGATTACCCTCCTTTTTAAGGTGGTATGGGACATCTGTCGATATTAATGTGGATTAAAGTACTATATAATTGAAAAATTTTCACCGGTTTAGAATTTTCAAATTTTACAATATTTAACCAAAAAATAGCTTTTAAGAATATTTGAAAAGGTAAAAATTGTAAAAACCCCAGCGGGATTCGAACTCATGACTTACAGGTTCCTAGTAAACCCTCTAACCCACTGTGCTAAGGAGTTAGGTGACCATTTTTGCGAAGAAACTACATGTACTTATATAATTACACTTTATTTTATTGTTTATTTCGATAAACAATACGTCACAACATGGAAGTGTCCCATATCACCTTAAACTCGGAACACCTCTGACCTAATAAGATCGCCGCATTAAATACAAAGTTTGATTTAACTCTAATTTGTTTATCATCAAGAAATTCTGCATCGCTGACAAATTAAGTTTTCTTCTGTATAATGAAATACCAATTAACTGACTATTCGGACAATAGCAAGTTTATTGTCCCATTCCACAGCTACTATTTCCCTTGGCTTTGCCACATTAAATATTTGCTGTCTTGGGGGACAATAAACTTGCTATTGTCCTCATACCCAGTAAATGCTAAATAGGCATATAATATCCCATCCACCTACATTTCATGTTATATAACCTCCCGTTTGTAACCTTCAATTTCACTGTAAAGTCAACATATCTGTCATAGCCGCAAGTTTCACAATTTATTTCTGCTTCTCATGTACTTAAAATTAGGGGCCTTAATATTGCTTACCAATTCCAACAAGAGACATCCCTCTAACTATTGGTAATCATTAAAATTCATTTCATGAATCTACGCAACAATGATAAACCTTCAAGTACAGTCACTCTCAATTTTACAAAAATATTGACGGTACTTTATCCGAAACTGTTCCTTGTATCTTTAACTTAGTACACTAACATTTTTATGAAAAGACGGTTTGTCTTAGAATAAGAAAGCTAATGCAATTCTGAGAAAAAGAATACCACATATTGCCAATTCCATTGAGGTTTAATAAAAATATGGCCATTTAAGTGAACCCACCATTTCCAATTTCCTTTAGTAAACACAGATTTACAGGGTTCTCCATAGTAAAACATCTTTATCTGACCTTTTAGAGGTCAACTTTTGTTCAACCACCTTTAAAAAGAAACCTTATTCAATACAACATATGCCTACATGATATAATCATGATAAAAGCTTCACATCACTTAGAAATACCCTTACATGTATACCCCCCACCCCCCAATCTTTTGATTTTCATAAAAAGTCATGGTTTGAAATGTTTTACCTAATTTTATGAAACATGTGGCAATTTCCTTGAGTCATTTCTCACACATATTTGAAAACAATCATCAATGATTCTAAAATGTGATCTTTATTTGTTTATTGTATGATTTGTACCATTTTAATTAACAAATAGACAGCCGTCCTGCTTGTGATTTCTTGTTTTCATGAAAAATGTAAGCTAACAATCATATTTAGTGAATATCTAATCTATTCTGATTTCTAGTCTTCTTCTAACCATGCTAAAACAGTAAGTTACAACCTACAAGTTAGACATCTGCCTTAAATTAGAATTAAATTCAAACACACCCAGGTAGCTGGAGACAGAGTTGATTTCAATGAAAAATGTTCAAATTTGACATGTTTTTCTACTTTTTTATGCATATATACCTTAGAAAGGTAGAAATAGGTTGTTTCTTGTTCATTTCAAAAGTAATTATCATAGCAGATGTTATTTCAAAGTCAAATGTACATTTACATATCCTACATGTAATCTTAATGCAGACAATTAAATAGGGGGGGGGGGGTTCAATTATGTAAACACATCTAAATATCTTTATGAAATAAAAAATAAAGGAAACATAATTGTATACTTTTATTGAAAAACAAATTTTCACAGCAATTATGAATTTCTTTAAACAGCCTTAATTTTGTTTTCATAATTTCTTATCAAACACAAACCACAACATGGCATGATGCTTTCTTCAAGTTCCATTATTGTTCATGCATTATCGGATTTAATTTGAATTACCAGTAAATAGTCTGTAGAACACAAGGAATATGCATGTGGATAGAGGTGACAGGTTAATCTCAGGAGCTGACCCACAAGAATCAACAGGTACCGGTAAAAGCCACGTGGTAACAAGAGTCTGTTTTGAGCTGAAATTAATAAAAAAAATAATTAGCTGTGTTTACATACATGTACTAGTAATAGCTGTGTTTACATTAACATATGCATAGTATTTCTGTAAAAAATACACTGACCATGCAGTGTAATAAGTATGACATATATCCCAATACATGACATAACATTTAGGCAGTACAAGATCAAAAATTTGCATATCAAGTCATAATATAATATTAAAAAATTTTCATAGGCATAAACACTTATCAAATTGAGAAAGAGAGAGAGTTTGAGAGAGAGAGAGTTTATTAGCATACTTGTAGTGCAACAGTCAATATTCCAATTCGTAAATTACAAACGAATATTACCCACCGAACAGCGTCAAAGTACATGTACTGGTATTAGCTTCTGGTATACCATTTTTTATCAATTCTACTGTGTATTTATTGTTTGCAAATAAATTTAGCGAGGGTTTTTGTTTATTTTCTTATAAATTACATGTTTTAAAAACAATACTACGTGTAATAAGCATAAAACATGTATGAGTAAACTTAATGAAGAATTTTTAATAGATTATTTTTCAAAGAATGTGGTACATTACATGTATGTCAATCTTTATAAAACTAGCGTATAATTCGTGCGCCATAAATTGCAAGTTTTTTTGTAAATATCATTTACTTGCATGATAGGTATATATGGTCTAACCAAAATTTTCTTCATAAAGCTACAGCTGTATGTACCACATATATGTTTTGTCACAAGTATACATTTTAAAAAAAAAATACCCAAATTCCAACAGTTTAAATAAACTCAACTCATTCTCTGATAAGTTCATTGTGTTTTGTGCGTGCATATCTTATTTGTCTGCTGCAACAGCAGCCAATCAGCGGTAAGCTGAATCCACAAAAAGAAAGTTTGTGTTTTAGGAGCGGGTAAATTGTTTATGCGACACTGTCAAGAAAACCACACCAAATAATAACAAGAAACATAAATATTCACTTAAATGTATTCTGTTGTAAAGTAAAGGTTTTTAACACTTATTGCATCTTGCAAAACATGTGATGACCTTAATCATCTGTCATATATCTGATATACATGTAAAAGATGGGAGAAATAACGACGGAACAAAGTGGGATTCGAACCTGGCCCTCTGAATCTCTAGTCAAGTGCTCTACCAACTGAGCTACATGTATCTGGCACCGGTATTCAAACCAGTCTGACCGTCACATTCCTCCCCCTTAAATGATCTTCACCCTCGAAGATCATCCCTGGCAGGATCGAGTTAACCTGTTAGTTCCAGGGGTTGGTCACCACACCAATATTGTAACAGGATGGGAGAAATAATGAAGGGATTTGAACCTGGGCCCCCTGAATCTCTAGTCAGGTGCTCTACCAACTGAGCTATCTGGCACTGGTATTCAAACCGGTCTGATCGTCACATATATAAAGAATTATTTTAAACAATGTTGTTCAATTAAAAATAACACTCGCAACCTTCACTTTTTGTCTGTAATTAATCAATATTGGCGTGCGATCAGTTCTCGCCGAGTACCATTTCTCACCAGTGCATTGTTACGTCATTTTATCAACACATAAAATTATATACGAAAATATGATGTAACAGTGCACCAGCGAGAAATGGTCCTCGGCGAGAACTGCTCGCACGCCAGTACTGCCAGTAGTCAGATTAAAAAAAGAGAATAAAAAACTACATTTAAAACATTAACAAGGACAATTTAAGTACACATCATAACTGCTAAACAAGAAAAATTATGTGAACTGGTAGAATGGTAGGCATAGTTCTAACTTGTAACCTACATGTACAAGTACATGTACCGGGTACCCATTGGTCTGCTATACCTCTTTAATGATACAATGATCGGCATCATAAAGATATTAAAGTCATGTTTTAACTCTGAAGTCTGAAGTATACAATTTTATTTACTTGAAGTTATGTCTACAGGGTATTCATGACTACATTTGGAGTCCTCTGCACAAGAATATATGATATGTTTCTAATTAGACCCTGCTTTGAATTTTGAGTTGAAAATTCACAATCTGTTATTTTTTTAAATAGATAAATTCAGTTACCCTTTCCAGTCCCTGGAGCGAGTCTAAACACCCATGAAACATGTAAAAATTACACGTTAGTAAACAAACACCCACACCATAACAAAAACATCTAACAGTGTGCACGTACTTACATGTACATCTATACTATATACTAAATTTTAACCAGTTAAGAAGAAACTTTAAAAGAAACTTTAAAAGGAGTAAAAGCCTCACCTTCTTCAGTAACATCCACATAAATCACACACTTTAATGTCCATCTTTTATCCTTTATTACTCGTAGCTTATCAACGGCTGATCGTCGACAGAAGTGTGGCTGTCAGAATTTCCTCGTAAACGATTCACACGAGAAAAATATCCTCCTTAAACAAATATGTAGTATTGTTCCCTGTGCATGTTCATATGTTTCACAGCAAATTGAAAATGCATGTGTACACCGAAAGAATACACAACTTCTCTTCTGCATTACGGCTCTCTCTTTTCTACAATGCCGTTCGTTACTGTTTACATTCAGCGCGCGCGTGTGGGGGTCACAAACAGGGGCGCCCCGACAAATAGTTCCACATAGAACGTTTAAATAATGTGTGTTCATTGAATTCATAAATGATATAGATGAAAAAAATGAAATTGAATCACAACAATTTATCTAAGACGCAACACAACGTAATGCAGTAAATGCCTGGGCCTTAATGTGGCATTTGTTCGCTTGTGTGTCTATGTAGACATATTAACTCGTTCATGTACGATTCTCACATATTTGTTTTATGAAATTTGAAAAAAAATATAGGACAAAACTTGTTTAATTTGATACCAAATGACATTATTTAATATATTAACAATAACTAAATTAATTTTTTTTCATAAAATGATAACGATTTTTGCTATCAGAAAAATACGTGTATGAGCTGCTGACCCCTAATTATAGGGGCCAGCCCTTTTTTCTTAATTTTAAATGAAAGCTCTCGTTATTATAAACAACTTTTGTTCTATATGTATTAACAAAATATTTTTAGTTTAAAGGTTATAATACAAAAAGCAACAAAATTTCAGCCCCAAAAAAATCTTAAACTTTGGCGACAAATAGCTCTAAAACTAACAAAGAAATTACCAAAATTTTCATGCCAGCAAAATTATAAAATGTTACCGACAATTTCGCCAAATTTCATGCATCTATCATCTGTAATTCCCGAGATCAACTCTGGACAAAAGACCCCCCAATTTTCAATTAAAGGGCAATAACTCATAACCGGAAGTGAATTTTAAAAATTTGAAAAAAACGTCTAGAGATATTAATATCATCTACATACCCTGAAAGTTTCATAGCAATCAGACAAAAAATGTTCGAGAAATCTCGTGCACAAAATTTGCGGGAAAAAAAAAATAATAACTAGAGCAAAGCTCGTTGCAAAGCAACGAGTGGGTCTTCCGTTAATGTGGGAAGTAAAGCTGGAAGTTCCTGTAAGAAGCAGAGCTCTTAAACCAATAACAAGAGTAACTAAAATAAAAATATGAAAAAAATCGAATATTCCTGGTACGACTTAACAAAATACGAATGATTTTAAGTACGACTTAACAAAAACCTTTCCGATTTTAAGAACGACTGAAAAAAAAAATCCGAATGTGTTCAGTTACGACTTAGCAATTATTTTTGGTACGAGTTAATTTTACTTTGAACATTACGCTATTTTTTAAACCAAGGCCGCGGAATCAATATTTCCGGAAAAATCAATTTTTAAACCCCGATATCTCTGTAATGCATCGTCCGATTTGAAAACAGCTTTCAGTGTTAGATTCAGCTAAATATGCTCTACAAAACACATATTCTTATTCGATTTGATCAGAAAATTCATTTTTTCGAAAAATTTGTTTCACTTCCGGTTTCGACCGGAAGTGACAAAATACAATTTTTGTGTTCAAATGCCATAAGTAAATCCGCAGATTTACAATCACAGAAAATTTCAAGTCTTTATAAACAACCGTTTACTAGGAAAGTCCTGGACAAAATCACTTTTTGAAAATTTTTAAAATGACGTAACTAGAAAACGGAAGTGACTTTATGACTGAAACTGTAAAAGCTTCAAGGGACAAAAATTTAACATAATCTCTGAAAATTTCTTGCAAATCGGTTGAATAGTTTTTGAGATATAAAGCAAAAAAGAAGTCAGAAGGAAAAACAAGAAGATTAATAATAATAAAAAAAAACAATAGAATAACAAGAGGGTCTTCCATTGAAAACGGAAGACCCTAAAAAAAACAATAGAATAACAAGAGGGTCTTCCGTTGAAAACGGAAGACCCTAATAATAAGAAGAATAGGGAAAAAGAAACCGAACGAAAACAATAAGGTCTTCCGTTGGAAACGGAAGACCTTAATAAGAAACAGTAGAATAACAGAAGGGTTTTCCGTTGAAAAACGGAAAACCCTAATAAGAAACAGTAGAATAACAGAAGGGTTTTCCGTTGAAAAACGGAAAACCCTAAAAAGAATTACCAACAGAATCAGTAAAAGGTCTTCCGTTGAAAACGGAAGACCTTAAAAATTATTTGATATCAATATGCACCACTGGTATTGAACTAGCAATGGTACTGAACAGTAGCATGATATTGTTTATGTATCCATAATTTAGTCTGTCAATGTTGATATATTTGCTTCTCTGTGCCGCTGCATTGGTGAAGAAACCTAAACTATAATTAAAATCAGAAGTTTAATCAAATTGAAATTGTAATAAGATAGAGGGTACTAATTCCTCAATAATGAACACAGTTTTGGCAGAGATACGCTGTGTAAACATTTTGTCTCAATCATCGAAACACCGATAAATAAATCTTATCACAAGACCAAAAACATCGATTGCTCAATAGCAGTCTATCAGGCAATTTGATTAAAACAGTTGTTGAATAGCGTCGAATGCACACACAATATAAGTTTTAAAGCAAATTTATTCTTGTCTACTCGAGATAGGAGATAAAAAATATCTAACATAGGCTAACAGGGAAGTGTTTAAACCGTTTTAACATGTTCTTGTTGCGTTTTTTTTTTTCATTTTTGACTATAGCAGAATGGTTCACGCTTCAAGGACCACTGAATACGCACCCTTTTAAAATATCAATTTTTTCCTTCCAAATTTATATATAAGAAAATATGATATTTTATATTTTTTAAATATTGACTTATTATTTCTATTTACATATTGTTACTATACTTATCTCTTATGTTATGTATATTAAAAGGCTAAGACTTCTCATAATAAAACGTTATGTTTATCAAACATAAATATACTTTTTAAATGAAATGAATCATCAAACTATAATCCATTGTATTTTCAAATATACGACTGAAAATATGGTAAAATCTTTTGATTTATTTGATTGTATAAGGAATGAATTTATTGAAGGATATTCTAATTATACACGTATATAACTGAAATGGGAACGTTTGTTCTCATATTCAGCAGCTTGTATCGTTACTCAAAGTAATATTTAATCTTTATATTCATGGAAAAATCACATAACAAAAACCACCTTTTTTGACTTATTACAGCATTCATTATCGATGTACTTAGAGTTGAAGTGATTGTTTGACTGTGTAAACAGAATCTCTGATAAGACTGACCCTGTGTCAATCTACTTGCGACAAGTAAACAGAACCAATATTCAACACTGAAAAAAAATGGGTCTAGATCAGACGAAGAAGGAAGAGTATTTCCTGCTTGAAAGTTTATTGGTCGCTTTAATTTCTTAAAGAAATAGAAACCTTATCAGAAACCTTAAATACAAATGGAGGTATTTCATTACCTTCTTTAGTCGAATTATGAAGAGTTCTTTCTGTTCTGTATCGATATTATTTTTATTTTACGTGTAATGTAGCTGATTAATTGTGAAAATTTCAGCTTGGTATTTTGGAATAAAATAAATCTGTGTCATAAGATTGAGACTGTGATACTAATTTGTGTAATAGTAATGTTTTAGCAAAAGTAGTCACTATTCATGTGTCAGTACTTGTAATTAAATGATATCAAATTTGCCTTTCTTGAACTAGCTCTATTCTGCAAAATAAGGCTATTTAACAATCGATCATTAAGAAAATACCTTCAACTTCTTTCATGCAACGCTTTAAAGTCATCAAAACTGACTCGTATAAAGATTCTTCGCGAAAAAATACAATGCTTTTGGAGATGTAAAGTATTAATGTGTGATATATGAGTAATTTCAGCAGTGACAATGATATATAGATTTGCAAAGAATGAAACTACTTCTTAAACTTTAATACTTTAATTTTTTGTCGTAGAAGTATTCTAGAATTTCCTAATGATTGTGGTTGAAAACCGTGTGATCAAACACAGTTTTATGTAAGTCAAAATCATGTTTAATTCATCAGTGAGAAAAAACGAGAAAAAATAAACTTCAAAATGTAAGCAGTTCAAGATTAGACAATATGGTAAGTTTATTCAGTTTAAAGTTTAAAGTAAATATCAATTTTTGGAAAGAAGCACTCCTACAAAAAAATACACGCAATAAATATGATGGTTCATGTTACGAAAATGATGTTATCGTGAGTTAAAACGAATATACAGAGTTTAATTTAAAGTTGCAACTGAGAGTCTGTCTATTTGGATGGGTTTTTTCCCATTTGATTAAAGTTTGATGATAAATTGACTTTGCTGCTTTTAATTAATATTGTAATAATGACTGATGTTTATGCAGGTTTTATTTGTTTTATAACAAAAATACGATACAAGTCGCATATCCTAATTACAAAGTTAATGTGTCATGGTGCATAAGATAGTTTGCAAGGTCCTCAATGACTGCTGCCAATCGTGTTAATTGTGTCTAACAACATGACGACCAATATTGAGGTACCTATGAACTGAATGAAAACTTGTAACTAATAATCCGTCAAGCTTTACCTCAAATTTCTACTCATTTTCTTTTTAATACGAGATACAATTAAGTTTTGTTTTGGAAGTAATTTTGTTATATCAAGTGATTTAATTTATTATATTATCTTTTGAAAATGGAAAAAATTAAAAGGTTACTAGACCAAAGTGCTGCTATTATAGCATAAGGTACAAATATTACCAAATTTGATATATGGCACTCTTAAAACCGTTCTTAAATGAATGTACAACAACATAATAAGATTAAACATCCCTCATTTATCTGCTGGACTGAGATTTTTGAAATAAAATATTCTAAACTGACAGGTTAAATTGGAATCCATTTAAAGCTTATCAGTAAATTTGTTAGCGCTGTTGTTAATGGTTATGTCTTACTAAGGCTTCTTTCATTGGTGTGTTACGTTAACTTCCTGATTTTACTTTGTTTCTCTGTTCTCAGTATAAATAAAACACGGTGCTATTTTCAACTCAAACATATTAAGAAGGGATAGGGTGATAAACATTTCTTTTGTCCAGCAGCTTCGCCTAAATAGTTTATGGGATGTCTTCTTTTTTAATTACTGTTTTAATCTCATTGAAAATTTTCATCAGTGGTAAGTTTTCTGAAGTTATTATGTATAATTGAATATATAAAATGATTTTTAGTAACAAATTCAATCAATTGGCACTTCAAACATGAATGCGTTTAAAATAATGTTTATGTAGATTCTGAAATGACGTTACCGGGGGAGATAACTCATAGTATTGCTGCACAGTTTTTGCATCGGTACAAACGCAGTGATCCCAGATGCAATACAGATGAACGGTACTGTGAATCTAATTTAGCGAGCTGCATGGTTAGTGTAATAATTCGCATATTGTACCATTTTAGACTTTTAACCATTGCAAATTATATTTGAATATGAAAAGGCAGGTTGTTGCAAATAAGAAAATAATGATTTTTGAAAATAAGATATTCTAAAGGTTTTACGATTTCTGTTGAGTTTTTATTTCATAATTGGGCTTTTTTTTTGTTGAAAATGTGGATTTGTGTATTTATCTGTTGATACCATATTCTAATTACACTATATATTTTATTTTAAACAAAAGGGATAATAATGTTACATTCCGTTTGATATGTATACATAATATGATGATGCAGGAGATGATGACTTGTTGAGTTTCTCAAGTAAGTACTATAACATTAACATTGTATATTTGATCAATTTTCTTTAAGACCAAAACTATTACTTTCAATTATAGCAACACAACGAGAATTCTAGAGAATACTTCTGTGGACGGAACAACCCATGCTCCTCTGGACAGACATGTTACTTATCAACCCCATGCCCTGTCCATTACAGGACTGGCTGTACTAGTATGTCATTATATATGTGAGCCTAAAATATAGTGTCAAACTACTTACTAGCCTTACTAAAACGTTGATTGCTAGAATAATTATTCATTATTCTTTTTTCATTTTATCCATTTTGAAAAAAAAAATACTAAAACACATTATTATACTTTCACAGTGTTTCTTGATAACATTTGTCTGATGTTTTAATATTTAACTATTTGATTCACATAACTTAAAACAAAATCTAAAGTCTCACAAATAATGTTTAAAGTATGCTCTCATTGATACACCAGTAATAAAGATTTTTAGATAATATATTTTGTATCTTCAGATTAACAACAGCTACAGTGTTGATATATATTGTACAGTTTATGGTAACTGATTTACCATTATCTTTAGAGAATCAATAATTCTCATATCATTTTCATTGTTATTTTAAAGCAAATGCATGTTTTGGGCAACCCTGCCAAAATGGAGGCACTTGTTCTTTGGCATCGAATGCTAAAGGCTACACTTGCAATTGTAATGCAGGTTATGATCAAGCTACCGACTGCCGAACCCGTGAGTTTCCATTCCCAGTAAACCTCTTTATAGATCTTTGTATAGGTAAAAGGATTAAGCTGAAATATACTGTAGAATGTTTTGTTTGCCTTATATTGTAGAGATAAATTACTGTAACAGCAATCCCTGTCAGAATAGTGCTACGTGTAACCGTCGACTGAATGGGTACACTTGCACTTGTCAGCCGGGATTTAAGGGCGTTCACTGTCAAAACAGTAAGTGACATGTTACATAAGTTGTTTGATTGATAATTATCAGAGAACACTCCAGTCTTTAAATAAATCCTCTATCAAACAAAGTCAATTTCTGAATTCAATTGACGTTTTATATATTTTCTGTTCGGATTACAGTGAACAAAATGTCTTCTCGTAGTTGAAGAAATTTCATGTTCTTGTCCAGATAAATGATTACTTTGTAAATACTTTTCCTTAATATTAGCAATGATAGGCGCCATCACCTTTTTCAATTGATTCTACTGTTTAAAACAGATATTGATGAATGTGCCAGTTCACCTTGTGTCCATGGAACCTGCGCTGATCATATCAATGGTTACACGTGTAGTTGTGAGCCTGGATATACTGGTGTTAATTGTCAAATTGGTACGCGTACTAAAATACTTTAATTTATATTGTATATAACTAAGCAATAACTAATAATGATAATAATACATAAAATGTGTGTGTGAAAAGAAAGTAGTATGTCAGCTAAATGATTCCCAAAGTGATGTAGACAGAATAATTATTTTAGACATCAACGAATGTCAGAGTTCCCCTTGTATCTATGGCAACTGTACTGATCATGTCAACATGTACACCTGTGAATGTTTTCTCGGATATACTGGAATAAATTGCGAAACAGGTAAATGATAAAACACATTCAGGATTAATTATTCATATGGAAAAGTAGCTATTGAAAAAATCAAATTTTAAATCAAGTTACTCAATTTATCTACATACATCGCGACCAATAATTTCAATCGTCGTACCTGAAACAGAAAGCTTTAAATTTATGGACCTTATTTAAGGTAGTACGAAACACCCCTGTGTTTATTTATTTGAAATATTTTCTCAAATACACAAAATGATGACTCAATCTTATGTAAAAATTAATTTCAGTCCATTATCTTAAGAAAAAAATATAAATCATACCCATCAATTACTCAAGGCCAAAAAAATTTGAGATACAACGTATTTCGATAATTTTGGAAAATACATTTGGATGGTGTTCATATGATTTTTGTGCAATTTAGCCTTATATCATTTAAAATGCGTAACATGTGTTCTTTTCAAAGTAAAGACTTCAAATTTGAAAACAACCACCACCAGTGTTTAGGCTTTATGTCAAACAAATTTCAAGGTCATATCAACAGGTCAAAGGTCAAATATGATGACGTCATCTAGGATTTTTATCAATTTATACATCTGTCAAACATACTTAAACATTTATTTATCTAAAACCAATGGTTAAATTTTCTTTACTTTGATATATTCTAATTACAGGGTCATGGCAATCATACTGTTAAATTTTATTCAAATTTGAATTATACATTTTCTTTTTAAATACCGTTAAGTGCTGCAAATTTTCGTCTTAAAAGATTTTTCATGAGCGCTAGTTTTACATTATATCGCATGAGAAATTATTTTAAGTAACCAGTTAGAATTATTTTCAGTATCTTTAAGTAACAAGAAGGTCTCCTGTTTACATAGCAGCAAATATATTTGTAATACCTTGAAAAATAACTCAATGGCATAGAAAATTATAACAATGACTATTTCATTTTACACTCCACTGAAAGGAGATTCCAATGGTAGGTTTGGGGCGATGTGGGCAAAAATTGTGAGGTTGGATTTTTTCAAATTTTACGTATTGAAAGAGTTCATTCCAAAGAAAAAAATATAAAAACTTCAGGTAAATGAATTATAGGAAAAATTTAGCTTATCTGTTTTGTACTACCTTAAGATCATGCAGACGTATATCATTTTACTATTATTTAGGAATGTTTTTGTCATATTGTGTATTGTAGTAACACATTTTTTTCCCAAGAGTTCTGAAAAAATAATCGTTTATACCTTGTCCTCATGGAAGACATATATCTTGACAATTCTTGATGGGTTTTTCTTTACCGTGTATAAATTCAACATATCCCTTTTCAGAAATAAATGAGTGTATCAGTTCTCCTTGTATCCATGGAACATGCATCGATGAAATAGCAAGATACTCATGTAGCTGTGACATCTTGTTCATTGGTGATAATTGTGAGAAGGGTAAATCTTTGATTTTTAATGTATAAATATTTTTCTAGAATCATTCTAAAAAAAAAAATGTAAAATTGTTCATTGCACTTTATTTTCATTTTTGTTTACATTTTTAGTAATTGCTTCAAATTGCTAAAACTGCTAAAATTGTTCATTGCAATTTATTTTCATTTTTGTTTACATTTTTAGTAATTGCTTCATACATTGTAACAATTGCCGTGGGAGCTTTAGGAATCATCGCAACTGCTGTAGGCTTATTCGTCATATGGAGGAAAAAACAGTAAGTTCATTGTTCTGGCTCTTTCTGCAGTGCACATACGAACAAAATATGTATGAGATATGTTCACATTACAGTTAAACTCATTAGTTTTTTATATTAATTATCATATGACGTATGAGATGATTTTTCTTGTTTCAGAAGTGAAAAAAATTCCACTGTCCCTTTTCCGTTTGAGGAAACAAAACTTGGACAAACAAGATCTCGATTTCAGCGAAATGTTGAAACGGTCCATAATAATGATCACAATTCCCTTTGGTTTATTGACGGGAAGTTGGGTCAAGGAAACATGAAGTTTAAAAATCAAAGTTAATAGTGGTTCCCAAATCATTATTAAAGATGACTTAAATTATAAAGTGAATTTTATTAGTAACATTCTTTAAGTACAATCAAATGTATCTTCTCTGAAATAAATCACGATTATGATAGCATAAATGCATGAGCACGACCAATTAAGGCGAAAGTATTGTAATGCATGACTTAAACGTTTTGTTTAACTGTTATTCAAACATAGCTCATATTCAATGTTTTTTGAGTTTGAAATTGTTTTGCAATCTTTAACACATAATTTAAAAATAAAGAGATTGTATTGTCAGAAAACTACCCATCAGTTCAACCTTAATTTTTTCGTCTACTTTTATAGGTGGCATGGTACACCTCCATATTGTGAAGTACTTTCGATCGAAAGAAAAAATAAAATCAAGTATAATTTTTATAAATGGTCTTTTTTCCCGAAATTGTTACCTAACAGTATAGAACAATGGGTTAGAGCGTTAGCTACGAACCTGTAAGTCATTAATTCGAATCACGCTGAGGCATTATAATTTTTACCCTTCCAAAAAAACCCACATATTTTTTGGTAAAATATTGTAATTTATAAGGATTATAAACTGGTGAGAATATTTTGATTAAAATATACTTTTATTCTCGTTAATATCGACAGGTGTCCTAAACCACCTGAAGCATTATTATAAGGCATATTGCTCTGCTGCTGTCGGTCGGTCGGTCCACCAACAGTTTTCGTTCATTTTCTTTGCAGAGAACTGACATATTGGGATGAAATTTGGTATAAAGGATTGTCCTAATAATATCTAGGTCAAGTTCATTGTTGGGTAAGATCAAACATTATTTTGATCTTTTTCTTTGTAAACGATTCACAAATTGTAATAAAATTAAGTATACAGGTTTATTATGATAATATCTATGTCAAGTTTGATTTTCGGTACGATTAAGCAATTTACGGCAGGGTAATGCCTCTTGGAAAATTCCAACTTTTTGTAGTTTCCACATTCATTTTCTTTGCAGAGGATGCTCATATTAAAATTTGATATACAGGTATATATGATAATATCTAGGTCAAATTCAATTTTGGGTACGATCGAGCTATTTTCGAAAGTTATGCCTTGTGGACTTAGAAAAATTTCAATTATTAGCTTTTTTCGTTCATTTTCTTTGCAGAAGTTGTACAAACTAGACAAAACTTGGTAAACAGGCTTATCATTATAGTATATAAGTCAAGTTAATTAAGGTCTTCGTTTCAAACGGAAGACCTTATAGTTTTCGTACAGTTTCTTATTAAGGTCTTCCGTTTCCAACGGAAGACCTTATTGTTTTCGTACTGTTTATTATTAATGTCTTCCGTTTCCAACGGAAGACCTTATTGTTTTAGTACTGTTTCTTCTTATTATTTTTTTCCACAAATTTTGTGCACGCGATTTCTCAGAAACTATTCGGCCGATTTTGACCATTTTTTCACAGATGATTGCCAGAGGTAATAATTTTAGACATTTTTTGACATTTTGAAATTATCACCTCCGGTACCGAGTTACGGCGTTTTTTCTAAAAAAATTTTACGACCTATTTTGTGCAGAGCTGATCTCGGAAACTATTTGAGACATGAATACGAAATTTTCAGGATAGGTAGTCTATAGTTTGAAGTTGTGCACTACTATATTGTTTTACACCAGTGGCGCCATTTCTTGGAGCTCGCCTAGGCACGAAAATTGGGTCCGAATTTTCATTCAAAATTTTCATACGTTTTGATCTGTATCTTTTTATCAGTTGATATTTTGTTAAATAATATATAACAAAAGTGGTGGAAAATCAAAAGTTCTTTCCAATAAAATCAAGAAAAAGGGTCTGGCCCCTTTAATTAGGGACCAAGAGACTCGTAAAATATATTACGAATAACTTGAAAACTATAAAAAATTTGTTATGTATTATAGAATCAAAGTTGTTGAACACTACATTATCGGTTTGAAAAAAATCATCGTCAGGCCCTTGTTTGACGTAATAAGGGATTTTTATTCATTAATTAAAATTTGGGGGGCCGGGGGGTGCTTATTTTGAAATTGTATCGATATTTCATGGTATCATTTAAAATTTCAAAAAAATCGAACGGAAGAACTACTCGTTACTCGTAACAAGGTCGTATATAGTTATTTTTTTTCCAAATTTGGTGCACGTGATTTCTCAAAAATACTCAACTGATCTCGGCAATTTTTCCACAGATGATGGGACATTATCGAAATTTTATATGTTTTTGATTTTTTTTGTCGTCGTCACTTCCGGTCCGGATATACGGTAGATTTTGTAATTTTTACGACCAATTTTGTGCAGAGCTGATCTCAGAAACTATTAGAGATATGACTTTCAAATTTTCAAGATAGGTAGGCCATGGCTTGAAGTTATGCACTATATAGTTGTTTTGTACCTGTGGCGCTATTCCTTGGAGCTCGCTTACGCACGAAAATGGGGTACAAATTTTGAATCAAAATTTTCATACGTTTTGATTAAAATAGAAGAAAAGTAGTAGAAAATTAAAAGTTCTATCCAACAAAATCAAGAAAAAGGGGCTGGTCCCTTTATTTAGGGACCAAGAAACTCGTACAGTTTATTACGAATAACTTTAAAACGATAAATATTTTGTTATGCATTATAGAATCAAAGTTGTTGATCGCTACAATATCTGTTTGAAGAAGGCATCGTCAGGCCCATGTTTGACGTAATTAGGGAAATTGTATCGATATTTCATGGTATCAAGTAAATTTTCGGCCCATTTCGACCATTTTTTCCACAGATGATTGCCAGAGGTCATAATTCTAGAAGGTTTTTTTAAATTTTGAAATCATTACTTCCGGTTCCGATTTACGGCCGATTTTGTAAGTTTTGACGACCAATTTTGTGCAGAAATTAACTCAGAGACTATTAGAGATATGAATATGAAATTTTCAGGATAAGTAGACCATAGTTCGAAGGTGTGCAGATTGTAGTTTTTTGGTGCCAGTGGCGCCATTTCTTTGAGCTCGCCAAGGCTCGAAAATTGGGTACGAATTTCGAATCAAAATTTTCATACGTTTCGATATATATCTTTTTATGAGTTGATATTTTGTAAAAACATATATAATAAAAGTGGTAGAGAATCAAAAGTTCTTTCCAACAAAATCAAGAAATAGGCCTGGCCAATTAGGGGCCAATACACTCGTAAACTCTATTACAAATAGCTTTAAAACGATAAAGATTATGTAATGCATTAAAGAAGCAAAGTTGTTGATCGTTACAATATTTTTTATCAGGTGAAATCATTGCCACGCCCATTTATTTATTACGTAATTAGGGATTTTAGGGGCCAAAGTACTTAAACTTGGACGCAATATATCTAAAGAAGGAGACATTTTTTGTTAAGCATTGTAGAAGAGAAAATGTTTGCATTGATGATTCTAATCGATTCCATTAATCAGAACACCAATGTCTGTGCCCATTTAAGATCTAGAGGGCTGGCCCCTAAAATATTCAATCATTTGTATCTCAAAATTTATCAACAATTTTACATAGATGTAAGAACAAAAAATGTTAGTATTTGTGAGACCTTTCAAATGAACTCAAGAAAAAGGGGATAGCCCCTTCAAATTAGGGGCCAAGACTCTCGTAAACTCTATTACAGATAACTTAAAAACGATTAAGATTTTGTAATGCATTATAGAAGCAAAGTTGTTGATCGTAACAATATATACCAGAAAAAAACATTGCCACGCCCATTAATTACGTAATTAGGGATTTTAGGGGCCAAAGTACTAAAACTTTAAATATATCTAGAGAAGGAGACATATTTTGTTAAGCATTGTAGAAAAGAAGATATCTGTATTGATGATTCTAATCGATTCCATTAATCACAACACCAATTTCTGTGCCCATTAAGGATCTAGAGGGCTGGCCCCTTAAATATTACATCATTTGTATCTAAAAAAAATTAACAACAATTCTAGATAAGTGTAAGAACAAAAAATGTTATTATTCGTGAGAACTTTCGAATGAACTCAAGAAAAAAATGCTGGCCCCTTAAATCAAAGGCCAAGTGACTCTAAAGTCTATTACACATACCTTAAAAACGATCAAGATTTTTAATGCATTATAGAAACAAAGTTGTTGATCGTAACAATATCAGTTTGTAAAACTCATTTCCAAACCCTGTGATGACGTTATTAGGGATTTTAGGGGACTAAAATCTTGAATCTGTGAAAAAGCAAAACTCTTTGGTAAGCATTTTAAAGGATATTGGCAAACGTATACATTATCTGAAAGGGGGGCATTGTGAAATTTCATTGATATTTTAATCGTATCGTTTAAAAATTGAATGGAAGACCTAGTCGCTACTCGTAACTCGTATATAAATATGTATATATATATATATATATATATATATATATATATATATATATATATATATATATATATATATATATAGTGCTTCTTATATATATATATATATATATATATATATATATATATATATATATATATATATATATATATATATATATATATATATATATATATATTTATGAGAGACAGACAGACAGGGAGTTTTGTAAGCAGTTATGAGACAACAACCTCACTAATTAATTTTTTTAACAAACAGGATCTAGCCCAATGCAAAATTCTAAAACGTTTGTCAGGTGTAATAATCACAAATAGCAACAAAATTACGTGTTATGCAGATAAACCGGATAAGTACTAATTACAGCCATGTTTCATGTCTAATTTAAAAATCAAAGTTAATAGTCTCCGTGTGACAGTGGGAACGGAAATGGATTCGGAAAATAACAGGATATAACTAAACAAATAAAGGTAAGTCTATCATGAAATCAGCAAAAAAAAAACTCCAAAAAACAAAAACAAAAATTCCAAAAAACACAACTATGGGACTGTAGTTAATAATATACATGTTGAAGGCATAGGTTAGCAAAACGGTGGTTAAATCTAAATTAATATTACTTTAATTTTGAAAATGATACCGACATTATCTTTTTTTTTTTTTATTAAAATTGAAAAATATTTAATTTTTAAACCGGCGTTAAGTTAAATACAAACGATAACTATCGCACACCATTGATTCATTTTATTATTTTTTAAAGGTGGGAAGGTGGGGGGGGGGGGGTTATAAACACAGCCAAGGAGCCGCGCGGATTAATTGTTGATCTGAGAGACTAGGGGGAACTGTAACAAGAAAACATGGAACTTCTAGTCAAATGTGTCGTTCTTTGTAGTCGGTTCATAGCAGGTAGGACATCTGCAGAATTTTCAAAACCTTTTAATTCATTGCATTTATAATTTATTGCCGTCGCATAGGTTCATGTGTTCTTATCTTTTGGACAATAGGCTCCTCATATAAAAGTCTTGAAGAAAAAGAAACACTCAATAGATACGATCGTAAAATATTCAATCATGTTTATCTAAAAAATGAACAACAATTTTAGATAGGCCTAAGAACAAAAAATATCGGTATTTTTGAGAACTTTCGAATGAATTCAAGAAAAAGGGGCTGTCTCCTTCAATCAGGGGCCAAGATACTCGTAAGTTTTTTTTATACATACCTCAAAAACGATCAAGATTTTATAATATATTATAGAAAGAAAGTTGTTGATCGTAACAATATCAGTTAGTAAAACTCATTGCCACACCCATTGATGACGTAATTAGGGATCTTAGAGGACTTTAATCTTAAATCTTTATTGTGCTGTATGTGAAAAAGCAAAACTCTTTGTTAAGCATTTTAAAGGATATTGACAATCGTAAACATCATCTGAAAGGGAGTGTTTGAGGGGGAAGTCTGAAATATCATTGACATTTTAATCGTATCGTTTAAAAAATTCAACGGAAGACCTACTCGTTACTCGTAACGAGATCGCATCTAGTTGTTTTTTTTCCACAAATTTTGTGCACGCGATTTCTCGGAAACTATCAAACTGATTGACAAAATTTTTCACAGATGATAGGAAGTGATCTGAATTTATTTTGTTTTTAATATTTTTGCAATCGTCACTTCCGGTACCGATTCATTGCTGATATTGTCACTTTTTCGACCCATTTTGCGCACGCTTCATCTCGAAAACTATCAGAGATATGAATAGGAAATTTTCAGGATAGGCAGACCATAGTCTGAAGTTGTGCCTATTGTTTTGAGGTTTTTTTTTAACCATTGACACCTTTCTTAAGAGCTCACTATGGCTCGAAAATTGGGTACGAATTTTGTTCCCCTTCTTTGTACACACGATTTCTCAAAGATGGCTCGATAGATTTTCTTGAATTTTTAGGAGTGATAGAAATAAATTATATCTCAAGTATCCAAATTTTAATTTTTTCAAAGTTCATTTCCTGTCGTCCGTTTCCTGTCCCGCGACAAAAAGCTTGTGACATTGAGATCTCAAAAATGATAAGGACTTGAGCATTCAGACTTTTTAGGTTTATAGAACTATAGTTGTAGATGTCTTTAAACTATTTTGTTTTGTTCGTCATAACTTCCGGTTGTCACCAGAAGCACTTCAATTTTTTTTTTTAATTTTGCATTTAATTTGTTTCATATAGAATTGAAATATAAGTAATAATCCTTACAGATGTGATGTATCCGATATTAAATAAAAACAAAAAAAACTCGACTTCCGGTGAGATATCTCAAATATCTCAAAGCGTTTTTTCAATAAATGTTTCAGCCACGAAATCTCAGAAAGTCAAGTGATCAATACACGAAAATTATATTGATACATGTAATAGACATTCGATAGAAAATGCGTTTAATTGCTTTCATTTTGTCAACCGTCACTTCCGGTCCTCACCGGAAGGGTTAAAACAAATCAAGCTGTTTGAAAGTTTAACTGTTTTGCTTGGACAATTTTAGTTCAATTAATAAACAATAAAGTACAAGTGTCTAATGTTAAAAAAATACTAAGTTTTTATTTTCACTGAGTATTTCCGTTTGTCCGTTTTCTGTCAAGAGACAAAAAAAACAATGACTCCACGAGATCTCAAAAACAGTGATCACTTGAACAACCAAACTTTATGGGATGATAGCCCTAAGTATGTATCCATGTTTACATTATTTTGTTTGAATCGTCGTCACTTCTGGTCGTCACCGGAAGCACTTAAAAATATTTTTCCTTATTTTACACTAGGCAAATGTATAAATAAAAACTAGCTTTTTTAATTAATCACTTCCGTTCGTCCGTTTCCGGTCTCGAGACAAAAAACCTAGTTTCACCAGGATCTCAGATTTGGCAGAGAGTATCGATATTTCATTGTATCACATAAAACAAAATCGGACGGAAGACCTACTCGTTACTCGTAACGAGATCTAGTTTTTAGGTATAATTGGATATTTTTGACAGAGTTGACAACGCCTTGGACTTAAAAAATTCCAATTATTTGCAGTTTCCGTTTATTTTATTTGCAGATGTTGTACTTACTGAAATGAAATTCGGTATATAGATTATCTGAATAGTATCTAGGTCAAAATTAATTTTAGGGACATGTACGATCAAATAATTATATGCGTTTTGGACTTGGAAATTTTTTTATTATTTGCAGGTTCAAGCGCAAAAGTTTGCAAGGGGGGGCATAAGTGTTTTACAAACATCTCTTGCTTAATTAGGAACAAGTTACATAATGAAGAAATATAATTTAGCTATTATCTTTATATTTCTATATATAAGAGCTTGAATTTTTAAAAATTATCATCTAATTCAAACAAAAAAGAGGTTACATACTGTTCACTGAAAACGTAAGAAATGCGTTTGGGTTACACATAATGACCTCTGTTTATCTAGCTAACGCATTCAATTCACTTTTGTTAAATTTATAGCAAGCTATTAAGGTTTTTTCTTATCTGTTACTTTTTCAAACGCAATTGATGCTGATTTTTTGCAATTGGTTCGTACTTTCTTTAAGAATTATTAAGAGCGTTCTAAATGAAAATGCAATATTCAGTAATAGCATTCAGAATTATTGTCAGGTTATTGTGATATTTGTTACTATTGCTTTTCAAGAATCTAAAATATCATCTTTTTGATTTAAATATTGATACAATAATAAATTACCTTACAATCAATCATTACATTAATTCTAACTCGAAGATATATAATGTTGGAAAGTCATACTTTGTAAACGATAAGAAAATTAAATTTGGAGACCTTAATTAAACATGCAGAATTATAAGAAAATTGTCTTCAATCATGACACAATTAACATATTCGCCCCTTTCCGCGACCAACCTTGTCCATAAACAAGGGTATCTCTACAAGGAAAAAATATATGTGGGGTTTTCAAACCATGAACTTGCACTATGATGATATTCACCTACTTACATAGCTGATTTTACAGTTATAACAACACATAAAAATCCCACAATATTTTCATTGTCAACTTAAATGGTCACGATTTTGGTCAAATTTTATTTTTCTGTCTTTATTTTATACAATGCTGTAGAAATGCATTCCTAATGATCAAATGAAATTTAGGTAACAGTCCATGAGTTTTAAGCAAGATACAGGGCTTACAATTCTTCGTCATGTAAACAAGGCTCGTGCCCTGTTTTTGTTTACATAGGTTTAATATACCAGAAAAAAATTCTTTTTCAAGCTTATTTTTCTATTTTCGTATTCATTTTAAGCATAAATAAACAGTCCTTAACGATTAACACATTCACTGTAGGTCTAAAACGGAAATTTTCACTTCAACATTCAAAATGTAAACAAAAGCTTTGTTTACATAGTGAAGAATTGTAAGCTCTGTAACTCACTTATAACTCAACAAAGGACACTCAAATTTTGGTTGCCTATTGAAAATGCCTTACTGAAGCATCGTACACATTAAAATCGAAAAAATAATTTTGACCAAAATCGTGAAAATTTCAGATTAATATTTTTTATGCATGTATTTTATTCTACAATGAGTATAAACAAATCTTATTGATCACATGTGTATAAGTGTATTTAATACCCTATAAATAGATTTTATAATTTAATATATTACACCATCCTTATTATTGGTTTTTATTCAAACAATCGTTCTAATCCGGTAATACCTTTTTTGACAATGTTAGCACTTCAAAAGAAGAATTTCACAGAAAATTTTAAAACTTAGTATGCCTATAACTAATCATATTTAACTACATATTCATCTATGAAAAAAAGCTTATTTGAAAAACAAGAGAGGATACAGTTTTGTTTTGTTTTTAAATTACCTAATTTGTCACTCAATCCCGCTTTAAAAAACTCTGACGCAACATTGACATTTCAAAATGCAGCATGCATAAATACATGTATGTAAAGAAATATTTCATTTGCATTTAATTATAAACACAACGTTTTTCAGAATACATAAACAATGATCCATAAAAATCAAAGAAACTCTCTAACAATTAGCTGCACAAGTTCTATGGTCGATACAACGACCTTGTCAGCAAATACAATCTTCCACTTGGTCACATGCTGGCTGACGTTTTTCATACTAATTGTTAGACCCTAATTAATCACCTAATTGTCTACGGACTGGTGTTTTTCCCAATTACGACAAAGAGCACGAGGCGGGTGCGACCGGTCAGCAGAGGATGCTCACTCTTCCTAGGCACCTGAACCTGTCTCTGAGGTTTTCCATGTTATTGTCATGCATATACGATTTGAGCCGACATTGTTGCGGGTGTGAATCATCCCCGCACTTATTATAGAGATCGTACGATCCCCCCCCCCCCCCCCTGCAAAAAAAAAATGTCGGGACAGGTCTACATTATTGCAGCTATTTTACAATGCATATCAATTTCCATTTAGATATATTAAAATTTATTTAAATATGATATTCTGAACACTTGCAAGCATAACATTTTAAAAAAAACACATTTATGAAATGATCACACCAACGTTTTTTGTTGAAAATATCATTTATTCTGGAGATTGTTTAAAATAAATCATGCCATACAAAAATATGACATTAGTAGATAAAATTTACGAACTTTCAGTATAAAGTAGATTGGTTTAATATAGTTTTAAATAGCATAGATCATTAAAAGCAAAGCACATTTGAGTACCAATGAGAGTGTTTTAGTTTTCTTATACACTGAACATAATAGAATTTTAGATCTATAATAACTTTACAACTACAATAACATAAACAGACACAAAGCATACGCCTTAATATCAAACGAGCTAGATAATCGGAACATTCTAAAAAACATTAATCTACAAAATCTAAATAACAAAAAGTTACGCATGAAAATATGACGAAATATGCATATTTTAATAATTTGTTGTGTATATTAAATTATCGTTATACTTGAACTTGTTTATTTTTTTAATATGCATTAAATTTGTTTTGTTTTTTTCCATTAGAGATACGCCCTTCATAACTTGCATTATCGAAAAAAAAAATGTTCGAACCTAAAATACCTCTCAAACGAGATCTCCAAAGAACACTACCCATACGTTTTTAAGAATGCATACATTTCAATGAAAATCAGATGACTTGTTTATTAAGGCATTCGTATACATGTACATGCAGCTAAAAGTTCTCATCAGAAATGGGAGTTCACAATCGGTTGTTCGTCCGAGAACCCAGTATCGTAGGCATTGTTGACGGAATGATGAGCTTTCTGACTTGGAACAGTTTGTACAAGGTACTGAAGATGATTTTGTCTAAGCATCATGATTATGTAAACGATGCCTATCAGGAGCACAAGGACACATCCTAGAGTTACCACAGTGACTATTTCAACAGTGAGGGTGTTTTTCTTGATACTTTTACGGTAATTTTCTGCACTAATGGGACTTTCTGAGTCTGTAATTATAAAAACAATATAATTAATATATGCACTACCTACACGGTCTCTTACAAAATATAAAATTTATCCAAATAGATGCAATTGATCTTACCATTAGAAAATAGCTGGTTTGATTTGACACTGATTGTTGTTGGTATTGTTGTTGTTGTCTTGCTTCCTTTGATTAACAATAAATGTTCGTTTGAATGTCATTGACTATCACTACAATCGTGTACATTTATTTAATTTTTATAAATAACAGTATATATTTTCCATTAATTTATCGCTACTGTTTACACTCTAATTCTCAATCTCTCATTTTAGAATAATATATTTATAAATGTTTGGTATCATAAAAAAGAGATTCTGTTTAAAACAATGAAATATGTTCACCACAAATCGGTATCCTACATTTCTCCCATCTCTTTCCAGGCGCTGTTGACAAACACCAGGGGAACGGAGCACCGTCTGGTGACCTGCAGTAATTTTCTAGTTGACCAAACACCTGATACACGTCTGAATCTTCACTGTCCCACCGACGGCAGGTATACCCTGTCTCTGTCACGTTTATCTTACCCAGATAGGTGGTACCTTCTTCGTAGCATTCATCATCTGTTAGAGCTTTTAAAATCAAAATAAAAACAGACTTAAATCTCTTATAATAGTCCTATGAGCAGTTAAATGGTTACTGTAAAATTGTGTTGACTGTATTTTGAAATTTATAGTCTTACAAATGTGAGTTGTCAATTCTAGAACACATAATGTTTTCTTTATTGAAAAAAAAAAGAAAACCACTGTGTTGGAATTTAAACAAAAAAATAGAATCTTAAGTACATGTATAAGTTCAAAGTAAACTTTTACTAAATTTTCATTATTTGAAGAAATAGCACATCAACTGTATTTTTGTTTTGATTACAGCTCGACCAGGTATTCAAAACATGTCCATCATTCAAAACAATTTGTGATGTATGAATTCGGTGTTCTGCCCCAATAAAAGTCGGACTCACAAGTGTCGGTGAAATCAGTTTATTTGGGAGACAGATAACCGTCTCAGACGACGGTAAAAAGCTGTAACAAAAAAAAATGTAACAATCAATGACTGGTACAGGTTTCCATACAAAAAATATTAGGACAGAGTTTGCAATTAGATTATGAAACCTTACACATATGATTTAAACAGTTGAATTCAGTCTATTCATATGATAAACAGCAAGTTAAAGTAAATTAATCAACTGCAACTCGAAATTAAATGACCAGAAATATGATGGACAAAATGGCGCCCCATACACCGAGCACATGGTAAACATAAAATACAAGATTTCAAGAATATGCATCGCTTAGCATTACTGACATGAAACATACAGATAATTCACATAAAAATATGTTGAAATAACCTAGTTTACAAATGTCAAAAGACTTACACTGTGGATTACAAGCCTCGATACAGAGAATCAGAGTTGTGCATACATCGAGTATGGCGCGGTTTTCCAACATAAAAAATTAAGTCGTACGACAAATCTTTCGTAACAAAAAATAAAATGTACACGAAACATGACACTCCCCGTCTGATATATAAAATTATATCACACAAGATTTGAATACAATTTAGTACAGAAAACATTCAGTTCTCCAATAATAAAATGAGTTCCGTCACTGGTCTGACGTAAGAGGTGGTCTTGCCGTCCTTGCTGACACGTACTTCAACCTTGCGAACCAAGTTGTCCTTGCCAGGAAACGTTGCAGTAATGCGTCCAAGCGGCCAGTTGTTGCGATGGGTTTCGACATCCTTTAACAACACTATGTCACCAACACTAATGTTACGTTGACCATGATGCCACTTCTTACGCGCTTGCAAGGTATGCAGGTATTCCTTCTTCCATTTGTCCCAGAACATCTTGGCGAGGTGCTGTACTCTCTTCCACTGTACCTTGAAGAGGTCCTTAGCAGTTGTGTCGCATACAGCTTCGGTCGGTACATCCGTCTTCTGAGTAAGCAAAATGCTTGGGGTAAGGACAAAAGGCGAGTCTGGATCTGACGAAACGGCGGTAAGTGGGCGAGAATTTATGATCGCACTTGCCTCGGCCAGAAAGGTGGTAAGTACCTCGTGCGTAAGACCCTGTGCTGAATGATCCTTCAACATGTTGTCCAATATGCGCCGTGTCAACCCTATCATGCGCTCCCAAGCTCCACCCATATGGGATGCATGGGGCGGGTTGAAAATCCAGGTTGTTCCCCGAGAGTGCAGGAAATCCTTGACCTGACGATCTTCCACGTTGATTGCGTCGATCTGTAGAGGGTCGGTAGCGCCAACAAAGTTGGTTCCTCTGTCGGAACGGTACTCCTTTGCCTGTCCTCGTATGGCTGTAAAGCGCTTCAGGGCGTTGATGAAGGATGATGCGGACATCTCCTCTACTACCTCGACATGGACTGCGCGTGTCACCAGACATGTGAACAGTGCTGCCCATCGTTTGCCGTTGGCTGGAACTCCCCGAGTGCGACGAGTCACGACGTCCCAGGGCCCAAAGATATCTACTCCCACCGAAGTGAACGGTGGCTCTCCTGGCAGTATGCGGTCTGTAGGCAAGTCAGACATCTTCTGGGTTGCGAAGCTCCCACGTTGTCGCCGACAAGTAACACACTTGTGAATGAGGGACGAAACAAGGCGCTTGCAGCCGGTGACCCAGAACCCACAGGACCTGACCTTTCCCTCCGTAAAGTGGCGCCCTTGGTGTTGCACCAGTTGATGGTACTTGCGTACAAGTAAGGTCGCAATGTGATGCTTCCCCGGTATCAGTATAGGGTTCTTGCAGACAGTCGCATCGTTGAGATGTCTTAAGCGTCCACCAACTCTAACAATACCATCGTCGTCGAGGAACGGACTCAATGCAAGAATGCTGCTATTCTTCGGCAATGGTTGTTTGGACCTCAGACAGTAAATCTCCTCACAATAGACTTCTCTTTGCACTGTCTTGATAATGTAGTTTTCTGCTCTTTGAGAGTAGTCTATGGACTTCGGTAAAATCTGTGATTTACCTCCCTTTCTGCTTATGATGAATCGCTGGAGCAGGGCGATACCCTCGACCAATCTGTCCCAGCTGGAAAATCTCTCATATCTCTGAGTTCCAAGCATAGGTTCACACTCAGTCTTCAAACATACAGGTCTGACTTCTCTGTCTGACAGAGGTTCCTGTAGGGGAAACCCTTCTGCCTTGGTTTCGTCGTCAATGCGCTGCAGGTGAGTAGTTCCTCTAAGCCAAGCACACTCTCCAATGTCCTTAGGAACTACGCCTCTAGTGCCCTCGTCAGCAGGGTTGAGGTGTGTCGGCACAAAGTTCCACTGCGACGGCTCACTAAGGCTTCTGATTTTCTCGACCCTGTTGGAGACGTAAATAAAAAATCGTCTCTTATCATTGTGGATATACCCCAATACCACACGACTGTCGGAAAAATACTTCACCGAGTCGAACATTATGTCCATGTGATCCATGACTATCTGCGATATCTCAATGGCTAGAACAGCTGCACAAAGCTCTAAACGGGGTATGGTATGGCCTGATACTGGTGCCACTTTAGACTTCCCTAGTAGAAATCCAGTCATCGCAGAGCCATCTTCGTAGTACACCTTCATGTAAGAAACGGCAGCTATGGCTTTCTCTGACGCGTCCGCATATGTCCACAGTTCCTTTCTTACTGCCTTGCTAAGATGTACCACGGTTGTTCTGGGTATGTGGATCTTCTCCAACTCCTTCAGAGATGAACTCCACTCTTCCCAGCTTGCCAGAATATGGTCCGGCAGCGGCTCATCCCAGTCTGAGGTACAGGTCACTACGTCTCTAAGAATGAGTTTCCCGCTGATGATAACAGGTGAGAGAAAGCCTAATGGATCGAAGAGGCTGTTCACTGTCGACAGTACACCTCTGCGTGTTGTGGGCTTGTCATCAGTAGAGATGCGGAACTCGAACATATCACTCGACAAGTTCCATCGCATACCAAGACTCCGTTGCACGAGCTGGTCCTCATCAAGGTTCAGGTCGTAGATGTCCTGTGCTAAGTCTCGTGGCTCAAACGCCTTCATGACATCCGCGCTGTTTGATGCGAACTTGTGGAGCCTTAGGTTCCCGTATTGCTTCAATGCGTCCTGGGTTCTGCACATCAGGTCTACTGCTTCTTGGCTTGTTGAGCATGATGTCAGACCATCATCAACGTAGAAGTTCCTCTTGATGAACTCCTTGACATCAGGTCCATGGCTTTCCTCAGATAGTTCTGAGATCTTCCTGAGGCCCAGTGTCGCTATGGCCGGAGAAGGACTATTACCAAAAACGTGGACCTTCATTCGGAATTCTGTTAGTTCCGTTCCGATCTCGTTGTCCTTGTACCAAAGGAAGCTGAGAAAGTCTCTGTGCTCTTCTCTGACGGTGAAGCAGTGAAACATGTGCTGCACGTCTGCTACGACAGCAATCATCTCCTTCCTGAAACGAAGCAACACTCCAAGCAGGCTGTTGGTGAGGTTCGGGCCAGACAGCAGTTGGTCGTTCAAAGAGGTTCCCTTGAACTTCGCAGAGGAATCAAATACGCCCCGGATCTGGTGAGGTTTCTGAGGGTGGTAGACCCCGAAGAGAGGAAGAAACCACTGCTCCTGCGTTGACTTGGAAGTGGGTGCTTTCTCAGCATGATCGTTGTCGAACAGCTTTGTCATAAAGGTCGCAAAGTGTTCCTTCTTTACTGGATCTCTCTTGAGACTTGCGTCCAAGGCTCGTGCACGTCTCAATGCAACCTCATAGTTGTTTGGTAGTCGTAATCTTGGTTGGCGGAAGGGTAGGGGAGCTACCCACTTTCCATCCTCACCTATCAATAGTTCTTTGTTCATGATGTCCATAAACATCCTATCTTCCACTGATGATCCCACTTTGTTATCATCTGGTGTGCGTCTGAATAAGTGTTCATCAGATGAAGTGTCAGATACCCGTAATCTGTTTGTCACATCTCTGGTTGGAAGCTTCTCTCTCACGGATAAGTACTGGGCACATGGTTCAAGAATAGTTCCACGTCCGCTGTCCGTGATGAAGGTCTTGTACACATTCGCAGCTCTTGGTCTGTGTTGTCCAGACAAGCATGTGTCGCCGATGATCGTCCAACCAAGGGGTGACCTCTGTGCAAATGGTTCGTGGTCACGTCCTATGCGCTGCTCAAGAACATGGTGGACTTGAGGAAGGTCTCTTCCTATCAGCAACAGAATTTTTCTTGAAGCGTCAATGGGTAGGATGTCGCCGGCTATATCCCGCATGTGCTTGTGCTGAAGAGCAACGTCAGGTGTAGGGATCTCTTGGTAGTTGTTCGGTATTTCATCACACTCTAACGTGCACGGCAAGGGTAGTCTGGTCTCACCCCTGGCTGATTCAATATAGAGTCCTGAGGCAGTTCTCCCGAAGGTTGTCACTTGTCCAGAACATGACGTCATCAGGTAAGGTATTGTCTCTGTATTGATGTTCAGCAAGTCAAACAATTCCTTCTTAGCCAAGGTCTTGTTACTCTGGTCGTCAAGCATAGCATACAGAGAGACAGCTCTTCCATCATAGGTGACAGTCGCGGGAACAATTCTTGCACAAGATTTTCCCTTAAATTCCTTCCCTACTTCTGTGCAGTTGCTGTTTATGGTTGTGACGTGCTGTTCTTTTGTTACTTGCTGACGCCTAGGAGCCTCCTCCCCGCCATGAACTGATGGGGCCCTTCCAGTGGTAGGAGCTGGTGACGAATCAACATGGAGAGACGTAGTGTGGAACTCACTTCCGCATTCCTTGCACATGATGGCCTCTTTACAGTCTTGTTTCCTATGACTTGCGGAACAACACCGAAAACAGAGTCTGTGTTCACGGAGCAACTTCATACGTTCTTCAATAGGCTTGGCCTTAAACACTCGACAGTTATTGACACTGTGTTTAACACCCGGACCGGTGTGAATTATACACACATCAAGCTTCGGCTCGCTCAGATTTCCGGATCCTGTTGGTTGATACACTGTGGTTTTCTTCGTGTTCACTCTTCCCCTTGGAACGTTCATAGGCTGCTTTTCGTTGTGGTTAGCGTCAGTGTGATACGCAAAACTTGGGTCGTTTTTCACTCTGCTCATCTCCTTCATGAAGTCAACAAACACACCAAAGGGTGGAAACACAGTCTGATGTTCAAGCTTGTACTTCATGGCTCTGTTGGTCCATTTCTCCTGCAGGCCATACGGAAGTTTTGAAATGATGGGTCTAATCCCTGAGGATGAGTCTAGATAGGCCAACATTGCACTGTACTTCGGATCCTCCTTCAAAAACTTCATCTCCATAAGAATGTCTGACAGATCGTAAAGTTTTTGATGATCTCTGTTGCCAAGCTTTGGGAAACTCAACAGTTTGGCTCTTACGGATGCTTCCACATGTTCTGGTGCACCATAGCGCTCATCCAACCTTTCCCAAAGTCTTCTTAGTCCTCTTGAGATGTCGAAGATGTTGGATGTCCTCATGCTTGTTGCGTGCTTCTTAGATTCCGGACCTAAGTACTTGATAAGAAGGTCCATCTGCTCGGAGTCCAAGACTTGAAGCTCATTCACTACACACATAAAGCTGTGTTTCCAGGCACTGTATGATTCTGGTCTATCGTCAAAGTGAGTAAGTCTGGAGAATAGCAAGTCCTTCCTCAGGAGGAATCGGGTAACATCAGTTACTTGTGGTCCCTGATCAGTCACAAGTGGTGATAAGGGGTGTGAGGCAGCCACATACGGTTGTGCGACAGGCACGTGAGGGTGTGCGGTAGGCACGTGAGGGTGTGCGGCAGGCACATGAGGCTGCGCGGCAGGCATGGATGGCTGTGCGGCAGGCACGTGAGGTTGTGCGGCAGGCACGTGAGGTTGTGCGGCAGGCACGTGAGGTTGTGCGGCAGGCACGTAAGGTTGTGCGGCAGGCACGTGAGGTTGTGCGGCAGGCATGTGAGGTTGTGCAGCAGGCACGTAAGGCTGTGCGGCAGGCACATGAGGCTGTGCGGCAGGCACGTGAGGTTGTGCGGCAGGCACGTAAGGTTGTGCGGCAGGCACGTGAGGTTGTGCGGCAGGCACATAAGGCTGTGCGGCAGGCACGTTGGGCTGTGGGGCAGGCACATAAGGCTGTGCAGTAGGCATGTACGGCTGTGCGGCACGCACATAAGGCTGTGCAGTAGGCACGTACGGTTGTGCGACAGGCACGGACGGCTGTGTGTCAGGAACCAAAGGCTGTGCTGCAGGTACATAGGGTTGTGCATCCGGGTCAAGTTGAGTCGGATCGGAAGTACCGGTCAGTAGTCCTGGCGATGCAGAAGGTTGACGTGGAGTGGATTGATCCTGTCCTGGTTTAAAGTTGCTGACTTCGCCTAAGGAACTCGTTCGTCTCTTCATAGGTGACATCTGTATCATGGTCGATTCAAAGGCTTGACAATCAGCTTCAGCTTCTGCAGCCTCTCTCTCGAGATGTAGCATTTCCATTGCAGCATCGAGTTCCACTCGTTGTTTCCTGAGCTCCAATTCTCTGGCGGTGTATGCCATCCTAGCCTTTGCTCGGCTTACATCAGCCCTCTTCTTCGCTAAGATGTCGGCAAAGGAGTCCTCATCCTGATAGTACTCTTCCTGATACTCCTCTTCATCTTGTGTGACGTACTGCCTCTTGCCATCAGTCGTCTGTGATTCCCGGGCATCCTCTGTAGGGTCAGGAGTGACCTGGGTGCCCTCTGTTGAGTCGGGAGTGATCTGCTCTGCTGAGGTAGACATCCTAGTCTTTTTACTGTTCTGCCCCAATAAAAGTCGGACTCACAAGTGTCGGTGAAATCAGTTTATTTGGGAGACAGATAACCGTCTCAGACGACGGTAAAAAGCTGTAACAAAAAAAAATGTAACAATCAATGACTGGTACAGGTTTCCATACAAAAAATATTAGGACAGAGTTTGCAATTAGATTATGAAACCTTACACATATGATTTAAACAGTTGAATTCAGTCTATTCATATGATAAACAGCAAGTTAAAGTAAATTAATCAACTGCAACTCGAAATTAAATGACCAGAAATATGATGGACAAAATGGCGCCCCATACACCGAGCACATGGTAAACATAAAATACAAGATTTCAAGAATATGCATCGCTTAGCATTACTGACATGAAACATACAGATAATTCACATAAAAATATGTTGAAATAACCTAGTTTACAAATGTCAAAAGACTTACACTGTGGATTACAAGCCTCGATACAGAGAATCAGAGTTGTGCATACATCGAGTATGGCGCGGTTTTCCAACATAAAAAATTAAGTCGTACGACAAATCTTTCGTAACAAAAAATAAAATGTACACGAAACATGACATTCGGGACAGCACCGGTTTCTGAATTCTTAATATTACTTGTAGATTTAAGATATAAAACTCTGTATTGACAATGACTTCATATTTTTTAACAAAAGTATACCTCTACTTCATCGCTAATCTATCGTAAAGATTTATTTAAAACTGCAAACGTTGATCTCCTTATCTTATATCCAATAAACTGATACAGTAATAGCTTACGACAAGAAGTGATCCCGCAGTACTCCCACCGTGTGTTCCTGTTCGTAGTATAACACCATGGCCCCCCCGGCTCCCCATCCGGGTTTCTGCAGTAGTTACGGCTTTTCCTTAGGACTTTATTGTCAGACAACGTGTGTTTATGTGGATACTGCGAACTCCAAGCTTGACAGGTTTTCCCAGAGATGGTGACATTTTTTAGTCCCACGTACTCTTTGCCGAGTTGAGTTATCTTACACTCTAGCTGACCTTTGTAACGAGAGTAAGAAGCCAAGGACTTTCTAAACGCTTAAATCTGTACTTACTAAGACACTTGTTAACATGTGAAATTACTTACCTAATATAAACTCTGTAAGTAAAACACATAAATGCTTTATCTAATTCGTAATCAAAACAAAAATGAAAGATAATATTTTGTCAGAAATTCCGATCTTAAACAAAGATTCCACATACCGTGGGTGTAGCAAACGAAAATCGCCAAAATGATAGTAAAAATCCCTCTAAGAAGTGACATGGCGTGCATTATGAACTCTGAACAGCCTTGAGCGTCTTTACACTTGGACGCCTCTATCTATATATGTGTGTGTGTGGAAGTGAAATGAATGATGGTGTAAGATGTTAAGAAGGCAGTCCTAAGAGCGTCGTCATATATGATTTAATGAAACTGTAGCATTTCAAAATACAACGGTTAAGTACATGTAAACTTAAGTATAAGCTTCTCATAAAAGATGAATGTTATTTATGAATGTCATTCAAATTCGAAGTCTATGCATAATATATAAAGTAAAGATCTACGAAGTTTGACAAAATGAAAGTATTCAATGTCTGCCTCTTAAATAACAGATACATGTGTAAATTGACACTTTATAATTGAAACATCATAATATTGAAGTTTTTAATAAAAGGATGCCTTCATTCTAATTCTTAAAACTGAACAAATCCACATGTACATATACATTAAACGCCTACACAAATATTGAGTTTATTTAATTCTACCCAAATATATTAATGCTTACATCCACGTAAACGTTATCAAACGTTAGTCTTAAAAACGAAACTAAAAGATAATTTCCAGTCATCCAAAAGGAGTTACAATACGTGACGGTAAAGTGCCGTAAACCTTGTTAAATATTAATTATCGTACGATAACTTTAACTTACTTAGATAATTGTATCAATATTTAATGAAAGTCTTACTTTAGTCTTGTAGTAGTTCGGTGACCTCATGGATACCAATGCTCGATTAGGCAGGACATAGATCTTGAAGTTATCTTTTTAATCAGATCTGTCATCCATCTTAGACAACAATTCTTTATTAGACAAAGTATAAAAATAACTTTCAAGATTACTTTCGTTTCATAATCTATCACATACAAGTTATTATTATTTTTGGTTCAACTGAATTCAATGTAAACCTATATTTTATGGTATAGCTTTAGTGGGATCCTTTAAAATTTACCCATAAAGATACATTATCTATTTATCAATGTATTTTCCTGCTTATTTACAAATAATCATGTGTTATCATTTATATCAAAATGAAGAGGCATTCCTCTTTGCCAAAAATTGAATAGAGGTGTTTGCTGATTTGAACAACATAGCCCTTGGTTCGAATCTAGTATGTCGCTCTTGCAGTAACATTGTAACCCTGGCCCAGAGCCTTTCCTCTTGTGCACTTCCTCTAACCAGGACTTAAAATGGCTAAAAGTCCTACCTTTTCATCTTTTAATTGGTCAGCTTTCATTAAAAAAAGATGAATTGCATCAGGACAGTTTTTTTCAGCTCTATGTTTTGTGATCCTCCTTTTATTATCTACTGAGTTTAAAGTGTTTTGTGCCTTAATAGTATTATATATAGTGAGAATTGTTATTGTTACATGCACTTTAATTAACAGAAAACAAAAAACATAAAGCTTATCTTTGTATTTTATGGTTTCTTTGAAACATACAATATACAAGTCACCGGTCTATACACTAACTAATTCACAAGCGTACAGTCGTGTAAATAGCACAGGTTTTACTATTACACTCAAGCGTAACAAATTTAAAAAGTTGATGATCAATTCAGAGACAAAATATTTTTAAAATGTTTAAAAGATTTTTCAATGAGAAAATCCTACATAAAAAGGTATATTGCTTACTTACCATTCTACATAATTCTTGCTCTAAACAATCAAAAAGAAGGCATACATATCATTAAAATCATTGATAAAATCATTATTTCAAAAAATGAGTTCTACAAATAATTTCTAAATTCCTCTATATTTATAAATTATATAATTAAAGTTAAAACAGCATACAATTATATATCTTGTGGGATCCCGAGACGTTCTAAGTAGATTTTCAAAGAGGTAGAAATAATACCTTATTGTGGTTATATAAAACTATCTAATTATCTACATGACCACTTTAACGTTATAGTATACATACTTTTATCACTACATCTCTGATAAATTTGTTGAATACATTAGTGTTACCTTAAAATGTTAAGTGCGCGGAAATGTGCATGCAGAGCAAAGGATAAGGCACACTTTTAAAAGACAAAATTCATTCATTCACAATTTTGTTGCATCAACGACTAGAATAGACAATAGGCTGGATATCCGATACCCCAGAATCGTAAACATTATTGAGAGCATACGGTGTATTCTGGCCTGGGAAGCACTGGAGGCGGTTATGTCTCAGCAGAACGATAATGTAAATGCTGCCTACAGTTGTCAATAGAACACACACTAGCGTTACTACCGTGACAACTTCAACTTTGACAGAATTTTGTTCGCAACTTCCATCATTTGCAGCAATAATCCGTTCTTTGTCTGAAATAAATCAATTGCAAGCAACACTTTAATGTACGTGTATGCTCACGTAAACTTTATATACACCAAGAACTTCAATACTTACTTTTATAATTGCTCTTTGATTTTAATGCGGTGGATTGTTCAAAGGTTGTTGTTGCTGCAGTGTTTGTTGCTGACATCGTTGCTGAAGTTGTTGCAGTTTGTGTTTTTGTTGTTCCATGTCTCCCTTAGTAAAATCATAATACAAACAGTTATTCTCACTCTGGATAATACTCATATCATTCATGCATGAGTTTATCATTTTCAATATGACTTGCCATTGATTGTTCTAGGCAAATGCTTTACAACATCAAAAAAAAAAAGATAAAACAACCTATCTAAAATCAGCTGTTTACTAGTTCATGATATGTTGCTTCAAAGTTCGTAGCGACATATACAAACGGGATCACCGAGGATCTGAATTAAATCAAGTTGAGGAGAAATAGCTTAGCTGTGTATGAAAAAAATTGTTTTTATGAAAAGTTTCTTTCATCAACGATGACTTCATTAATAAAAGATAAAGAATGTACCACAAATCGGTATCTGACATTTTTCCCATCTCTTGCCAGGGGCTGTGGACAAACACCAGGGGAATGGAGCGCCGTCTGGTGACCTGCAGTAATTTTCTAGATGCTCGAACACCTGATACACGAACACCGCTTCACTGTCCCACCGACGGCAGGCATACCCTGTCTCCGTCACGTTTATCTTACCCAGATAGGCGGTACCTTTCCCTTCTTCGTAACACTGTTCGTCTGATATAGCTTTGAATTCGAAAAATGCAAAGTGTTAAATGTAATAATGCAAATTAATTAAAAGAGGTATTAAGAAATCATTCTTTGAATATGATTAGGTGATCAAATAGGATGGGTATGATCAAACCCATCATAATGTTATATTGACTATAACGGACTTGATTAACCGCAACCATATTCGAACACCTCATCATTCTGAAAAAAATGAATTCTTATTTTTGATTTATTGTAGTCATGGGTCAGATAAACAAATAAATTAAAATCGGATTAACTATAGATTTTAATTGTTTAAAGAGACAGAACAGCTGAAAACACATGCGTGAATAACTTCAGATTTACCCATTGTATCGTTAGGAAATAAGAAATAACGCTGATTATAAGAGTTGAAATACACAAACATCCCTTTCACATACCTAATTTACGTAATTATGAGCTTCTGGAAATTCAATGGTCGTACGAACCGGAATAATTTTATAAATATCGTTTATTTGTACCACGTGGACTTTGATTAACAGTAATTGACACGTGCTGAAAAATACAAGATTTTCGGCCGACTACGGTCATCATGGTATACGAGGTTAAAGGGACTCTCTAAACGAAACACATCGTCACTTACTCGATAATTTATAAATGGTTTACCAATTTCGGTTCGTTTTAAAATGAACCGACATAAATATGTCAAATGCCCCCTCAAGGGGCTTCATTGACACAGATGAATTTAAGTCATAGCAACTCCTATGATAAACACGAAAAATACATGCCTACAAAATGATAATTGTGGGTTTTTTTAAAAAGAACTTTGAACAAATATTACCTGGAGAAGTAGAAAAAACATATTTTTATCAACAAACATGTCCAGGAGAATCTTCGCGAGCCCTGCATGTGTTTTCTTTACAGTACATACGCATGCGTAATATTATAGAAGGCTGATCCCCGTAACACGTTGCGATGTAAATATGTGATAAGTTATACGTAGTTATTAATTTTCATGAAACAATTAGATTTATTTCATGGAGAACTTTGTAATTTTCTGAAAGTTTATACATTCATGAGTAGTACAAAAATACCGAACCCGATCGGAAAATTTTTTCAAGCCGGTTTTTTTTATAAGATGCGCCGTGCTGTCTCTTTAAAGCACATTTATGATGCTCCATGTTTGATCCAATTATAACATAATGTAATATAAGATCGTAAAAAGATGGCACAAACGACATTGTATACTTGAAAACATATCACACATATACTTGAGCCACAAAAGAAATTATTTTCAGACCTCATCATCACACATTGAGAGGTAAGGAAAGGATTTGATAGTAAAAAAAAAATTTGTTTTGCATGGTTTTGTGTTTCATGAATATTTATGCCAATTATTATTGAAAAATCAATAACCAAACATTCACAAACTTAAGGAAGTGTCTTACGACAAGAGGGAATATTGCAGTACTCCCACCGCTTGTTCCTGTCTGTGGTGTAGCACCAGGGCCCTCCTGGCTCCCCGTCAGGGTTTCTGCAGTAGTTGCGACTATTCCTCAGCATTATTTTGTCCGTTTGTTCGTGTTTGTGGGGATACTGTGAACTCCAATCCTGACAGGTGCGTCCAGAGATAGTCACGTTTTTCAGTCCAAGGTAATTAATTCCGTGAACAGTTACCTTACATTCAAGCTGACCTAATAATGAGAGAATGTATGCCTTTAGCCATTGTACAAAATTGTTAAACATTGCTTTCATGATTTTTGGTAATATATGATTATAATGAATTTTTCAATTCTAGGAAATATCTTAACATACCTTGTGTTAGGCGAGTAAATCCCAGCAGAACAAAAATTAGAATTCCTTTCAGAAAAGACATGGCCTGCATTATGTGATGTTTACGTCAAATCTTTCACGTGCATAGACTTTGAGTGATAATACATCGATGTATTAAATATTCGATGGTTTGGGGTTTCAAAAGCTTAGACTTTGAACAATATGAAATATAATGCTGACAACAGTAATATGTAGAACTATTAACCATATTTAGACCAGTCAAGTGTCCTTTCCTCTTAGTATGTAAGTGTTCTTAAGAATGTGATCACAATTTTGTACGATCTGCCTTAGCTCAAGCACTTTTTTTTAGGATGAATGCTAACAACTTAAAAGCATTCAAAGTCTGTGTGTGTGTTTCTTTTTGTTCAGATGTGTATTGATTGAAATAAAAGTTACGTTTGTATAAATCGATTCTTATTTTGCTCATGTTAAGGAGGCTGTTCGGTCAACAAAAAGACAGCATGATCATATCTACCTTATAATTTTGAAAAGAATTTTTAAGCCATAATTTATTTTAACTTAAGAAAAATTTTGGCTTTAATATTTAAATATTCCTTTTTACTATATTTCCTTTCCTTTTTTAAGGACATCGTTGTGGTCTTAACTTAAAATGTCCTTGAACATCCAACCCTCTTAAATGAAAAGAGGTCATTGACCTTAATATATATATATATATATATATATATATATATATATATATATATATATATATATATATATATATATATATATATACCTAGCGTGTGCATGTTATACATAAAAAGAAAAAAACAAATCATGTTTTTAAAAATACAAATAAAATTTTACATTAAAATATCTAATGCAAGTAAACGTATTGAAAGTGTACGTTTTGTTTGTAAACGTTGTTTTTTTAAAAAGTTAAATCTAATTTTAGCAGACCTAGTTTTACATAATCAACTTTAAATGTTCCTGCAGGCCTACATAAAGCATAATTTTTAGCGATGTGATTGATTCTGCAGGATCTGTTTGTTGTCAAGACACAATGAACACACCATCAATATATTCAGAGTGTGTACAGCATGCTCTCCTGAGTTGTAAATGACACAAGATAGACGTAAACAAATGCATGGTATATAGAAAGTCATGTTTAGTTACTAGAAATATATAATATTTTCAATCTCTTTTAAATTTAACTCTGATTGCTTCAATGATTATTAATAGGTGAAGGTAAAATAAAACAACATATCATGATCTGGAAATATTCGAAAGAAGTTTTTTTCTCAGATAAATAGATATATTCTAAATTGATTCAAATCATAATAATTCTGCAAAACAAAAAGTGGTACATTTATATAGAAATTGAATATCTTTTTTAAACTGACAACATCAATTGATTTTACTAAAACTCTGTTTTATTTTTAACAAAATTTAACAAATTCCATTTAAATATGAATCACGTTAACTTAGATTTATTTGGAAATCAGAATGTTAGTTTGTTGATAATCTCCTGATCAGAGAGTTACTCGAGCATGTTGTGTCGAAGTGGATACTTCTCTTTGTTGTTCATCACATAGTTGTAGGAAGGTGGAGGCTCTGAAGGATAATGGCGCCTGGCGTGAAGCAGGCTCAGAAATGTCTTCGTGTCGTCATGTAAATGAAGCAAGGACTTCTGGCTGCTGATGTCCGAATCGTCGTCTTCGTCTTCTGAGGGTGACGATGCTGGAGATAGTGATGTCGACGACTGCACAACAATGCTGCCTTGTTCTGTGGCAAGATGAGTTTAATAAGATGTTTATGCCAATTAAATACCACATTCGAAAGTTTAAAAAAAGTTTTTAAAAAGCTTTTTGATAGCTATAGAAAACATACATAACTATATTCTGCTCTTAAATGCTTAAATAACATAATTCAAGGTACGTGTTGGAACGAAATGAGGGTCTAAATTATTAGCGTTCCATTTAATTCAGTAATGTTAAAATATTATCTTATAAACATGGATCACATATTACATAAAAAGGATGAATTTATTTACAAGGACTAAGTCATTTGATGTGAAAACATTCATAATTATCTATTCTTTAAATCTATTAATTGCCCATTTTCATCTAAAAGCACACTTGGATTATTTCTATATTACCTTTATCACTGCTGGCGATGAGGCCTTGGTCACTTTCTGAATTCTCATTGCTTTGGCTAGAGGCTTGGCCTCTTTTGAATAGTTTTCTTCCGAACATGCTACACATGAAGAGCAATGCAGCAACACCAAGCGTGGCTCCAATTATAAATCCCATCGTTTGTCTAAAGCAGAAATTCAAATGGCTTAAAAAGTAGAGTAATAATCTTTTTAAACACAGTTTAGCTACATTTCTTTTTTATTATTAGCGGCGTGAATCTACTATAACTTATAACTCCCATCTGTTTTTACTACAAAACACTGATTTACTTCTAGTCTTGCTTCATTTAACCGGACGGTAAAATTTGATGATACCCTACTCAGTACAAAAAATTACCCCTGTCAATTAATAGAAATAGGATTAGTGACATTATCTTTTAAAATCATGAGTTAAGATCAAATTACTTGTAAAAGTATAAACTTTTCTGACTCAGCTTTTGTGGAAATATTAGTTTATTGAATCAGTACATGTTATGTCTTTCCCATGACCATTTCGATAATTACGAAAGCAATATATTACGGGCCGCCGGAAGGCGGTCCGTTATTTGATACACATTTAAATATTGTTACTGCGTTTCTGCGGGATAGTTTTTTTTTAATAGAATTAATATTATGGATATTTTTATGAATTAAAAGTAAATTTGCATGTTGAAATATGTTTTATGCCTTTTAAAAAACATCACATATTTTTTGTTTTACTCGTAAATGAAAAATAGGTCATACTTAGTAGATTGTCGTGTTTGGCGCGTTTTTATCGAGACTATAATCTATTCGGAAAATTACGGTATGCGGGACATACTAAAGACCTGAAATACTGAAGACCTGAATGTCATTAAATCTTATATAAATGATATATTTGAATTTCTATGTTCCGTGTCAAATAAAATGACTTTGTGTGTGTATTTTTTATATTTCCATGTAAACTGTGGTAGAAAATATCATGAAATGACATCCATATCAATTATTTACGCAAAAATATGACAGAAATGAAAATTTGAATTGACTGGAAAATTTGAACTAATTAATTTCTATTTTATCATGTGGTTCCTTGAAATCATACAAACTAATGCATTAAGTTTTCATTCAATACAATGCAACAAAAAAAATGGTTTGAAATACATAATCTCGTAGAGAAAAATGATGAGTTGAACTTTGTATTATACAAATCAATGTGTTTTCCATTACTTCATACTATGACAATGATCAAAAAATTACCGTTAGAAATGCTTACAATAACGAACTCGATTCTTTATGATAATAGTAAAATGTTAAACTTCAAAACAAGTTGCTGAAATTAATATTTAAATTTACCATAAAAATTAGTACAACCAACTTTTATTTTCTTCTTTGTGGTGTGTTTTTATGTAAACAACCAATGATTCATACAACAATTATATTTTTGCGGCCCATTTGACGCTTGCGTCAAGCTGATTTCTTGTTTAATTTACAAAACCAGTTTTCATATTGCCATATCTTTATCATTAAGAAGGTGAAAGTATGCACTGCATGAACTAAGACAAATTTTAAGTTCTTTTACAACTCAGCAAAATACCTTAGATGGTGTATGTCAAATATGAAAACTGAAAATCTCTCTCTCTCTCTCTCTCTCTCTCTCTCTCTCTCTCTCTCTCTCTCTCTCTCTCTCTCTCTCATGCTTTTGTAACGGTTTAATATCTTATATTTATTAATCGCATTCTTCATTAATTAATTGTTTACACATTATGTACACTTAGGCTATAAATCTTATCCGTATCTTAGTCGCCCCTTTAATCTCCCCCTGCTGACTCCACCCAGACCATTAATTATATAATTATACAGTGTATTGACTCCTGATAGTCAGGATCCTAAAATTTGCTCCTGATTGTCAGGAGCGGATCTTTGGTATTTATAGCGCGACAATAGCCAGTACAGTCAGAACTTACATGTACTTAGACGCAGAACTTACTTAGAAGAACTTACGTAAGAACTTACTTAGATAGGACTTATACTTAGCACTTGGATTATTAATTTCGCCTACGTTTTGGATTTACGTGTATATGTGATTGTGTTTACTTGGATTTTATATTGTGGATTATTTGTTCGGAATGTTTATATTTGTGATGTGTAATAAACTGAAGACTAGAAATTTGGCGTCTATTTTCAAAATGTGAAGAACAAATATCATGAAAACTGACATCATGAAAGTTGTTGTAAGACCGCACGGTGCGGCGCTACACTTTTAATGTCGGCAGAGCGTCAGAGAGCGACCAAATTTTGTACACGGCTATAAACAAATTTATGTCTGTCTTGTAGAAAAAAGTTGCTGCCTTGGATTATGCACAGTGGCGTCGAAGCAAATTGAATCCTTAGAAATCTTGACAAGCAAAAAAAACCACTAAAAAACCCTAATTCCCAAAATCATGAAAATCCTAATCCGTTGGGGGGGGGGGGGGGGGGGAGGTAAACCTATAGTTCCAACCTACCAAAATTTTTTCCCCAAATCATGAAATTCCTAATTCGTAGCCCCCACGGTTCCGACGCCTATGTTACGACAAGCGTTATATTTTTAATCCCCATTTCTTCAACGCGCAGTAAAGTAGTTCATGGAAATTCATGCGCATTGTAACTAAATGTTCAAAATGCATAGTCTTGAGTTTAAAACACGTTATTTATAAGAAAACTAAAAAAGATAGACAATTCTCTCGAAATTAAAAAAAAGAAACAAACAAAATGTCAACACTTTTGACAAAACGTGGCTCTTTGTGTAACTATTTGGTATAGCGGAAGCTTTTACTTTGACGCTGTTTTTTGGTTTTTTTTTACTTTTGAAGTTGTGCTATTTATAGTAACATTGGCGATTTGCCTGCCTACAGCCAGGACTCTGCTTTTAGCAGAGTCCAGCTAAAAATTAAAAACCCAAAATCAACTTTTATTCGTGTGTGAGAAATGTTCGCGAGGTTATATTAATGTTGTTATAACAACACGGGTCTGAAATAAAGTCATCGCAAATAGAAGTTGTTTAACAGTATTCTAAAAGGAAGAAACCCTCTTATCTTAATGTTAATCTTCTTTTAATTGCCTTTAGAGAGATCAATTCCTTCCGGAAGGATGAGTAATAGCACTGGCATTGCTTCTTTTCAAATCTTGACTTAGTAGTTAGTACCAAACACTTGATGAATGTCTTGTAAAAACATAACGATTTTCATCGACTAAAAAACCCTAGGCATATGGGTTTTCTTTTTTAAATTGTCAAAAACTGATAAAGAGAACACAATATCTAACACTTTATGCACACTAAACTTTTTTACCTATTCTATTACAACTTGAAATTGACATTTCATCATTTATTTTTTTGGACATTTATTCTCATTTGTTATCTAGTTATGCTCACTTCCCGTCATCCTCTGCGTCGGCCGTGGTTACAATGGAGTCGTCCACCTCATACTCTTGACAGCAGTACTTGGCCCCGGGGGAGCAGCACGTGTATCCCTTGATACACTCTTTCGTAGTCTTATAGACATCGTAGATAACTCGTCCATGAAATCTGTCGTAGTACCCGATTCTCTCGTACCATACACAGTGTTTGCTAGACGTTTGCTCTTTAGATGTAAAACATAACTAAAATAAGTTTCTTTTATAATTTTGTGAAATGAATAGTTTCAATTTAATGCCCTTAAAAGGCCTATTCTGATAATTCTATAGATTATAAACATGTTTTCAAAAATGTTTCTTCCAGTCATCCATTTGCTTGGTCAAAATATGTTAATACATCACAGCTATTTCTATGTTTGATTTTCACAATGTTACAAAGACACATCTAATTATAGATAAAACTTACCTATAGTTAACATAAGTAATGAAAATGCAATAAGTATCTTCATTTGTGATAAACTCGTGTTTGCTCTCCCAAACCCAAATATCTTATTACAGTTTCCTTTACACGTTGTTACATGCATCTGTTAAATGGGCTTAAAGTAGGCATCTAGTGGGAATATAGGCCAATTTGTGTTATTCATCATTGACATAAAAGTATTGATAGCCGATTTTGTTATAAACAGGTTCTATGTCTCCACTATAACACATATGCAGTGGAGCTCCCAGCAACGCACACTGTTGTAAAAAAAAAAGATTCATATAATTGATTTGGTTTACAACTAGTAGACCTCCTATGTGCTACTTATTGCCGTATACGATGAAAATGACTAATACAAATTGCATTATAATAATCTTTATCTTGGGGAAAAGGAAAGACAATCGTCCAGAACTCTATTTTCAATCTGTGTATGCATGTATGTGATATCCACATGAACTCGTCAACAGGTCACTTGTAAAAAAAAACCCTGAGCCGCCATTCATGAAGTTATGTACCCGTAAGGCTAATATCTGTGAAATAAAGTTCTGAATTTGTTGATTTTCATTTGTTATCTAACAATTTCAATCGTTTGTAATAGAATGTAAAACCTGTTTATATTCGATTTGTAAACTTTAATATCTATTTTATAACGTATTATAAAATACTGAGAATTGTATAAGTTTGCTATTACTTGTTTCATGTTTGATTATTCGCCTTATTTGATATATAGTCTGATCAACCTCATTGTATAATTACACCAACAATCCTTAATATTTTCCATCAGAAACGCTGACTTGCATTTTGGTAGATTATTAAAACTAAAACAACGTCATAAATAAAGTAAAATTTCAACGAAATCTTTTTTTTTTCCTTTAGGGACAGGAAAATGTTTTTAAAAAAGAACAAATTAACACGAAACAATATCTTTAATTTATCAAATCAACTAGAAGATGTTAGAAAATATAAAGCACACGCACACAAAATTCACACATGGAAGAAGAATGACGATAATTGTAGAACTCAGGATAATAGTGATGGATCAGGATCATCTGTTGATTTCACTGTGTCGTTCAGTCGGCGTCGTCTTCCGATGATGATTTTCTGACTTCGATTTCGTCACTAGTGTCGTTAGTCTCTCCGACCGATAGGTCGTCGTTTTCATACTTATCGCTGCGAGAATTCAACGGAGAGGAAAGAACAAGAAACGAATCGTCAAACAGAAGAGTCTTCTGGGCTAAACAACAAAGACAGAACAGGGATACAAACGGTAATTAAAAGCTATAAACGATACCATCAAACCAAAGTTATCCTGATCAAAGACTATGTAATCAAAATGTGATTAGAAAAGATTAAAAAGACCTCGGGATTGATTATGTTTACGTACTTGATGTGGCAAGGAATGCTATTGTTGTTTGCGAAGTGTTCTTAGATATGTCATTGATATCCCGAGACATCTTTCTTGATCCTGTGGAGTTTGAACAGCGCATACATATAAAGACCACCAGACAAATGATACAGACTCCCAGAGCGACCGATAATCCAAAGACTAAGGCCACCCAAGCCCTGAAAAAGAACATTAGATTTCTATGCAGTAGTGAAATCAGTGAGATTTAAGAAAACAAGTGACCACAAATTGTATGTAAACGAGGTTTTTCAGGTCCGTTTATTTAATTCTAGGCTAGATCGAAGCTAGAAAGCGGCTACAAAGAATCTATAGACTGAATAAACATGCAATTAAAAATATAAATTCAGCTACTGGCATCTGTAATTTTAAATTCAATTTTACTTCCAATATTTTTATACTGAGAACAGTGTACTAGTGTGCCTAAAGAGTGCATTGATTTATAGATTGAATCAAATATATTTGCTGTAATCAAGACCGTCCAAACAATGAAAGGCTGAATGGTATAGGTCAGTTTTAGACTTTGTTAAGGATGCTGGATTGTCAACAAATTAACCTTCAGATCTCCATATAATTCTTACAATTATTTGTGTACTTATATATTATAGGTTAAAAAGGCATGGTCACGATTTTGGTCAATTATTTTTCCAATTTTAATATTTACAATTCTTCAAAGAGGCATTTTTAATAGGCAACCGAAATTTGAGTATCATTTGCTGAATTATAAGCGAGCTACAGAGCTTGAATTTCTTCGCTCTGTAAACAAAGCGTTTGTTTACATTTTGAACGATGAAGTAATTAATTTCAGTTTTAAACCTAAAACGAATGTGCCAAACGTTAGAAACTGTTTATCTATGCTTAAAATAAATAAAAAAAAAGATAGACAAATAGGCTGGAACAAGTTTTTTTACTGGTATATTGAACCTTTGTAATCAAAAACAGGACAGGAGCCTTGTTTACATACAAGGAAATATGAGCCCTGTATCTTGCTTATTACTCTACAAATGACTCTTAAATTTTATTTGATCATTAGAAATGCATTCCCAAAGCATTTTCAATAATAAAAACATAAAATAGAATTTGACCAAAATCGTGACCATGCCCCTTTAAAGAAAATGTCTATATAATTTTGATTTAAAATGTGAATATTTGCCTTCGTCTTGTTTACAGAGTTCTTCTTCTTAAGGACATATATACAGTCTTTAAAAGGCACGAACATCCAAGCCTCTTTCATTCTCTGAGAAAAACAGATTAAAAAAAATATTCAAATTTCAAACCAAAAATATGCTGACGTTTTGTTACAAAAATTCTTTTATCGAATAAATTATTCAATATTATTTATAAAAAGGTATAACTGATTGGTGCATGTATAATTGTTGAACATCCAGACTCCTCAATATTACTGGTGATCAACAGAAATGAATGGTCTGCATGCAAAAAAATGTAAACATCAAATTATACAAAATATTATCTTATTCATTTTATTTTGGAAGATTACGTTTTATAAAACGTGTCAGCTCCAAAAATTAAATGAAACATTTATAAAAAATTATCGGTCTATTATTTGGTATGTTTGCCAAACAATCAAATATTGTTATATATGTATTAAGAAATATTCTTGTGAAATTCTAATTTTTATCACTATCATTAAATAAGACAAGTTGGATATAATTTTTTTTAAATAATTATGATAAATGTACGATTTGGTTTTATTTTCAATATAATTAATAATTTGCCGATTCTTCTCACATTCCATGACAAACTTATCAATTATATTTATATCAATCTAATAGTTTGCATATTTGTGAAAAGGGGACATTGCTTGCAGCAGGTATTTTTAATCCATCAATCTACCTAACGAGGTCCCATGGCGTCCCGAGATTCCAGAAAGTTCATATAATACTGTTCATTGTGTTGGTTTCGCTATTGAAAACGTTTTACCTACATGAACAGAAAATCGATACTAAGGCAACTAGTAATATAGTAAATGAAGTTGTTACTATAAATATAGCTGGTACATGGAACCTGACCACATGTCTATGGCGCTGTCGCGTGGTGGACTTTATTGAGTGTCAGCTGTCAGGTAAGGCTTGTCTCAGAAATATTGGAACCAATCGATATCACGAGGATTTAATGCTAGGAAACACGGTTTATATTCAATCAAGGCAATATTGTAGGAGTTTTCATCAAATAAAAGTAGCCTCAACAACATCGTAATATAGTAGCCTATTACTTCCTCCGCTATAAAGCTTTTAACCACCTGTTGCATTTTCAACTCCAATTTTACTACAGCCGCCTGATAAGCAAACATGCGTGCACGTGAGGTACAAGCCGTCAACAGTTTATTTTCCAAGTTCTTAAACAGCAAAAAAGTTGGACACATTTTTATTTCAAGTTTAAGGTTGTCAACATATGTACCTGACTTTTCTATTTTCTCTCACAATAAAAAACCTAGTATTTAAAAGAAAGAATATATTTTCCTTTTAATAATGATATTTAACGACAAGTGTATTATTTACATAGAAAGTATTTTTTGAATATGAGAAAAATATAGTTCTTTGGGTGCCAATAAAACAAACCCTAATGCCCACTGAAGTGGAGAGACAGAGAGACAGACAGACAGAGAGAGAGAGAGAGAGAGAGAGAGAGAGAGAGAGAGACCTGATACTTACATTTTCAGACAATAACCACATGTCTTTCAAAACATAATTCCATTTTTTATCATATCCTGCTAAGATTCATTCCATGAACAGTTCGCCCGGGATTACGATACTTTTGTAGTAGATGTTGTGAAACTGTTCTCGTCTTTATCCGCGCTTTACGTTGGTATTGATTTCTAGACACTTCGTACGATAAGTAGCAGTGAAACATACTCAGCACGTACTTCATAAACGGCAAAAGAATAAAAAGAAATTAGCACCTCAGTATATACACCCCTGCTCATCCTAAAGAAAATTTCACAGGTAAATAATGTCATATTTGTAACGGACAAATGTTTCTGTGAAGCATATGAATGTAAATTACATGTGTTAAACATGTTACAAGTTACAATAAAACAACAACAATTGTTAATTTTGATTGGTTGGTTGCTGACTTTGTTGGTTTCACTATGATTGAACATATCACACAGGTAATTGTTTTCACTGTATATAAAAAAAACATAATTACAAGTACAGATTTTTTAGCAAAATTAAAAAGTGGTTTTTTAGCCCGATACATTTTGGAAAAGTAAAGAAAGATACTGATGCTTCCTAGGAATGCATGTAAATGTTTGCTTCCATGATCTAATTTAACGTTAGAATTACAGTTAAATGATAATAACTAAAATATTTATTTATCAAAACTAGAATAATGCATATTTCTGTCTAAGTTTTGAATTTTGATTTATTCTGTTCTGCCTTCAGCATTTAAATTCTAATAAAAAGACTATACTTTTTTTATCCATTTTATATTTCTGTAAGCATTTTCTATCAAGTATGATGCATTACTATTTCGCACCAATCTTTCAATACATATAAGTAAAATAGAACTTGCTGGAAATTACTTATATTCTAGCTTTGATATTCATTTGTTAAAACGTCACATCACGTATTCAAATGCAAGTCTCGCCACTAACCTGGTGATATTAGATAATAAGAGAGGAAAACCTTTCGAATCTTTCCTTTTATTTACGTGAAGGTAATCATTTGTTGATAGAATTTCATGTGAAATAGAAATTGTAGCCTTTGTAGTTTTGAATAATGGCCTATTTGCAATGGATGTTCAGTTTAACTATTCTCAAGAAATGGTCCCTATTATCAAATTATGTTCTTGAGTTCTCTAATGAAAGTTGAAAAACAAAATTTATTTCAATTTATTAGACCTTAATTTTATCAATTATTAGATAATATATATACATGTCATCAAACTTTTTGAGATGTCAGATAAACACAAACTAAACCATATTTTAGCATCAAAAACCCGTACGTTTTGAGCTCACGAGACGAAGTCAAGGGGAGCTTATGCTATACCTGCGGCGTCGGCGTCGGTGTCGAACTCGACGTCCGGACCTGGTTAAAGATTTGGTTGCAGGTCCTGTATCTAAGCTATTACTTGTCCTTTCTTCACCAAACTTGCATGGATGATGCATCTGGACCTACTTATGGACTTGAAAGACTTGGATGTTGAATCTTAGTCCTAAATTTTAGATGCTGGAGGAGGTTAAGGTTGTTGGACCAGGTTAAAGTTTTTGTTGCAGGTGCCCTTTGATAGCAATATCTAAGTTACTGCTGGTCCGTACTTAACCAAACTTGCATGGATGGTGTGCCTTATAGTACTGATGCACAAGACAGGCTTGAGTGCTGAATCTGAGCTATAGGTTTCGGATGCTGGAGGAGGTGAAGGTTTTTAGAGCTGGTTAAAGATTTGTTGCAGGTGCCCTCTAATTATTAAATCTTAGCTACTCCTGGTCCTAACTTCATCATACTTGTAAGGATGGTGCCCCTTATGATACTGATGCACCTGACAAGCTTGAATGCTGAATCTGAGCCATAGGTTTCGGATGCTGGAGGAGGTTTTTAGAGCTGGTTAAAGTTTTTTGAGCAGGTGTCTTCTAATTATTATATCTTAGCTACTCCAGGTCCTAACTTCACCTGACTTCCATGGATGGTGCATCTTATGATACTGATGCACCTGACAGGCTTGAATGCTTAATCTGAGCCATAGGTTTTGGATGCTGCAGGAGGTTAAAGTTTTAAGAGCTGGTTATAGTTTTTGAAACAGGTGCCCTCTGATGATTATATCTTAATTATTACTTGTCCTAACTTCACCAGACTTCCATGCATGGTGCATCTTATGATACTGATGCACCTGGCAGGCTTGAATGCTGAGTCTGAGCCATAGGTTTCGCATGCTGGATAAGGTTAAGTTTTTTGGAATAGGTCACATGTTTAATAGATAATAGTACTATTTCAAACTTGCATAGTTGATTAATGTTATGTCCAATTATAGTTTAATTAACAACATCCACGAACCTACACGAATTTCCAGCACTACACGCACACTTATAGACCCTATTCTCACAACAATAGATAATCAAGTAGGCGAAGCAAGCACTATTGAAATTGACTCTACTCTTAGCAACCATAAAGCTACACATATCTCGCTTGTTCTGAAGTATAATTTAAAGCGGGCGTACAAACTTAAAATTTGGGATTATAAAAGTGCTGACTTTGATAGGTTAAATCTTTTGATTAAGGATAGTAACTGGTCAACTCTTATATCTTAAGCCAGTAACGTCTCTGTCGCTGCTGAAAATTTAACCATTCATTTCCTCAAATGCGTACGTGGGTGCATTCCAGAGAAACCTATTACTGTTCGACCTAAGGATAATTCATGGTTCGATTCTACTCTACGTAAAACAATTAGGATTAGAGATCGTCTACGTAACATTGGAATGAAAACTAATAAATTCTGTGACTGGTCAAAGTATAAAAAAAGTTCGAAATCAAGTCAACAACATGAAAAAGCAAGCATTTTTTAACTTTTACGACAACATTGAAACTTTTATTGATGACTCCAGTAAAAGCAATAGCAAATTATACTGGAAACTTCTTAAAGACGTTTTCCAAACAAAAACAACCAGTGAAATTCCACCTTTACAATACACAGATGATAAAAATAATGTTAAAACAGCGTTTTCTGATGTTGATAAGACAGAAGTGCTTAACAAATAATTTTCATCTATATCGAATATTCTGATTACCGGTAAAGTTTTACCAGAATTGTACTTACAATGTGATGAAACTTTAGACAACATTATATGGAAGAGTTTGAAGAGTTTTGCCAGTCAACAAAGCTATTGGACCTGATAGTATTAGTCACAAATGTTAAAATCAACTATGTTTACAATATGCAAGCCTTTATGTTCACTTTTTAATAAGTCTCTTTTAGAACGATCATTTCCTAATTGTTGGAAAATGGCCCATGTTCTACCTCTTTTTTAAAAGGAGGACCCATCACTCTCATGTAATTATAGACCTGCTTCTTTACTAAGCTGTGTAAGTAAAATAATGGAGAGAATTGTTTTCAAACATGTTTATAATTATTTCCATAGTAACAAATTATTTCATAAATGCCAAGCCGGTTTTTTACCCGGTAACTCAACAGTGTACCACTTAATTGAGACATATCATAGCATTGTTAAGAATATTGATGAGGGTAAATCATGTTGCATTGTTTTTTGTGATCCATCAAAAGCCTTTGACAGAGTTTGGCATGAAGGGCTTCTTTTTAAATTACAAACATACGGTATTTGTGGCAATCTTTTTCAATGTTTTAGCAGCTATTTGTGTAACAGATCTCAAAAAGTGATGTATAAAGATGTATTATCATCCAGCTTACATGTAAGTGTTAATGCTGGAGTGCCACAAGGATCTGTACTTGGGCCCCTTTTGTTTTTCATTTATGTTAATGATGTTGCACAAAATATGTTATCCTTTTGTAGATTATACGCAGATGATAATTCAATCCAGTATGCGGATAAAAACTTAAGAAATGTCGAAAATGTGTTAAATCATGACCTCAGAATATTAGAAAAATGATCCAATGATTGGTTACTTAAACTTAATCCTAATAAAACCAAAGTTGTAATTTTTAGCAAATCAAAACGTAATGTAACCCCAGAACTGTTTTTTCAAGATTGTCAGTTAGATATTGTTTCTTGTCATAAACATCTAGGCCTAACGCTCTCTGATGATTTGAAGTGGTCTGTGTACATCAATGATATAGTGAACATCGCTTGTAAAAAAATTAGGACTACTTAAGAAACCTAAATTTACTTTAGGCAGAGAAAAACTATCAAAATTATATATAACTTTTGTTAGGCCTATATTAGAATATGCTTCTGTTGTATGGGATGGTTGTTCTTCCGCAGAAATTGAAAAGTTAGAGAAAGTACAGCTACATGCTGCAAGAACTGTCACGGGACTTCCAATTTTGGCCTCAAGGGAATCATTGTATTTCGAAACGGGTTGGGACTCTCTATCTAAAAGAAGGGAAATAGCTAAACTGACGATTCATTAAAATCTTGTACCCCAATATCTTAGTGATATCGCTAACATTTATAGGAAAGATAATTCTCGCTACAATACTCGTTATGAAGACAATTATATACCTCCTAGAGTTAAGTATGATACATTAAAACAAGAGGCCCAGGGGCCACATCGCTCACCTGAGCAACAATTGCCTTAATTCTGATCAAATTAGCATTACAGTATCAAAATATCTTGACAACTAAGTACAGTAGATCTTGCTAAAAAAAATAGAAAATCTGTCAATTTTTATCCACCTCTTTTTTTGGGTAAATACCAAGCCCCTTTTGTTGTTGTATATGTAAGAAGATTTTTCTCTATTCCAATTTACCCCCCCCCCCCCTCCATTTCGTGGCCCCCCTTTTCTCTAGGGAATCATGGTTTCATCAAACTTAAATCTGCATAACCTGTGCTTTCACACTAAGTACTGAGTTTTGGACCGAAAACTTTCCCAGAATATTTTTAAAGATTTTCTCTATATATTCCTATGTAAAAATTCAAACTGCCGTCACGGCCCAGCCCTATCACTAGGGACTGTGATTTTGCAAACTTGAATTTACACTATCCGAGGATGCCTCTACACAAGTTTAGGCTTTTCTGGCCAAATAGTCTTTAAAAAGAAGATATTAAAGATTTTCTCTATATATTCCTATGTAAAAATTCATCCCCCATTGTGGCCTCACCATACCCCATGACTATTATTTAAACAAACTGGAATCTTTACGATCTTGGGATGCTTCCACTTAAATTTGGGCTTTCCTGGCCTTATAGTTTTGAGAAGAAGATTTTTAAAGATTTTCTCTATATATAAAAATTTATCCCCCATTGTGGCCCCGCCCTACCCCCAGGGACCATGATTTGAACAAACTTGAATCTACATTATCTGAGGATGGTTACAATTTGAGCTTTCTTTGCCATAAAGTTTTGAAAGGAAATTTTTTTAAAGATTTTCTCTATATATTCCTATATAAAAATTTATCCCCTAATTGTGGCCCCACCCTACCCCTGGGGACCATGATTTGAACAAACTTGAATCTACACTATCTGAGGATGCTTCCACTCAAATTTAAGCTTTTCTGGCCTGATAGTTTTTGAGAAGAAGATTTTTAAAAAAAATTTCGATATATTCCTATGTAAAACATGACCCCCCTCTTGTGGCCCCACCCTACCCCCGGGGGCCATAATTTGAACAAACTTGAATCTACACTACCTGAGGATGCTTCCATTTTAATTTGAGCTTTTCTGGCCTGATAGTTTTTTAGAAGAAGATTTTTAAAGATTTTGTCTATATATTTCTATGTAAAACTTGATCCCCTAATTGTGGCCCCACCCTACCCCTGGGGACCATGATTTGAACAAACTTGAATCTACACTATCTGAGGATGCTTCCACTCAAATTTAAGCTTTTCTGACCTTATAGTTTTTGAGAAGAAGATTTTTAAAAAAAAAATTCTGTATATTCCTATGTAAAACATGACCCCCCTCTTGTGGCCCCACCCTACCCCCGGGGTCCATAATTTGAACAAACTTGAATCTACACTACCTGAGAATGCTTCCATTTCAATTTGAGCTTTTCTGGCCTGATAGTTTTTTAGAAGAAGATTTTTAAAGATTTTGTCTATATATTTCTATGTAAAACTTGATCCCCTAATTGTGGCCCCACCCTAGCCCCGGAGACCATGATTTGAACAAACTTGAATCTACACTACCTGAGGAAGCTTCCACTTTTATTTGAGCTTTTCTGGCCTAATAATTTTTTAGAAGAAGATTTTTAAAGATTTTCTCTATATATTCCTATGTAAAACTTGATCCCCCCATTGTGGCCCCACCCTACCCCTGGGGACCATGATTTGAACAAACTTGAATCTACACTACCTGAGGAAGCTTCCACTTTGATTTGAGCTTCTCTGGCCTAATAATGTTTTAGAAGAAGATTTTTAAAGATTTTCTCTATATATTCCTATGAAAAACTTGATCCCCCCATTGAGGCCCCACCCTACCCCCGCGGACCATGATTTAAACAAACTTGAATCTACACTATCTGAGGAGGCTCCCATTTTAATTTGAGCTTTTCTGGCCTGATAGTTTTTTAGAAGAAGATTTTTAAGGATTTTGTCTATATATTTCTATGTAAAACTTGATCCCCCCATTGTGGCCCCCCCTACCCATGGGGACCATAATTTGAACAAACTTGAATCTACACTACCTGAGGATGCCGCCACACAAGTTTGAGCTTTTCAGGCCGAATAGTTTTTGAGAAGAAGATTTTTGAAAAATACCAACAAATTTTCAATAATTCTCAATTATCTCCCCTTTAAAGAGGGCGTGGCCCTTCATTTGAACAAACTTGAATCCCCTTCACCTAGTGGTGCTTTGTGCCAAATTTGGTTGAAATCTGCCCAGTGGTTCTTGAGAAGAAGATGAAAATGTGAAAAGTTTACAACCCCAACGCCAACGCCGACAACGACAACGACAACGACGACAGACAACGAACAAATTGTGATCAGAAAAGCTCACTTGAGCCTTTGGCTCAGGTGAGCTAAAAATCATTTATTCCAGATGCCATAGGTAAATGGAACTCACTAAATTCGGATATTAAAAAATCAACATCCATCCGCCAGTTTCAAAGAAGCATCTCTAATAGCAGTGATTCAAAAGTTCCAAAATATTTTCTTCATGGTAAAAGAGTAGCTAACATCATTCATACAAAATTAAGACACAATTGTTTACTAAATTATGATTTAAACAGAACAAATATTGTTGAGTCTCCAAATTGCATATGTGGAAAGAAAGAAGATGTATATCATTTTTTATTTGTTTGCAAACTATTTTCTAATGCAAGGAATACCTTATTTAAGGAACTATTCAAAATACAAAATTTAGGTATTATAGATTCGCATACTTTACTATGGGGTAATGACAACCTAGATTATAAAACTAATGTTAGAATTTTTACAGCTGTGAAGAACTTTATAATCAATTCTCGCAGATTTACATAAGTATACTATTTTGTTCTTTACCATTTTTTTCAATTTATGTGTATAAACATGTACCATGTTTTATGACAATTGCAAATTACTTGTAATTGGGTGAGAACCTAGTAATTTGCAAGAACTTGTGTTCGAACCCTTTGTATATTATATATACAATAAAATATGTTCAAACCCGTTGATTAAACTGTAATATGAGTTAATTGCAAGGTAGCTTCAGATGTAGAGCTTGATCTCAATTATCAAGGATGCTAAAAAATATATCTTAGTTATTACAGGTCCCAACTTCACCAAACTTGAATGGATGGTGTGTCTTATGATACAGATGCACCTGACAGGCATGGATGCTGAATCTGAGCCATAGGTTTCAGATGCTGGAGGAGGTTAAGGTTTTAATTGCTAGTGCTCTCTGATGATGATATCATAGTTATTACTGGTCCTAACTTCACCAAACTTGCATGGATGATGCGTCTTATGATACTGATGCTCTTGACAGGCTTGAATGCTGAATCTGAGCCATAGGTTTCGGATACTGGATGAGGTTTAGTTTTTGGAACAGGTCACATGTTTTATAGATGATAGCTTGCATATTTGATACAACTTTATAATAAATGAAACGCAGAGGTTGCTTCAGATGCAGAGCCTGATCTCCATTATCAAAGATGCTAAAGAAATCTCTTACCTCACTCAAACCTGCTCGATAGATAGATGTGTTTGTTGATAAATGATATAACATGTTTCCTATGATATAGCATTGTATGATATGAAACGATATTGTTTAATATGATACAATATAATATGATATGTTATATAACAAAAAGTTTTATGATACGATGTGATATTGTATAATCTTTTTATATTTGATTATATGATATTGTATAATTATATTGTTATGTATAGTATTGTATATTATTATACAATATTGTATAATATTATATTGTATTATTAATTTGTTACTTTCTCACATGATACTATTACATAAGATATTGCAAAATAAAATATTGTATCAATGATACAATATTGTATATTCTATAATATTGTATCATATGATATTGTGTAATATGATATTGGTTTTTGTAATATAGCATTATATCACATGAAATTGTATTGTATGATATTGTAATATTATTAAATATCGTATCATACGATATTGTATAATATGATATCGGTTTATAAATAGGATTTATTATCATATCACATTAAATTGTATTTTATGATATTGTTATATATATTATTGTATCACATGATACAACATGTATATTGTTTTAAATACTATTTTAATTTATCACATATTATTTTATCATTTGATATGATACAATCTTGTATCAAATTATATTGTGTCATATGATACAATATCGTATTATGTATCAAAAATGATGCAGTATCATACAATATTATACTATATTACACTATATAAATAGTGCCTGTTTTGGAGGGTAACAGTTGAAATTGACACCCCGAGAAAACCATTGTCAACCGACGCGAAGCGGAGGTTGACAATGGTTTTCGAGGGGTGTCAATTTCAACTGTTATCCTCCCAAACAGGCACTATTTATTTTGTTATACTGAATGTCTTTTTTAAAAATTTTAAGAAAATTTTACTGCTTTTATATAGGAAAAACGTGAATTCTACAGCGAACCGTACGCGCATAATTTTCGCGCATGTAACATTTTTTAATGTTACCCGTTGCCAAGTGCATTGCTAACGCTGAGGGTAATAGTAAATATTATTAACTGCGTCTTAACCAATCAGATTTCAGTATTTAACATGAAAGTATAACAAAATATAATATTATATGTTTCAATGTTATGATGTATTATGTATCATATGTAATATGATATTGGAATATAATACTATATTGTATTATATATTATGAAATTCTATTATCTGATCAAATACAATAACGTATAACACAATACAATGTCATATCATACGTTACAATAGCATATCTCATCATTGATTATTACGGTATTTTATTGAATTATATGATATATATTGTAAATATGATAGGATGCAATATTTGATTTTATATTATTGTATTGATTAACATATGAAGATATGATTATCATACAATTTTTTAACAGATGATATATGATAGCGTTAAAACAGAATTCATGAATATCCAAGATCATAAAGTATGATTTTCATATAATATGATATGGAGATCTCATAAAGGTGATGTCTCAAGGGTGATTTCTCGTCTCGGTGAGCTTTGTAATCTGTGATTACCTATGTTTGTTTAGAGTTAAATCTTTGTGGGAATAAAATGCTTATCTTGTCTAAAAGGACTGCGAACGATAGTATTGTCTAGCCGCCTAACTAAAAGTCATTTTTTGAAAGTTGTCTAATCAAAGTTATTTTTTTTTTATTATAATGTAAACATTTATATATATTTTCATTAAAAATAAATGATTTGGTCAAACAAAGAGAGATCACTTTGTATTTTGGTTTAAAATAGCTCATTTCATAATAGAAAATAACGGAAAACGGATATGTTTATCAAAACATCTCCCCCCCCCCCCCCAGTAAAACAAGAATTCCTTTTGAGGGGATTTAATTATTGTTATTTAGCATATTTTTACCAAAGGGTTTGTTGTTTCACGGGGGGGGGGGGGGGGGGGGCATGTGTCTACAGACCGAAATACACTCCAAAAAAAGAATTTTGCTTTGTAAATTTTCGAAAAATAATTAACAGATATGAATTAAAATGAAATTTTACTTGAATATGTATCGTAAAAATGTTATTTTTAAGTTTTTATTTTGCTCACTCATAGAGACCGATTTCAATGAAATCTTTTAAGACCCTGCGTTAGCAAAACTTTTGTTTAAAGATAATTAATTTGATTACAAATTTTATTTTAATATAAATTGATTAGAATTTGATTATACTTTTTAGTAGAAATCTTAGTTTTTGAATATCTGACAGAAATTCCAAAATATTTGGATGTAAAATCTAGGCGGGAAACGGGCGTTAGCGTTCGCATTTCTTTATTGTCAACTGTTTTAGATATTTAGAATGAAATAATCTGCAAAATTATCTTGAACTTAACAATAGTTCAAATTATTTTCATATAATCATATTCACATAAAATATTAAAAAAAAAACTTGCAAAAACTTAAATGAATATAAAGTTTTACAAAAAAAGTCTGAACATCGGGCCAACTTTAAAATAAAAGATCATACTGCTGCCGTACTCTTATCTTACGGAAGCAAACTGCCTTATTGAAATCAACAAACCAGTTAGTAAAACTGTTGCGTTTTAAGTACGACTCATGCACCACAAATCCAATATGAACAAATACCTAGGTACCGTATGTTTGTTTAAATATAAATTTTGCCATAAATCCAATATATAACACTGCGTTGGATAATTATGCCATTTCATGCATTGTTTCATTTTCATTTTGTATCCGACAAAAAGTACAAATCGATAGTGAATGCACTAAATCCTATTTCATTTAAGGTTTCGTTTAGACTCTCTCGATTCTTATTGTCAAATATGAGCTCTGCATTTTATATACTGTTTCATTTTCATTCTGTATCCGACAATAATACAAATTGAAAGTTAAAACATTATTTCCTATAAGTTTTTGTTTTGATTCTATTCATTTATTGTGAAATTCTGTTTTTCTTATTTTTTAATTTTGTATATCTCTAAACTAAAATTTATGAGATGTCTGTTCTCCATAACCATAAAAGAAAAGATCTAGCTAGAAAACTGTTTTATATGCTTTATACTTGTAAGTTTATATAACTCTTGTTTGTTGCCATTGTACCATATATGGGCAAATAAATATTGTGAAACTATATATATATATATATATATATATATATATATATATATATATATATATATATATATATATATATATATATACTTTGATAAATAAATTCAATAAAAAATTTAACAAATTCAATAAATTGTTAACTGTAAACAATTTATTTAATATGGACTGTCGCATTCTGTTTTATTTATTTAAGTATTTTTTGCTCTACCAAGGCTTTATTCATCTATATATATATATATATATATATATATATATATATATATATATATATATATATATATATATATATATAAAGCACAGAGAAATTCACCTTATTGGAGCTCCACCTCCGCCCCGGCCGGGGCTTGAACTCACGACCTCTGGAACCCATCCTAGCAGTGAGCGGCCATCTAGGCAAGACATATATATATATATATATATATATATATATATATATATATATATATATATATATATATAATAAGCACAAACATTGCAATAACTCTCAAATTGACATATACCTGCCCATAGTGAATGATAAAGATATACATAAAGCACAAAGAAATTCACTTTATTGGAGCTCCACCTCCGCCCCGGCCGGGGCTTGAACTCACGACCTCTGGAACCCATTCTCCTAGCAGTGAGCGGCCACCGCGCTAACCACTGGGCCATCTAGGCAAGACAGTCTAGTCTTGCCTAGATGGCCCAGTGGTTAGCGCGGTGGCCGCTCACTGCTAGGAGAATGGGTTCCAGAGGTCGTGAGTTCAAGCCCCGGCCGGGGCGGAGGTGGAGCTCCAATAAAGTGAATTTCTTTGCGCTTTATATATATATATATATATATATATATATATATATATATATATATATATATATATATATATATATATATATTTGTAAGAAGTGTTAAAGGTGCTCTTATATAAATAGTGCCTGTTTGGGAGGGTAACAGTTACCCTCCCTAGCAGGCACTATTAATTTTATTAAACTGAATGTCTTATTTTTAAAGAAATGTTTACTGCTTTTTTATACGGAGAACCGTTCGCGCATAATTTACGTGCATGTAACAATTCGTTGTGTTACCCGTTGCCAAGTGTGTTGCTAATGCAGAGGGTAATAGAACGGATTACCAACTGCGTTTAAACCAATCAGATTTTAATATTAAACATGAAAGTTTATTAATAACAAATAACACTACTTTAAAAGTGTAGTCTAGTTAACATATATCATTTAGTTAGATGGTTAACATGCCCGCCAAAGATAATCAAATCAAATTTTAAAATGAATCTTAAAATATTTTTTAATACTTCAAATTTTCGTAAAAATATCTTTTCAGTTTATGGAAACAATGAATGCCCTGCTAAAAATATAAATGCGTTACAAAGATCGAACAAAAAAATAAATTAGTAGGGAATTTAACATTATCATTAATACAACATGCTTAATTTGACATATTTGCAATTGCATGTTTACACCTTTGTTTGGTTATTTTCCACGCTTCTTCAAAAGAATTTTTTTGTGTGATTGCCAAGTATGACAACTATCGCTGATATATTATAATCAACAACTTAAAGATATAAAGACAAACAAATGAACATTTTTTATTTATAAAATGCAAATCAATAAAACAGCAAAGGTTAATATAAATATGAATAATTCATTATTGTTTTAAAAATAACAATTGAGTACAGCATTTTTTTTTAAATGCAGGGGTTATAGGAAGAACAATGACAGTAATATCTCCCTCTAAACTATAATATGCATTCTAGAACTAATACACATACAGAAATAAACTACAAAAAAGTTCACTCATCATGTATTTAATTGCATAAACGCTGAATTGCATTCTTTCATTGTTATTTTGTCACATTATCTGAAGATGATTAATTACATTACATTTTATTGTGTTTCCCACAAAACAGTCGATTTAACAATAAATATTTAAAACATATATTTAAATATATAATATATAATATATTTATTAAACGTAAATAGAAATTGACTAGAAAAGTGTTTAAAAAGGGGGCGGGTGTATTTAGGGCTGCGTTCAAGATCGTAACAGCTAGGCAGCGCAACGTAGTTGACCGGTAAGCTAGCCTAACCGCTACGTAGATATTTGTAGCCTATACATCTTATCCTAAGCATGCAATTCAAGATTGCCACATTAGTTACCACTTTGCCACAAACATGAAATCTGCTTATTTAGTGATATTTTGTTCATCCCTAAAGTTTTAATGAATATTAACATGTATATTTCCGCTTGAAATTAACAAATTTTGTCCATGTAATTACTGTAGTCTTAAGTTGAATATTTCCAACTTCAAATCTGAGACCTAGCAGCTAAGCTAGCAGTCTGCTCAGGCTAGCTGCTATATATACGACCTAGCGGCTAGGCTAGCTGCTATATATACGACCTAGCGGCTAGGCTAGCTGCTAGATATACGACCTAGCGGCTAGGCTAGCTGCTAGATATACGACCTAGCGGCTAGGCTAGCTGCTATATTTACGACCTAGCGACTAGGCTAGCTGCTACGATCTTGAACGCAGACCTAGAGATTCTGGTAAGTACAGTCAGTAGTTCAGACATATTTTTACATATATTTTTATTTCAATTCTAAGTAACATAAGGAGCCAAACCAATGAAGTCAGTTTTGTTAGGTAGTTTACAGGAATAATTTACACCATCACTTGCTTGGTATAGTTTGCACTGTAACCACAACTATTGGTCCTACGATTGTATGTCACCTTACCAATTAGAGAGTGGTCGGATAAAATTCTTACATGTGTTAATACGGATATTTAACAGCAAAATTTAATAAAACTTTTCAACAACAGATTACGCTTGTTCCTTCTTCGGAGGATGTCTATTTATGCCTATGTCCAAAAAAATCATTTAATTAAAATTACATTTCCTTAATATTTTAATAGTAAAATATTGCACTACAATATTTTACATTATTTCGCAAAACTAATTAAAACTGTTCTCTATATAAGCATAATTAATTTGATGGTTCATTACTGGTTTTAGCTTAACTCTTTTCATTGTCACTATTTGTGGGATAATTGTGTGACATAACGTATTCATACGATGGCGGAGGTTCTGTTACTTGTAATAAATTTGCACTTTCATAAGGAGGGGCTTCATTCTCCCGTGTGTCCAGTGAACTAAATCCGTAAGTTTCTGAGGCAGCATACGGTTGACTTGTGTCATGGTTAGAGTTATCTTCCCCACCAGGCGAAGACGAGGCCGATGATGAGGAGGAGGAGGTATTATCACGTGGCACTTGTCGTACAATAACAGCTCCAATGTCTGTAAAATCCAGAGACTTTGTGGTTCATCAATAAAACCCATGCATCGTTCTCTGGCCATATATCATAAATTATATAACCAGATAAAAACTTTTGGAATAAAATAGATAATACATTCCAAACGGTTGGCATATTGTAACTACAAGTGAATGATTTTCCTATTTTACTAGTTTTCACTGACACATTTATGTTGGCCGATGATCAGTAATTAAGCAAAGCAAACAATGGTCGGTTTCCGCTGATAACATCAGTTTCTTTCTTAATTGTTATATGACATTAATGATTCCTCGGGGTATTTAATGTATATCGGCCATGTCTTGTTTCTATTGAATAAATGGTCCGATACTCTAAATCGTAATATCTACTCCACCAAAGAAATTTTCAACATTTTGATAAGTGTCTTAGCATCTTGAATTTGACATCGAAGTATATATGCTGAACACGTTTTATGAAGATATTTTTTTTTAATGACAATCATACAAATCTCCTGGTAAACATTTGTATAAGCTTTCTCTTTATTACACTATGAAATAAATATAATCATTTACAGCAAATATTTAAAAAAAAAATTAAAATTGTCCCATATTAAGGGAAGATATTTCTTTAAAAAAGTTTTGAATAGCCGGCTCTGATATGTTGTAAGTCTTGTGAATTTGGTATACTTCACTTTTACTGTTTTCTAGCAACACATATTAAATACAATTTTCTTCAATATTCCTACATTATACATTGCATATTTATATGGATAAAATGCCAACTGATGAAAAAGTTTCACCATTTAGCTACTAGAGAATTCCTTTAATTTGTCTTCAATTTGATAATATAAATGCATACCGTTACCAATGTTATAGTTAATTCCACTCACCTGATGAGTAAGCAACAATGGGTGGAGCATTACAGACATTCACATTTTGTCTTTCATTTTTTTGTTGTTTGCAGCATGCTATGCAACAGGACATACAAAAGGAAAATCCAATGACGACTGCAAAAGCCGTTCCCAGTGTAGAACCAGTAGACCTAAAACCAGCAAACACAAATTGAATTTAATACGTGCTATATAATATGATGAATAAAACGTTATTTCTTAACTTTGCGTATTCATGAAGTATAGTATTGAGTGTCTCTGAGGCAAAACTGATGAAAGTGAAAAAAATGAGTTCGACTTGGATATTTAAATTTTACTATCTTTGTGCTCATTCCAGTTATGAAAAAAAAATACAAAGATTCATTTCAAATCTTTTACCACAAATTCATTAAAATATGGAATGTCAAAATTTGAACAGGCTTGTAATTTTTTTTTATTTACATTTTTCAAATTCAAACATACAAAATTTGAGAATCTATTAAACTGATGTCAATTTTTTAAAGTATTTTAATTACTCTCTTTCCATTCCACTTTCATTCACACACTTATTCAAAAATCAAAATTATATGATCCTGAGGTTGTATATAAAAATGGGTAGGAAAAAAATGAAATAATAATGTTCATAGCAAATTTCACTTCTGTGTAATAAAATTTTTTTAACATCTTGTAATCTGTTTACACTAATTCATTAAAATATGGGATGTCAAATTTATTTGAACAGCCTTGTAAATTAATATTAGACTTTAATCGAGCGATAGTCCTTTACCCCTTGATTTATTTTGAACTTCTTTTCTAAATAAAATAATACTTTTTTGTCATTTAAATGTCAAAAAGTTTAAAAACTTATAAATCAATGAAATATATGTTAAAAATGAAAATGAATTTAAAATAAGTATACATAAGCAAATGTCCTTAATTTATCTTCTCTTATGGCGTTTACACATGCAAATTTGAGCTACATATATATCATCTAATGCAACTCAAACGTGCCTTCTTTCATGCTAATGTATTGTTTTCTTCTCAAAACTTAAAGAGTATAAAATATAAAAGAAACAGTGATGAGATTAATCTCGCAATGGCATGATGGTGTGCAAAAGTTATACAAGTAATACAACATGCTTAATTTGACATATTTGCAATTGCATGTTTACACCTTTGTTTGGTTATTTTCCACGCTTCTTCAAAAGAATTTTTTTGTGTGATTGCCAAGTATGACAACTATCGCTGATATATTATAATCAACAACTTAAAGATATAAAGACAAACAAATGAACATTTTTTATTTATAAAATGCAAATCAATAAAACAGCAAAGGTTAATATAAATATGAATAATTCATTATTGTTTTAAAAATAACAATTGAGTACAGCATTTTTTTTTAAATGCAGGGGTTATAGGAAGAACAATGACAGTAATATCTCCCTCTAAACTATAATATGCATTCTAGAACTAATACACATACAGAAATAAACTACAAAAAAGTTCACTCATCATGTATTTAATTGCATAAACGCTGAATTGCATTCTTTCATTGTTATTTTGTCACATTATCTGAAGATGATTAATTACATTACATTTTATTGTGTTTCCCACAAAACAGTCGATTTAACAATAAATATTTAAAACATATATTTAAATATATAATATATAATATATTTATTAAACGTAAATAGAAATTGACTAGAAAAGTGTTTAAAAAGGGGGCGGGTGTATTTAGGGCTGCGTTCAAGATCGTAACAGCTAGGCAGCGCAACGTAGTTGACCGGTAAGCTAGCCTAACCGCTACGTAGATATTTGTAGCCTATACATCTTATCCTAAGCATGCAATTCAAGATTGCCACATTAGTTACCACTTTGCCACAAACATGAAATCTGCTTATTTAGTGATATTTTGTTCATCCCTAAAGTTTTAATGAATATTAACATGTATATTTCCGCTTGAAATTAACAAATTTTGTCCATGTAATTACTGTAGTCTTAAGTTGAATATTTCCAACTTCAAATCTGAGACCTAGCAGCTAAGCTAGCAGTCTGCTCAGGCTAGCTGCTATATATACGACCTAGCGGCTAGGCTAGCTGCTATATATACGACCTAGCGGCTAGGCTAGCTGCTAGATATACGACCTAGCGGCTAGGCTAGCTGCTAGATATACGACCTAGCGGCTAGGCTAGCTGCTATATTTACGACCTAGCGACTAGGCTAGCTGCTACGATCTTGAACGCAGACCTAGAGATTCTGGTAAGTACAGTCAGTAGTTCAGACATATTTTTACATATATTTTTATTTCAATTCTAAGTAACATAAGGAGCCAAACCAATGAAGTCAGTTTTGTTAGGTAGTTTACAGGAATAATTTACACCATCACTTGCTTGGTATAGTTTGCACTGTAACCACAACTATTGGTCCTACGATTGTATGTCACCTTACCAATTAGAGAGTGGTCGGATAAAATTCTTACATGTGTTAATACGGATATTTAACAGCAAAATTTAATAAAACTTTTCAACAACAGATTACGCTTGTTCCTTCTTCGGAGGATGTCTATTTATGCCTATGTCCAAAAAAATCATTTAATTAAAATTACATTTCCTTAATATTTTAATAGTAAAATATTGCACTACAATATTTTACATTATTTCGCAAAACTAATTAAAACTGTTCTCTATATAAGCATAATTAATTTGATGGTTCATTACTGGTTTTAGCTTAACTCTTTTCATTGTCACTATTTGTGGGATAATTGTGTGACATAACGTATTCATACGATGGCGGAGGTTCTGTTACTTGTAATAAATTTGCACTTTCATAAGGAGGGGCTTCATTCTCCCGTGTGTCCAGTGAACTAAATCCGTAAGTTTCTGAGGCAGCATACGGTTGACTTGTGTCATGGTTAGAGTTATCTTCCCCACCAGGCGAAGACGAGGCCGATGATGAGGAGGAGGAGGTATTATCACGTGGCACTTGTCGTACAATAACAGCTCCAATGTCTGTAAAATCCAGAGACTTTGTGGTTCATCAATAAAACCCATGCATCGTTCTCTGGCCATATATCATAAATTATATAACCAGATAAAAACTTTTGGAATAAAATAGATAATACATTCCAAACGGTTGGCATATTGTAACTACAAGTGAATGATTTTCCTATTTTACTAGTTTTCACTGACACATTTATGTTGGCCGATGATCAGTAATTAAGCAAAGCAAACAATGGTCGGTTTCCGCTGATAACATCAGTTTCTTTCTTAATTGTTATATGACATTAATGATTCCTCGGGGTATTTAATGTATATCGGCCATGCCTTGTTTCTAATGAATAAATGGTCCGATACTCTAAATCGTAATATCTACTCCACCAAAGAAATTTTCAACATTTTGATAAGTGTCTTAGCATCTTGAATTTGACATCGAAGTATATATGCTGAACACGTTTTATGAAGATATTTTTTTTTAATGACAATCATACAAATCTCCTGGTAAACATTTGTATAAGCTTTCTCTTTATTACACTATGAAATAAATATAATCATTTACAGCAAATATTTAAAAAAAAAATTAAAATTGTCCCATATTAAGGGAAGATATTTCTTTAAAAAAGTTTTGAATAGCCGGCTCTGATATGTTGTAAGTCTTGTGAATTTGGTATACTTCACTTTTACTGTTTTCTAGCAACACATATTAAATACAATTTTCTTCAATATTCCTACATTATACATTGCATATTTATATGGATAAAATGCCAACTGATGAAAAAGTTTCACCATTTAGCTACTAGAGAATTCCTTTAATTTGTCTTCAATTTGATAATATAAATGCATACCGTTACCAATGTTATAGTTAATTCCACTCACCTGATGAGTAAGCAACAATGGGTGGAGCATTACAGACATTCACATTTTGTCTTTCATTTTTTTGTTGTTTGCAGCATGCTATGCAACAGGACATACAAAAGGAAAATCCAATGACGACTGCAAAAGCCGTTCCCAGTGTAGAACCAGTAGACCTAAATCCAGCAAACACAAATTGAATTTAATACGTGCTATATAATATGATGAATAAAACGTTATTTCTTAACTTTGCGTATTCATGAAGTATAGTATTGAGTGTCTCTGAGGCAAAACTGATGAAAGTGAAAAAAATGAGTTCGACTTGGATATTTAAATTTTACTATCTTTGTGCTCATTCCAGTTATGAAAAAAAAATACAAAGATTCATTTCAAATCTTTTACCACAAATTCATTAAAATATGGAATGTCAAAATTTGAACAGGCTTGTAATTTTTTTTTATTTACATTTTTCAAATTCAAACATACAAAATTTGAGAATCTATTAAACTGATGTCAATTTTTTAAAGTATTTTAATTACTCTCTTTCCATTCCACTTTCATTCACACACTTATTCAAAAATCAAAATTATATGATCCTGAGGTTGTATATAAAAATGGGTAGGAAAAAAATGAAATAATAATGTTCATAGCAAATTTCACTTCTGTGTAATAAAATTTTTTTAACATCTTGTAATCTGTTTACACTAATTCATTAAAATATGGGATGTCAAATTTATTTGAACAGCCTTGTAAATTAATATTAGACTTTAATCGAGCGATAGTCCTTTACCCCTTGATTTATTTTGAACTTCTTTTCTAAATAAAATAATACTTTTTTGTCATTTAAATGTCAAAAAGTTTAAAAACTTATAAATCAATGAAATATATGTTAAAAATGAAAATGAATTTAAAATAAGTATACATAAGCAAATGTCCTTAATTTATCTTCTCTTATGGCGTTTACACATGCAAATTTGAGCTACATATATATCATCTAATGCAACTCAAACGTGCCTTCTTTCATGCTAATGTATTGTTTTCTTCTCAAAACTTAAAGAGTATAAAATATAAAAGAAACAGTGATGAGATTAATCTCGCAATGGCATGATGGTGTGCAAAAGTTATCTAATACATAACTACATGTATCAATTGATCTACAAAACTAAAAATCCTGAATCTCAATACATTAGCTATATAATAAAAATTATATCAAATATGTATACTGCTTCGTTAAGCTAAAAAAAAAAAAAAATCGAACTTTCATTCACTTTAGAATGAGAAATCGACTTTACGGAAAATCACGAAGATCATCGTGACCGAGCGAAAGTCGAGTACTCCAATGTTAGTTGGCATCCGTAATTAAAATGAAAGAATTAAAGATGTACGTACATTTTGGAATCATCATCACTGGAGTCATACTGGTAGTTGTTTGTGTCATAGTAGTAATACTTTGGGGTGACAGACGGATCGGGACAACATGATTTGCCACAACAAACCTCGTCATAACTGCAGTACACGCTGCTTATTTTGGTCTTGTAGAGTGACGTGTTTGTCTTAAAATCATTCCAGTCCCTGCCCCAGTTAATTATTGTTTTGATGAAATAGCAAGATTTTGCATCCAGAAAACCTACAAAAAAGTTTCTATGAATTGGTGTTAAAAGATTTGAAGTTTTTATCAATATTATCAAATGTTAAGTTTTGTTTTCAAATGTTTGCTTGTTCACTGTTAAATGACTTTAAGTAGGCCTGAGATAATCATATAATTAATATTCGCTAGTAACTTGCATTCTCAAATATTTACAATATGCGGGCCAATATTTATTCATCTATGAAATTAAACGCGATATCACAGGGGAGTGGAGACTAGAATTAATATTACACACATACATTATGGTTTGCAATTTATGCAACTTTAAAGACACAATGTATAATCTTTAACATATCTGGTAAATTCAAAGTTATTTATTGTCTTTTCAAGAACCACATACCCAATAAAGTGACAATAACGACGACTTGCAAGAGCTCCATATCGTCCTCCACAATTCTGTATAATTATTTATGGTTTCGCTCGGCCTCCTTACTTTAACGAAAGCCATTAATTGTGAAAGAGGTTAACAGGTTGAATGTATTTTCCATACAATTTTAAAGACGAGACGTCCCTGGGACACAGACCCGTCTCACCACGCCCTTGCGAGTAACGCCACTTTATGGTTTATTCTTGACGTCGTTCAACCCATCCAGTGGGATCATATTCACTTAATGCTCCTGCAAAGCGGTAAAGATCCAAATAATGTATGCACCTAAGTATGGCGGCCAGTTCGCGAAATCTTTCTTGTGTAGCTTTTGTGTTAATGAAATAAATGAACTTTATTCAAATTAGCGTGTGTTAATTTGTATACATCTGTCATTGTCACGTAGCAAAACTAACGCTAAAATGTCCAGTCTATAGTAATGCATAGAAATAAAAGTCTTCCATTTCTTGTTTTTGCTTTGTTGGTTTTTTCTGACCCTTTTGATCAGAAACGCTTCTGTCGATATCTTATTTTAGACAAAATTTATCAGAAAATTATCGATCGATTTTTTTAAGTGACCTAATCCTGAGATATATAAGCTTGTTCCCAATTTTTCAAAAAAGTATCAAGGATAAAACTTTCAAATTTTCAGCTATCATAGAGAGTCTACATTCTACAGTTACACCCTTCGTCCGCCGTTACTTCTTGTCTTCGCCGTATTGTAATGAAAAACTTATTTTTTATCTCTCTTGCTATTTTATTGTTATTCTCTGATTTTATATAATTGTTGATAGAAACGCTGTTATGAATGTAGAATATTCAAATTGTTTCAAAATCGATTAGAGATAATAAATAACACTTTTTCCCGTATAAATGTAACTATGTCTAAGGAGAACGACATGAAAGTATTTCTTGATAATAACATGAAAATTGGTCAAACTTTTCCCAAGTACTTCCGCACAAAAAGGTATTAATATTCTCGTTATCATCCTGTGAAATATAATCGTTTCAATTCCTTTCAATTTTTCAAAGTAAAACGTGATCTGCAAAGTTAGTATCGAAAAAATCCATATGACGTATTTCATATCGATATATTTTATTTTATTTTCAATAATTGTTACCTAACAGCGTAGAGCAATTAGTGAAGGCGTTAATTATAAATCTGTATGTCATGAGTTAAAATCCCACAGGTACTTTTTATAATTTTCACGTTTACATTTTTTTGTTTACATTTTTTTATTGAGGGGGGGGGGGAGTAAATATAAAATTTGAAAATTCTAAAACAGTGAATGTATTTTTATTATACTTTACTTCTATTCACATTAATATCGATCGGTGTCCCATATCACCTGAAGGAAACACACGGCGTTCCTCAGTTGAAGATGACTTTCCTAGATATATTTTTTCTTCTTTATTTGCATTGAAACCTGTTAATCCCCGAAAACTCTTGTTGCATTACTGAGCTATTGTTGGGATTATACTTTTTTGATTTTTAATATTAATTGCATACAAAATGCAATTGTATGCTTAATAATAAATTAAAAGTATATATTTTCGACTAAAACTATGATCCAAATGGAGATATAGCATTTAACATGAAAAAGTAATTTTGAAATAACGTAGTACATGTAGAAATCTTTACATTTCATTGATTTCAACTGTACTTAATGCACGTACAAAATGGTAAAAGTGACGAAAGAAATATCTTGGGACAGATTGTCGTTGATGAGCAATACCAATGTGCTGTTTAGTTGTTGGGTTAACTGACTTAAAAGTCAGTTTAAGCATTCATGTTTGTAGATAACGAATGATGTCCTCTTGAAACAATGAAAGACAGAATTCTTCGGAAACTTCTCTTTAGTTATTTTTGAAAATAAAGAACATTTGCACTGTACTTGTATCATAAACAAGTTAATACGCTGTGTGGCAACGCACTTTGAAAAAATTACGCACTTTGAAAATTTTGGACCAAGTTAACCCACTTTGAATTTGAAGGTACATCATCATTTTTTTTTGTATTGACACTCTTTACACACTTTGAATTTTTTTTTTCCAAAGTGCGTTATGAAGGTACATCATCATTTTTTTGTATCGACACTCTTTACACACTTTGAAAAAATATTTTTATATCTCATATTCTGGAACTGAATTTCTAATTTGTTGATAGTATGATGATTCGTAAGCAATCGTAAATTTAATTTACCGAATTTAGTATGGGGATGGTGTTGGGGGTTAACCAAAGATACAGGTCAAAGAACTGCGAACGCTAACGCCCGTTTCCTGCCTACATTTTACATCCAAATATTTCGGAATTTCTCTCAGATATTCAAAACATAAGTTTTCTACTAAAACGTTTAATCAAATCCTAATCAATTTATATCAAAATAAAATTTGTAATCAAATGATTTCTTTTTAAACAAAGGTTTTGCTAACGCGGGGTCTAAAAAAAAATTCATTGAAATCGGTCTCTATGAGTGAGGAAAATATTATTTAGCGGCCAATATGTGCATAAAAACTTTATTATAACATATTTACGATATGTATTAAGGTAAAATTTCATTTTAATTCATATCTGTTAATTAGTTTTCAAAAAATTACAAAGCAAAATTCTTTTTTGAAACGTATTTCGGTCTGTAGACATATGTTCCCCCCCCCCCCCCCCCCCCCCGTGAAACAACAAGCCTTTTGGTAAAAATATGCTAAATAACAATCATTAAAACCCCTCAAAAGGAATTTTTGTTTCACGGGGGGGAAAGATGTTTTAAAAAACATTTCCGTTTTCCGTTATTTTCTATTATGAAATGAGCTATTTTAACCCAAAATACAAAGTTATCCCTCTTTGTTTGACCAAATCATTTAAATTTAATGAAGATATACATAAATGTTTACATTATTATAAAAAAAATTAACTTTAATTAGACAACTTTCAAAAAATGACTCTTAGTTAGGCGGCTAGACAATGCTATCGTTCGCAGTCCCTCCAGTGCATCATTTAATTGATTACAGGATGAAAGTCCCTTGTCACTCATATTTTCTTCCAAAACATATGATTTTCAGCAACTTTGGGTAAACTTTTAAGATCGGAAGAAGAAATATGATCTGTATAAGTATATGCAGTGTTATTGAAAAAATGAGCTGGCCGAACAATAATTTCTCCATATGTATGATAAAGAATCTATTTGTTTCAACAGTAACCCTTTTTGTATTCTTATCTAAAGATCATATTGGATAAACAGAACTAAGGTATCCTGTTTCACATCATATTTGCAATAAGCCAGTTGAAATATACTATGCATTGATCTCCATTATTCATATCTATAAATCAGAATTGTTCGGACATAGCCCAATATACTAGATAAAAAGTAAATTTGCTGCATTCTCAAAAAAGGAAAATGCAGTTGCTAAGCGGTGAAGTTTATGTCATATTTGGATTATTCAAACCTCCCGAATTTCTCTTTCTGTGTAAATTGTCAATATTCTCTTATAAGAAAAGAAAGCAATTTTCATCTAGAAACTGTTTATCAAGTTAGCTGAGAATGCAAAAAGTTCTTTTTTAAATATTTTACATTAAGCTTAACAAGGTTAAAACAATCATTTATTATATATAAAACCTATAAACTATTTTCGTTAAACCCTGAACATTTTTTTCAAAGTGCGTTAATATCGATGATATCAACGCACTTTGAATTTTTTTTTTCAAAGTGCGTTAACTTGGTCATAAGATTAACGCCCTATAAAAATATTTTTCAAAGTGCGTAATTTTTTAAAGTGCGTTGTAAAAATGCTGTGTAAGCCTTCAAACTTTAGTTATCCCCTGGACCAATAGTTTAATAATAAGCGTGATTGTACAGTTAAAATTACATCAACTAAAAACAGCCCAAATCAAAGAATCTTATAAGCGGAATCAAAACCAAAAATACAATTCTAAATAACGATTCCCAAAATCCTCTAATTCTCAAAATCTGTCTAACATCATTTTACAGGGGTATATAAAACATTTTACTTATAACTGACAGTTCTGACCAGTTCGGCCCATCAACGATGATCCTGAGTGAACATTTAGTGTTCAAATTTCAGAGTTATATTTTATTTCTAAATAAAGTAACAAAACCGTTAACACTGTCAGAAATAATATTGTGATGCAGGGTTTCAGTCTCCGACTTCGAGTCTCTGAGTACCCCACCTGGGTATGATGCATCACGTACGCATAATACATTCATTCATACATGGCTCAAAGGTTACAAAGGTTAAATTATAGCATTACAGGACTAACTTGCAATATCAGGGCCTTTATTACGGACACAGGATGCCAAATATGACAATTTGATGATAACTTGTTTTATATATTTTCAGTTTGGATTTTACTGTGCAAGAATTAATTAACCTCATTTAGGACTTGGAGTATTTGGATGCAGGCTTTGAGTGTCCCGCCTTATTATGACGCATCGCTTGCGTGTAATATTGAAATATCAGATATAAAAGTATACATGAGTTAATGGTTTGAAAGCTTACAAAGGTTATATAGAATATGCAATAAATGCAGACACAGAATCGCCAAATATGACACTTATTTATAAACTCTCAATTTGGATATTATTATGCCCATATTATGCACCTGGTTTCATAACATCATTAAGTAATAATACGCAGTGCTACAAGAATCACACAGTGTTCATTCTGTTAGTTATCATTACGACAATTCATTGCGCAGTACCTAGGTGTACATAAGTATCATAGTGACCAATATGTAATACTAGCAATTCATGGTCATAGCATGGCTATCTGTTTACATACGCAGCTGTCAGGCTTTCTAACACTTGTACTTAAAATACCTTTAAAATAAAATACTATCCCACGGGTTAGTAGTACTACAACTATGTTGATATTTTTTTTAAAATTAATTTATATACCTATTATTACAAATAGTTTATAGAAAAAGACATGTAAACAACAAAATCATTAATTCTTGTTGTTAAAAATAAATTACACGATGGATAATAATTTGTTTGTATTTAGGCAGTATCCTAAGTGTTATATTAAATTTAATAAATTTCCACAAATTTAGTCTTATATGATAACTGAATCAGGCAGCTATTATTGTTTCTTTTTTTTTTTTATTGTAAATGTATTGAGTTAAGGCCCTTAATTTGTTAATTTTTTTTATTGTTTAATTGATTTTCCGTATACTGGCCAATAAGTATGATAATAATTTATCATATGCAATAATAAAATATTCTATTCTATGTAATTATGGATGGGATTTACTCAGAATGAAAAAAACAAATCCTTCGAGGTTAATGAAAAAACCATCTATCGTATGTTATAGAATTATTTCAAGTACGTCAATATCTTAGTTTTATGTAAGATATTTGAATATCATTTAAAATATTTTCATTCTTTAAAATGTTACACTGTGATTGAGATTCTCTTAATTGTGTACTTTACAAAGTATTACAAATATATTCATTTAAGAAATGAAATACTATGATATGGCAGTGTAGCTAAATAAAAGCCAAGCATTTGGTTTCCAGTAACATTTTTGTAAATTACCCCAGTCTTAATTTATCTATTATTTTTTAAATTACACATTTGTTTTATTCAATTTAATAAAAAAGATAAAACAGAACAGAATGAATGATGATAACAATAATACATTAATGATAATTCTTAATCATACGATTCGTCTTTATTCTGATGTCGTGTGATTTATACGTGGCCAATAACATATCTTACTGCCCCAACATCGATTGTGACATTTAATGGCATATCTCTGAACTTTAGATATTACTGAATTAATTATTTAGAGATTTTTTTTACATTAACTAAAAAGTTTTTATATAATTCATCATTACTGACATATTATTTTTCATATTTCTACCATATCAATTAAGCTTAATTAAAAGAAGGTTTGCAAAAGTTGGGTTTACTGTCTGATATAGCGTGAGCTCATCCCTGATCTTTCTTATCCCCATGTTTTAACCTACGATACTCGGTGTGCAGTCATCCTTGCTCAGTGTTGCATTATAACGAGTGTGCTACCATCTCTGCTTGTATTTGTGGTGGTTGCAGCGGAACGCTTTTGTGTGGTCACCCAGATGATTTTTTTTCCTTTCTGGCACTCCCTGCTTGCGTAATTGTCGCAAGTTTGCGGACATCTCTGATTGCGTTAACGTTGGTACCTGAACTGTTGCACAAATAAGCAATTACTACTGCCTGCGAAACGTAGAGTCCCTAAAAAAGTGCAGACGCAATGACTACGCCTGCATTTATACATACTGATCAACTAGGGCTTTCCGATTTTATCTCGGGTAAGGGCTCGCTAGGGTACACACAGTAACGTCCTTGCACGTTACAATAGGTTGCAAGACACTTCTATACGCTATCACACAAAACACATTTGCAATGAGTTAATTTCTATGGAAGCATATTCATTTCTCTGGTTTAAGCAGAATCACTTTTATTGCCAGTATAAGGCAGATAATTATGGGACATGACGTATTCATACGATGGTGGGGGTTCTGAATTTTGTGAGATATTTTCACTTTCATAAGAAGGTGGTGTATTCCCTCGTGTTGATGACGGGGATGGATTTTCACCTGGCGCTTGTCGTATAATAACAGCTCCATTATCTGTAAAATTAATAAAGTTTGTGACTCATCAGCAAAAACCTTTGGCTCACTAACCATAAATCAACATGTTGAATTTATGAAAAGGAAGGACTACGCTCTATTTCAGAGGGGTGATAAAAAATATTTTGTTGTCTTTCTAAAATCTTCACTAAACCAATTGACCTTAAGAGCTGGCACTTAAACGGTCCCTGAAACGTTCTTATTTTTCACTTGAACAGTGAGCGCACTCTGAGCGTACGGTGAGCGCACTCCGAGCGAACGGTAAACGCACGCTGAACGGAATTTGGTGAACGCTAATGAACGGTGAACAATGAGCAAACACAGAGCGCAAATGGAGCGCAAAGTGAACGGTGAACGCATGGTGAACGATATGTAAACGGTTTATGAACGCAACATGAACGATTTATTCGGAGTGACTTGGGAGTTATCCTTTTATTGTGTTTCGTCGGTAATCAGGATAAAATAACAAATAAACTATAGCGAATGTTGACAAACTTATCAAGACCAATATATTGTATACTACATCCTATCCTGCAAAAAATCTCTATCCTGTCCTATACCATACCATTAATGTTAACATTGTATAGGAATAAGAGTTAATTTAAAATATATAATTTTATCAACGAATGTCGAAGATTGTAAAATTGAAAATGTTTGACTAATTTATGCATAAAACCGAAAAATCTTAGAACGAGGTAACTTAATTACCTGTGCATCGGACATATTATATCGTACGCAAAGTGTAAACAATTACGTCAATAAATAGGTAAGCGAATTCATTTTTGTTTTCATATTTATAAGTATTATAACGAATACACCAAAGAACTGTTATTTATTGGTTAAACAAACATTAACAAACTTTTTTTCAATATCATATAATAATCAAGTGAGTTTATCGGCAATCGGCTGATTCGTTCGGCTAGAAATGTAAACATGATTTGGCAAATTAAAATTACTTAGTAATACATCGCATTTATTGATAAATCATTTGGATTTCGATTTAATGATATTCTATAAATTCACATTCATATATTTACATTCCAAATATTTTTTGCATGTAAAGTGTGTGAAAAGACACTGCAGTTATAAGACCATAACACACACAGGGTACTCAAAGGTTAGAATGACTAGTTTTTATTATGACGTCACAAACGTTGAACGCTGTAAAATACAACGTCACAAGCGAGAATCAAAGTTCACGCTTGTGGCTGATACAGTGGCTCTTCCATTAATTTGACTTTACCCTTAGGATAAAACAGAAGTTTTGACGTATCCCCGAGTACCCAAACCCCGTCACGATAAGCAGAAAACCTCCCGCGTTTCTCTGTAAATTATTTTTTGTGGTTTTTATCATTTGCAGTCACTAAATATAATCTGAAACAATATAATTTAAAAAATTATTAACAAAAATATTTTTATTTTTATTCAAATAAGCCTGCTGAATACGACGTTTATCACGCTTGCTTATTATATCTTATGAACCTAACTCCGTCACCCATATGCTCTATGATATGGCAGGGAATGAAGACACATTAACAATTTAGTTAAAACTCCATTTGTATCTAGTCCAAGTTATAATAAGTAAAAATGGTGCATACAATTTAATTGTATTTAATTTCATCGAAATGAAATGATCGCCAGAATAAAATATGGGTCCATGTAACAACAATCACAATGGCCTTTTCAGAATGTATGGGTGCCGTTTGATTTATGTCCTTACTTATTTCAAATATTTTATATCATTGATTAATATATTACTTATTATATTATTTATCTATTACATTTTTAGAAATGTATTATATTCTAAATAGCGATATACCGGATATATCTATACCCTGTATAAGGCAAAAGTTACGGCATGAGCGATTTGACGTTATCATCAAGAATAGTGCATAAGGGCTATTGCGGATTGAAAAAAATGTGTTAATTACCTTAATCAAAAATGTATTACATGTGATATGTTTAATCTTGACATCTCTAAAAATGGCTGACCACCGTAAATGATCGAATGGGCCCGCATGTCAGAAATATCGATATTTTAGTGCACCCGTGAAAAAGTTTTAGCTGATTTCACACAATTAATGGTGCATAAAATGAACAAGGTTTAATTCTGTTATTTTTTGACACATTCTTAAATTTAACCGTTGCAAATTGTTGACATTTGATTAAAGATTTTTGACATGTAAAAAAAGACGTCATAATCGTACTTGATTTCAAACGGCGAGGAGTTTCCCGAAAGTGACGGAGTTAGGGCAGTGACGGAGTTAGGGGGCTATGCGATATAAATCACATTGCAGACAAGGCAAGAAGTTAAAAAATGTAAATATAAGCATTGAATCATTATTTTTTGAAAAATATAGTCTCATAACTGCAGCGGGGTGTGCATACAAATTTTCATAGCGCGCTAGCGCTCGTTACTTAATTTGTATGCACACACCGCTGCAGTTATGAGACTATATCTTTCAAAAAATAATGATTCAATGCTTAAATTTATAGTTTGTTTTCATTTTTTAATTTGATCTGTTCATTTTATTGTCAGGCATGGATACTTGTACATGTACATTTGTGATCGAAGGAATTATGTGAATCGTGAAACACCCGTTTCTTCTTTATGATTTTGTCTATTTACATATTTGTTGAATCGTTTGTCGATGCTTTAAATTCTATGGATTAAATTCTGATTTAAAAAATGATGTTTCAGAATTGCAATATAAGTTTCTTTCTACTTTTTTGCACGCGATCAATCCTCATTTTCTTGTGACTAGCAAATGTCAATCCTTTCACTTTGGATTCCGAATGAAAAAGAAGGAAAACAGATTGAACAAGTGAACGCTGAACGAACAGTGAGGTGAGCGAACGGTGAACGCTTTGTGAATGGTGAGCGCAAACGGAGCGGAGCGGAGAGTGCAAATGATGGCACGGTGAGCGCTTTGAGGCGCCTCGAGAATACACGATGAACGCACGGTGAGCGCTTTGTGAACGCACAGAGAACGCTTTGTGAAAGGTAAGCGCAAGTGAACATACGTTGAGCACACGGTAAGCGCGCCTTGAGCGCACGGTTAACGCACGAAAAAAAAGGAAAGTAGAACGTTTCAGGGACTGTACGGAGGAATCATCAGGTAGTGTAGAAGCAAGTTTCTTCAAATCGTGATTCTTAAGGGTCTGGTGAGGCCACAATGAGGAGTCAGATTTTTACATTGTGATTTATAGAGAATAATATTAATTTTGAAATCCAACTTGCCAGAAAAGCTAAACTTTATGTGGAATCATACCAGCATTCGGGTATTGTGGATTCGAAATTATTCAAACCATGGTCCCAAGTGATAGTGTAGGGTCACAATTGGGGTTCATATTTTTTATATTGGAATATACAGAGAAAAATCTTTCTAAAGTCCTCTCAAACACCATATTGCCAGAAAAGTTGTAACTTGTGTGATCCGTGTGGGTGTAGGATGAGTGTAGGATGGGTGTAGGATGGGTGTAGGATGAGTGTAGGATGGGTGTAGGATGAGTAAAACAAGGGAGGGAGGGGGGGGTAATTTAACAGAATTAATAGAAAAAATCTTTATAAATCTTCTTTTCAAACACGAATGGTCAAAAAAGCTGTAACTTATGTGAAAGCATCCCCAAAAAGTGTAGGTTCAAGTTGGTAAAAGTCTTGATCTTCGAGAGCAGGTTGGAGGGTAAAATTTACCTAACAAACATTTTTTAAATTTATTCTTAAAAGATCAAATCTGATTATATAAAGTATTTTATGTACTTCTATGCAAGTATTTTGTTTAAGATCTTTTTTAAACTGCTAAATTTTATATATGATATTGCTATAAGACCTTCATGTTACTATCGGGGTTCAATGTTTTATATAAGAATATCTGAAGACAATATTAAAATCTCTTTTTAAAACAGGATCAGTATTCCTACAAATTATGTATGTCCTGCTTAACATTATGTTCCATAATGTGCCAAACATTGGGCTATTTGTTTTTTATATTTGAATCATTATTATCATTTTAAAACATAATATTAATTATATGCCATCATTTCGATCATGAAAATGCATATTGTTACGATGGCTACAGTGCATTTCACTCACCTGATGAGTCAGCAACAACAGGATGCACGTTTCTGACAGTCATATTTTGTTGGTTTCCTTGTTTCATTACATATGACACGAGCAAGCATAAACCAGTACCGATTAAACCGATAACAAATACCAATCCCACCAACCAAAAAAATGACCTGAAATCCACAAACACTTATTCAATTTGATGAATAAAACTTTAAATATTGCAACTAATATTAACGCAAGACTGTATATAAATTGAACGAGAAGTACTGTTTCGAGTATCTTGAGGGTAAATTAATATCTATTTTTATCGATATCGTTGCGCTAGTTACAGATATGGAAAACAAACTCAATAAGAATGATTTAACATTTTTAACCATAATTTTGTCAATTTAAAACTTTACACTAAGGAAGAATTAAGATGTACGTACATGTCGGAATCATCATCACTGGAGTAATACTGGTAGTTGTATGTGTCATAATAATACTGGGGGGTGACAGACGGATCGGGACAGCATGATTGGCCACAACAAACCTCGTCATAACTGCAGTATACGCTGCTTAATGTGGTTCTGTAGGGTGTGGAGGAACTGATTTGGTTCAACCCATCCTGAAGTCTATTAAAGTCCCAGTCACTAGTGAATGTTTTTTTAAGGAAGTAGCAAGATTTTGCAGCCAGAATACCTAAAATTAAAAAAACCGTTTTCATTGCTGTCTATGCATAGATTCAATGTGAATTTTGCTTTAAACTATTTTTTACTGTAAATGCAGGTATTTATTTATGTTCGATTGAGAATTATATAGATTGGCTCTTCACCTGCATTGTAAGATATCAACATTACGGACACATGTTAATCCTTTATAATTGTTTTTTTTTTCCAAAATATATCATGGCCTAGTGAGTAAGTTTCTACAGTTCTTCATATAGCTCGTATTCTATCTCACCTGTAGATGTTTTTAAAGTATCTGTTTAAGTGAAGATTAATTATTGCCTTACAAAGAATCACGTACAATACGTACCCAGTGAATTCACAATGACAGCGATATGCAAGAACTTGATTCCGTTTTCCATAGATCTGTATATTTACGGCGTCATTAGGTCTCCTTACGTTTGAGAAATTCAAAAAATTTATGGTTAAAGGAATTCCCAATACAATTTAAGAACGAGACTTTCCTCAAATTGGTTCCGTCTGCATCCACGTCCTTGGTAGTTTCACTTTCGTATCGTGTTTTACTAACAAATACACATGGGCATCAAGTTGCCTGCACAGTGCTGCAAAGCGATAAAGATCCAAATAATGCATGCTCATAAGTATGGCGGTGTAAAAAAAAAATAGACGTAGAATAATGACCCCTCTTGCTGTAGAATATTTCTGAAGAAAAAAGAGCCAGGGTTATTTTTCTTCATGCATGTTAAAAATGAAGAGAAATGACCCCCGTAGAAAAATTGCCCCTGCTGTAAACAAAAATAGTATTTGGTTACCGGTATCTAAGATATCTTCAATCTGTTCAGCTGATTTTGAAGTTATAAACACCGAACTTGTAAAGAAATCGCTGAATTTAGTTTTGATATCCACCGCAAACACAAATAACAAACTTACATTGCCACAAATTGATTGTTAACAACTACGTCTCTTCTCTCGTCGACATATGGCGGGAAATGATGCTGCACTTCTGAAGAACTATTAATACTTGACAACTTATGATGAGTAATTCTTAACAACGTTTTATATAGCTCTTACGTTTTTCGGTGTGACCGTTTGGGCAAGCGCAAAAGGAACCACACATCTAATTAAACCCGTGCCACGATGGACTTACCTAAAACCTTTGGCTTTGTCTCGGAAACTTTTACTACCGCAAAGAACCCGAAGTGATCAAACAATTATTCCAACTGCCCATTCATAGGCTATTACACTTAACAAACTAACACTGAACATTGATTAAATGTTAAACAAACTTATTAAAATATTTCGAAAAAACAAAGCCGTTTGAATTTCTTTGTATGTAAATACAATCATCTTTTTTCATTCCTTTACTTTTTAACAATGATCATATTAAAATCAGTAAACAATACATTTAGTGTCGGGGTTATTTCTCATTTTGTACCTTGTTGTTATCTAAATCATTTTCCTCTGTAACATCAATTTTGTTTTAAAATTTTGTTAATTTTTGTATGCTATATCAGCGTTGTAGACATGTGCCCCCCCCCCTTTTAGTGTGTAAATAATATTTAAAGGTTTGGCCACATATGCAACTAACAAATACATGTAGTCATACTAGTTTATTTTTTCTCTTTTTTGTTTTATTTATTCATTACAAAAAGAAGTGGCTGTACGCAGTTCTAATAATACTCATCTTTTTTTAAGCATAATTATTTCTTGCCACTTACCTGACGTATGCATAATAATATGATTGAATCAATATGACAGTAAGATAAGCATGGAACTTGCATGAATATTTACTAAACAAAAAAAAAATAAAACAAAACTAATCAGTTGAAGACTTGCCATTAACACAGATTACTTACTACAAGTTACACCCATTACAAATGCTTGATCCACCTCTGTATATCGCGGGAAATTATATCGCATATCACTGTGACGTCATACTTAACTTTCCTTTGCACCCGCCAGCTCTCGTAAATTTGAGAAATAAAGTACGAGTTTTCGTGAATGTTGCAGAATAACCTCCGAGGTCGAGAAATGTTGTTTTGAAATATGAAAGCCAAAGCGTTAGCCGAGGCTTTTATATTTCAAACAACAAATATTCGAGACCGAGGAGGTTATCCTGCAACATTCACGATAACAAGAACTTTATTTCTATTATTCTAACAGCCCAGTATTTCTACAGATCGTTTCTCCTATAGAAAGACGATCTAGGTCATTTTGACGGCTGTTCCGTGTAACCCCAATGTTTTGTTAGTAATGTGTACATATATATCGATCGAAGGAATCACATGCAGTGGACATAATTTTCTGTGGATTTTTAATACTCTTTACTTATTTATAAAATATCTCAAATATCATGTTTCTAATATTTTAAGTGCAATTTCAACGATTATTACTACTACACGTTATATATTTTATGTAAAAACACGCAGTGAAAATGTGCTAGGGAGGTGCTAGGAACAGCCGCATTGATCTCTTAAAAATAAACATTTGAGGCAACACACACCGTTTTGACTGGAACTAACACGTGAAATTGATATAGTTTAAAAACTTTTTACGGTTTGAAGTCAGTGCAAGACAAATAGGTATTTTGATCTGATAATTTGAATATCATTTAAAATATTTTTATTCTTCAAAATGTTACACTGTGATAGAGATTCTCTTAATTGTGTACTATACAAAGTATTACAAATATATTCATTTAGGAAATGAAATACTATGATATGGCATTGTAGCTAAATAAAAGCCAAGCAATTGGTTTCCAGTTACATTTTTGTAAATTACCCCAGTCTTAATTTATCTATTATTTTTTAAATTACACATTTGTTTTATTCAATTTAATAAAAAAAATAAATAAACAGAACAGAATGAATGATGATAGCAATAATACATTGATGATAATTCTTAATCACACAATTCGTCTTTATTCTGCTGTTGTGTGATTTATACGTGGCCAATAACATATCTTACTGCCCTAACAACGATTGTGACATTTAATGGCATCTCTCTGAACTTTAGATATTACTGAATTAATTATTTTGAGATTTTTTTACATTAGCTCGCAACTAAAAGGTATTTATATAATTAATCATTATTGAGATAGTATTTTTCATATTTCTACCATATCACGGAATTAAGCTTAAACAAAAAAAGGTTTGCAAAAGTTGGGTTTACTGTCTGATAGAGTGTGAGCTCATTCCTGCACTTTCTTATCTCCATGTTTTAATCTACGATACTCGATGTGCAGTCATCCTTGCTCAGTGTTGCATCATAACGAGTGTACTACCATCTCTGCTTGTATTTGTGGAGGGTGCAGCGGAACGCTATTGTGTGGTCACCCAGATGATTTTTTTCCTTTCTGGCACTCCCTGCTTGCGTAATTGTCGCAAGTTTGCGGACATCTCTGATTGCGTTAACGTTGGTACCTGAACTGTTGCACAAATAAGCAATTACTACTGCCTGCGTAACGTAGAGTCCCTAAAAAAGTGCAGACGCAATGACTACGCCTGCATTTATACATACTGATCAACTAGGGCTTTCCGATTTTATCTCGGGTAAGGGATCGCTTGGGAACACACAGTAACGTCCTTGCACGTTACAATAGGTTGCAAGACACTTCTATACGCTATCACACAAAACACATTCGCAATGAGTTAATTTCTATGAAAGCATATTCATTTCTCTGGTTTAAGCAGAATCACTTTTATTGCCAGTATAAGGCACATAATTATGAGACATGACGTATTCATACGATGGTGGGGGTTCTGAATTTTGTGAGATATTTACACTTTCATAAGAAGGTGGTGTATTCCCTCGTGTTGATGACGAGGAGGGATTTTCACGTGGCGCTTGTCGAATAATAACAGCTCCATTGTCTGTAAAATTAATAAAGTTTGTGACACATCAGCAAAAACCTTTGGCTCACTAACCATGAATCAACATGTTGAATTCATAAAAAAAGAAGGGCTACGCTCTATTTCAGAGGGGTGATAAAAAATATTTTGGTGTCTTTCAAAAATCTTCACAAAACCAATTGACCTTCAGAGCTGGCACTTATACGGTCCCTGAAACGTTCTTATTTTCCACTTGAACAGTGAGCGCACTCTGAGCGTACGGTGAGCGCACTCCGAGCGAACGGTAAACACACCCTGAACGGAATTTGGTGAACGCTAATGAACGGTGAACAATGAGCGAACGCAGAGCGCAAATGGAGCGCAAAGTGAACGGTGAACGCACGGTGAACGATATGTAAACGGTTTATGAACGCAAGATGAACGATTTATTCGGAGTGACTTGGGAGTTATCCTTACATTGTGTTTCGTCGGTAATTAGGATAAAATAACAAATAAACTATAGTGAATGTTGACAAACTTATCCAGACCAATATATTGTATACTACAGTACAGCTCACGAGTATCCCGACACCCACCGTGTAAAAAACACGGTGGAAAACGGTCTGTGTCGCACCGTGCACACGGTGTGACACCGTGTATGTGTATTGGAAAATTCAAATAAAAGCACCGTGTCGCACCGTGGCCGCCTGTGTAACTCCGTGGCCACTGTGTTACTCCGTGGATATCGTTACCTGAGACGTTGATAGATATAGCGTATGTTTAGAAATAAAGAAAATATGGCTAAACAAGGGTTGAAACATATACATCCTTTTCATATTTAAAAAAAAAAATGTCGACTTAAGTTGCACGGACCCAGAAAGTTGTCGAGGCTGTCAACGTGAAGTTAATTTTTTGTGATCTGAAAACTCGACGTAAATGGGTACCTTTTAATTCATTTGTTCTTAAATAAATTGAAATAAATTCACCAAAAATATTTAAATTCAAATCAATTTAATTCATCTTGTTTTTTTTCTTTACACACGTGATGTTGTAACTGACGATCCTATTAAAATGTCGGGAGCTTTAAACGTCTTATTTCTGTTATCTGTAAACACTTTCTGATTTATTAATTAATTTACTGCCTTACTTTAAACTAATTAAAAATGAGAAATGAAAACATTTCAGACCATGTTTTTCTAAAAACATGTGCTGTTGATGTGCTATAGTAAATAACAACCCCATATTACCGGTGACTCGAATAATTTGGACTTCAGCTATTTATGTAGCAATAAATAAACAAAAAATCACTTTTATATTATAGATTATTGATAAATGCATGTACAAACTCTTGTTAAATTATATTCAAGCATTGTACATGTATTAAAAATATACCCGCATTTCATAAAATAATTTTCAACTTTATTTCCGTATAGTTCGTAATGGCCTCGTGATTTCACATGAAAAAATCTCACTCGTGCGATGTACGGAAGCTGATCAGATACACAGCATTGTCTTTCATCTTGGGTTCTATACACAACAGGTGTTATTGTCTGTCTCGTTAGGTGTCATTGGAATTTACAACTAACTGCGTGTATATTTGGACGTCTGAACAGGTGTACTCGAGATGCCGTTATTCACACCTTTCCGCGAACACCTGTTTGGTAACTCATCACAACCCGTCGTGTGTATGGTCTGAATATATCTTACTTCTACTTTTTTAGTTCAATGATTTTTCCTAATCTCTAACAAACAAAAAAATTGTCTGTAGATATGTACACAAACAACTACACGTAAGACTATCGGCGCGTGGATCCGGGGAACAATTCAGCAACTCTATAAATGCGGGAATTTCACAAAGTATTAACTTGCGATAAGAAATTATTTACCGGGTACACATACATGTATGTCCAAAAAAAACCTGATTGATTAAAAAGATGAATGAGATAATACCGGTAACTTTTTGCAAGCATTTAGAATAAACACAACTTTACTGATGTGAAATAGCGTCGAAATTTTAACGAAAAATCTTATTACATCGTGAACTTTACAAACTTTGTGTTGAAATCGTTATTAAAACCATGGATCTAAAATAAATGAATTAAATTCATACAAATAGAACTCTTATAATTCTAAAATGATTGCACAAAAGTACACATAGAGAGAGAGAGAGAGAGAGAGAGCGAGAGAGAGAGAGATTAATATTCCAACCCTCATGCATGCAGTATAAAAATGCAGAAACTTAACATTTCAAACACTGAATACTTCATTGTTAAACATTTTTTCTATTTTGCGGACTTAAAAAAACAATAGAACGACATTTTTTCCATATCATGGAAGGAGCACGTGGTCTATCTCGCGGGCTGATTTGATTGACAGGGATAGCACGTGGACCCTGACTGCATATATTCTATCGCAATTTAAGGGGAAAGGGTTCAAAATAATGGAAACTATAAATCTAACTTATTACACTGAATTAAAAGTAAAATGTAATTATATTAAATAATACTGGTATTCTCTCTCTCTCTCTCTCTCTCTCTCTCTCTCTCTCTCTCTCTCTCTCTTATATGACGATCATTAAACAATGCAATCAAACAGCAATTATTGCAATACTGAGTAGTTTCTTGGAACACAAATAATTTCTAAACTCAAGTTGCTATAATGATGAAATAAAAAATTATCAAGTACCGATCCACGGATTCTTAGCGCTATGAATATGTACCGTGCGGTACTACATGGACAAGTACATCACACATATGTATAAAAGAAAGATAATTTGAAAATATATAAGATATAAAGCTGTATAATTATATTATTTAGAGAAAGTTCATTTGTTATCAACAACCCGTTAGATTTGTTATCGTTGAATAGAGTATACGCGAGAAAAGATCACAGTTATGGTTCTATGCACTATTGAAACTGCCAAACTACAGTAACTACGATTACTACTACGTTTAAAAACGGACTGAAACAACAAATTATGGAAATTTTTATTTGAATTTTAAAACGGAAAAGAAAGTGTTGGTGTTTTAATTGATCAAACCTTTATGTGGGCGATATCGATTTTTAATATTAACAAAAATCAACCGTGTCAATCGCATGCGTCTGAAAATTGCGTGCATAAGAATTTTATTTATTTCTATTTCTTTGTCTTTTTCTTTGATTCTCTTACGTACATCAATAAATATTTTATTCTTTATAAGTTTTATTCCTAAATCCTCCTTTTTTCACAGGTAAATACCGCGTGTTACACCGTGTTATTGTCCGTGTTGCATCGCGTTGCGCCGTGTCGCACCGTGTTTTTTCTCGTTCTTTGGCCGTAACAGAGAACAATAGATCAAAGGTACCGACACTTCCACGCTCAGCGTGGACTTTCAAACACGGTGGTCGGTGTTTTTGTCGGGATACTCGTGAGCTGTACTGTACATCCTATCCTGCAAAAAATCTCTACCCTGTCCTATACCATACCATTAATATTTACATTATATAGGAATAAGAGTTAATTAAAAAGAAAATTAAGATATTAGTAATTTTATCAACTAACACAGGATGAATGACCATCTTTAAGTCCTCCTTAAAGATAGCTTAAAGGTGTTTAAAGGTAGCTTAAAGACGATCTTTAAGCCACCTTTAAGCTACCTTTAAGCTATAAGTATTGCTTAAAGGTGGCTTAAAGAAAGCGTAAAGATGGCTTAAAGGCAGCTTAAAGACTATCTTTAAGCCACCTTTAAGCCACCTTTAAGGACAACTTATAGGTCCTTAATGTCCAAACTTCTTTAAGCCACCTTTAAGCCACCTTTAAGCTACCTTTAAGCCATCTTTAAGCCACCTTTAAGCCATTAAAAAAATTTTAATTCAATATTGTGCTTAATTTCCAACAAAATGTATTAACTTTATGAAAGAAAAGGTATTAAAACGGTTTTTGTTCTAGTAAGAAAAATGAAAAAAAAACCACAAAAAAACCGTCCACGGTGAGAATTGAACCCGGGACCTTCAGTTTACTAGCATCTCCACACATCCTCTGCGCCACGGCAACTTACATGTAAATGAGCGTTTTTATATCCTATATATCAGTGGATAATGAATCACTGTATTGAATGTGTTTACTTTAAAAAGATTTTGACAAACCATTCAGTTTGTAACAATCAATTATATCTAATTTATAAATTACATGCATGCATGTATTTAGAATGAAATACGGAACTTGGTCTTCAGTGAACAAAAATATATTATACCTAAATGGAAACCGTTAGGTTCACTATAGTAGGCTTTCTTAGTTAATAAATTTAAACCGAGTAGATATACGTTCATCAAATTTATAACTATAAAAATGTAAGAAAGAAAATGAAATCATTTCTTTTATTAAATGCATTGATACTATTAGGGTATTTGTTCAATTTCCCGCAATTTCCCGGTTTTCATGATCGCGGCGCCGTTCCAATATGTTTAAATATTTACATGTAATTGTATGTACATGTACATGATTTTTTAAACTATCAATTCTATAACAAACAAAATTACCAATTACCGGTGACGTATTTACTGCATGTGACAATTGCAAATGACTTGTACATACAATTGAATGATGTGCCAGGCCGGGTATATTTGACATATTTACCCTTATACACATATTTAAATAATCAACCCCTATTTATGATCACCGGTACATTAATTAATTAGCCTCAAGATTTTACTCTTACATACATGTATCGTTAATTTGTAGACGTAACATCTTTGAAACCCAGAGCTAGGAAATAATACTTTGAAAATGAATTACAAATGTAAATTAACTTTTATTCACTATAGACTTATCGTATACTCGTACATACTAAGATTCAACGCCTTTAGAAACCCTGACGTGCACCTGGGCACACGACACACCTGTTGTGTATATCTTGTATATTCTGTGTTAGTTCCAGGGGTTTTCTTAAGTTGGAAAAACAATAGACTTTAATTAGATATACACAAACATGCACCTGGGCACACGACACAACTGCTGTGTATATCTTGTATATTCTGTGTTAGTTCCAGGGGTTTTCTTAAGTTGGACAAACAATAGACTCTAATTAGATATACACAAACGAACAAAACTTTGTCTAGACAAACAAAGCAGTAATATCCTGCCCGATATAACAAAGGCAGTTGAGAGTCTTTTCATCTTTAACATGTATCTAGCAGATCTAGAGTTAGAAATAATGAAAATTGAAAAAAAAATACAAACCTTAAACCGATTAACAAATTAAATCATGCATTTTTGGTTCATTAGGGTCTTCCGTTTTCAACGGAAGACCCTCTTGTTATTCTATTGTTTCTTTTTCATTATTATTATTTTTCTTTTTCTTTATTTTTCTGACTTTTTCAAAGCTTAATATCTCAAAAAGTTTTCAACAGATTTACATGAAACTTTCAGGGATTATGAAGCATTATTGTGCCTCAAAGTTTTAAAATTTTCAACTACAACGTCACTTCCGTTTTTACGTTACGTCAATTTTTAAATTTTAAAAAAGTAATTTTGTCCAGGGCGGTTTTCAAAAACGGTTCAAGATAAAGACTCGGAATTTTCTGTGTTGAAGCAATGATCGTTTTTATTTGGACATAAGACTGGAAATTAGTTTCCGTCACTTCCGGTCTAAACCGGAAGTGTTTTAAAATTTTCAAATTTTCGAATTTTTCGTTTTAATTTAAAATGTTTACGAGGTTTGTAGAGTTTGTTATGCTGAACACGAATCTGAAATCCGTTTGAAAATGGACGATGCATTACAGAGATATCGGGGGTTAAAAATTGATTTTTCCGGAAATTTTGATTCCGCGTCCTAGGTTTAAAAAATAGCGTAATGTTCAAAGTAAAATTAACTCGTACCAAAAATAATCGCTAAGTCGTACTTGAACACATTCGGATTTTTTTGTTAAGTCGTTCTTGAAATCAGAAAGGTTTTTGTTAAGTCGTACGTAAAATCATACGCATTTTGCTAAGTCGTACCAGGAATAATTCGATTTTTTTCATCTTTTTATTTTAGTTACTCTTGTTATTGGTTTAAGGGCTTTGCTTCATACAGGAACTTCCAGCTTTACTTCCGATATTAACGGAAGACCCACTCGTTGCTTTGCAACGAGCTTTGCTCTAGTTATCTTTATTTTGTTTAATAACCGGATGAACTGAGAGAGAGAGAGAGAGAGAGAGAGAGAGAGAGAGAGAGAGAGATTATTTTCACCGATTAATTTATAATAGGAAACAAACATACATTAATTAGTTTTATGCACATATTAAGATACAGAGACTGCGCTCATACCTACAATAATTTTGAAACCCCCAAAAATTATAAAGAATTTTATAACGGCAATCTGTTTCCATCAGAGCGGTGCTGATGATAGCGATCTGTGTTTAATGGAGCGACGATTAAAACCGCCTGGAACACCCCCCCCCCTTCCTTGGAAATTATATTATCACTCGGATGACCCCCTTCCATCTCTATAAAAGAGCTTTGGCATTTAATATATGTTTTTATTGTTCAGCTTGATCAATATTGACTTAAAGGCCACTTAAAGACAGTGTAAAGGCAGTGTAAAGAGAGCGTAAATGCCACTTAAAGATGCTTAAAGGTGGCTTAAAGGTGGCTTAAAGGTAGCTTAAAGAAGTTTGGACATTAAGGACCTATAAGCACTTGCTTAAAGGTGACTTAAAGGCGGCTTAAAGGTTGTATAGCCTTTAAGCTCCTTTAAGTCACCTTTAAGCCACCTTTAAGGACTTGCTTAAAGATGGTTTTTCGCCCTGTGTAATGTCGAAGATTGTAATATTGAAAATGTTTGACTAATTTATGCATAAAACCGAAAAATCTTTTGAACGAGGTAACTTAATTACCTGTGCATCGGACATATTAAATCGTACGCAAAGTGTAAATAATTACGTCAATAAATGGGTAAGCGAATTCATTTTTGTTTTCATATTTATAAGTATTATAACGAATACACCAGATAAAGAACTGTTATTTATTGTTTAAACAAACATTAACAAACTTTTTCTCCATATCATATAATTATCAAGTGAGTTTATCGGCAATCGGCTGATTCGTTCGGCTAGAAATGTAAACATGATTTGGCAAATTAGAATTACTTAGTAATACATCGCATTTATTGATAAATCGTTTGGTTTTTTATTTAATGATATTCTATAAATTCACATGCATATATTTACATTCAAAATATTTTTTGCATGTAAAGTGTGTGAAAAGACACTGCCGTTATAAGACCGTAACACACACAGGGTACTCAAAGGTTAGAATGACTAGTTTTTATTATGACGTCACAAACGTTGAACGCTGTTAAATGCAACGTCACAAGCGAGAATCAAAGTTCACGCTTGTGGCTGATACAGTGGCTCTTCCATTAATTTGAACTTACCCTTAGGATAAAACAGAAATGTTGACGTATAAATCACATTTGCAGACAAGGCAAGAAGTTAAAAAAATGTAAATATAAGCATTGAATCATTATTTTTTGAAAGATATAGTATCATAACTGCAGCAGTGTGTGCATACAAATTTTCATATCGCGCTAGCGCGCGTTACTCAATTTGTATGCACACACCGCTGCAGTTATGAGACTATATCTTTCAAAAAATAATGATTCAATGCTTAAATTTATAATTTGCTTTCATTTCTTAATTTGATCTGTTCAGTTTATTGTCAGGCATGGATACTTGTACATGTACATTTGTGATCGAAGGAATTGTGTTAATCGTGAAACGCCCGTTTCTTCTTTATGATTTTGTCTATTTACATATTTGTTGAATCGTTTGTTGATTGTTTTAAATTCTATGGATTAAATTCTAATTTAAAAAATGATGTTTCAGAAGTGCAATATAAGTTTCTTTCTACTTTTTTGCGCGCGATCAATCCTCATTTTCTTGTGAATAGCAAATGTCAATCCTTTCACTTTGGATTCCGAATGAAAATGAAGGAAAACAGATTGAACAAGTGAACGCTGAACGAACAGTGAGGTGAGCGCATACGGAGCGGAGCGGAGAGCGCAAATGATGGCACGGTGAGCGCTTTGAGAATACACGATGAACGCACGGTGAGCGCTTTGTGAACGCACAGAGAACGCTTTGTGAAAGGTGAGCGCAAGTGAACATACGTTGAGCGCACGGTAAGCGCACCATCAGCGCACGGTTAACGCACGAAAAAAAAGGAAAGTAGAACGTTTCAGGGACTGTACGGAGGAATCATCAGGTAGTGTAGAAGCAAGTTTATTCAAATCATGATTCTTAAGGGTCTGGTGAGGCCACAAGGAGGAGTCAGATTTTTACATTGTGATTTATAGAGAACAAGTGAAAAGCTGTCAATGTGACAGCAAACCGGGTTTTCTTTTATGTAAACTGTATCCATAATCCATGTCAACCCTTATCCAGTGAAATGGAGTACCCTACATGTATATGCAACATTTTGCCAAAAAATGACTAAGTTTAAAGCTAGTATTTTTTTCATAAATTATCGGAAATCAAAATCCTAGCAATATGCACACCTCTGATATATGTACAATTGATCTGCAAAAGAACAACTTCCTATCTTGAGAACTGTAGGAGGAGTTATCCGTACAATGAGGGTACCCTATATGCAATATTTTGCCAAAAAATGACTAAGTTCAAAAGCTGGTATTTTTTCGATAAATTATCAGAAATCAAAATCCTAGCAATATGCACACCTCTGATATATGTACAATTGATCTGCAAAAGAACAACTTCCTATCTTGAGAACTGTAGGAGGAGTTATCCGTACAATGAGGGTACCCTATATGCAATATTTTGCCAAAAAATGACTAAGTTCAAAAGCTGGTATTTTTTCGATAAATTATCAGAAATCAAAATCCTAGCAATATGCACACCTCTGATATATATACAATTGATCTGCAAAAGAACAACTTCCTATCTTGAAAACTGTAGGAGGAGTTATCCGTACAATGAGGGTACCCTTTTGGCAGCCGCCCGCCCGCCCGCCATCCGCCCGCCCGCCCGCCCGCCATTTTCACCATTTTAATAACCGGATTTTTCCGTTGGAAAACCCGGTTAATAATATTTGAAATCCAGTTTGCCAGAAAAGCTAAACTTTATGTGGAATCATACTTACATATTATATGTAGCATTCGGGTATTGTGGATTCGAAATTATTCAAACCATGGTCCCAAGTGATAGTGTAGGGTCACAATTGGGGTTCATATTTTTTATATTGGAATATACAGAGAAAAATCTTTCTAAAGTCCTCTCAAACACCATATTGCCAGAAAAGTTGTAACTTGTGTGATCCGTGTGGGTGTAGGATGAGTGTAGGATGAGTGTAGGATGAGTAAAAAAAGGGCGGAGGGGGGGTAATTTAACAGAATTAATAGAAAAAATCTTTATAAATCTTCTTTTCAAACACGAATGGTCAAAAAAGCTGTAACTTATGTGAAAGCATCCCCAAAAAGTGTAGGTTCAAGTTGGTAAAAGTCATGATCTTCGAGAGCAGGTTGGAGAGTAAAATTTACCTAACAAACATTTTTTTAAATTTATTCTTAAAAGATCAAATCTGATTATATAAAGTATTTTATGTACTTCTATGCAAGTATTTTGTTTAAGATCTTTTTTAAACTGCTAAATTTTATATATGATATTGCTATAAGACCTTCATGTTACTATCGGGGTTCAATGTTTTATATAAGAATATCTGAAGACAATATTAAAATCTCTTTTTAAAACAGGATCAATATTCCTACAAATTATGTATGTCCTGCTTAACATTGTGTTCCATAATGTGCCAAACATTGGGCTATTTGTTTTTTATATTTGAATCATTATTATCATTTTAAAGCATAATATTATTATATGCCATCATTTCGATCATGTAAATGCATATTGTTACGATGGCTACAGTGCATTTCACTCACCTGATGAGTCAGCAACAACAGGATGCTCGTTTCTGACGGTCATATTTTGTTGTTGGTTTCCTTGTTTCAATACATTTGTCACGAGCAAAGCATAAACCAGTACCGATTAAACCGATAACAAATACCAATCCAATAAACCAAGAAAATGACCTGAAATCCACAAACACTTATTCAATTTGATGAATAAAACTTTAAATATTGCAACTAATATTAACGCAAGACTGTATATAAATTGAACAAGAAGTACTGTTTCGAGTATCTTGAGGGTAAATTAATATTTCTAAACTCATGATTGATAAAACAAATTGACAAAAAAAAAACCTATTTTTATCGATATCGTTGCGCTAGTTACAGATATGGAAAACAAACACAATAAGAATGATTTAACATTTTTAACCTTAATTTTGTCAATTTAAAACTTTACAACAAGGAAGAATTAAGATGTACGTACATGTCGGAATCATCATCACTGGAGTAATACTGGTAGTTGTATGTGTCATAATAATACTGGGGGGTAACAGACGGATCGGGACAACATGATCGGCCACAACAAACCTCGTCATAACTGCAGTATACACTGCTTAATGTGGTTCTGTAGGGTGTGGAGGAACTGATTTGGTTCAACCCATCCTGAAGTCTATTAAAGTCCCAGTCACTAGTGAATGTTTTTTTAAGGAAGTAGCAAGATTTTGCATCCAGAATACCTAAAATTAAAAAAACAGTTTTCATTGCTGTCTATGCATAGATTCAATGTGAATTTTGCTTTCACCTGCATTGTAAGATATAAACATTGCGGACAAATGTTAATCCTTTATAATTGGGTTTTTTTTTCCCAAAATATATCATGGCCTAGTGGGTAAGTTTCTACAGTTCTTCATATAGCTCGTAATCTACCTCACCTGTAAATGTTTTTAAAGTATCTGTTTAAGTGAAGATTAATTATTGCCTTACAAAGAATCACGTACAATACGTACCCAGTGAATTCACAATGACGGCGATAGGCAAGAACTCGATTCCGTTTTCCATAGATCTGTATATTTACGGCGTCATTAGGTCTCCTTACGTTTGAGAAATTCAAAAAATTTATGGTTAAAGGAATTCCCAATACAATTTAAGAACGAGACTTTCCTCAAATTGGTTCCGTCTGCATCCACGTCCTTGGTAGTTTCACTTTCGTATCGTGTTTTACTAACAACTACACATGGGCATCAAGTTGCCTGCACAGTGCTGCAAAGCGATAAAGATCCAAATAATGCAAGCCCATAAGTATGGCGGTGTAAAAAAAAAAATAGTGACCGGGGGTCATTTTTCGATGTAGAATAATGACCCCTCTTGCTGTAGAATATTTCTGAAGAAAAAAGAGCCAGGGTTATTTTTCTTCATGTTAAAAATGAAGAGAAATGACCCCCGTAGAAAAATTGCCCCTGTTGTAAACAAAAATAGTATTTGGTTACCCGGTATCTAAGATATCTTCAATCTGTTCAGCTGATTTCGAAGTTATAAACACCGAACTTGTAAAGAAATCGCTGAATATAGTATTGATATCCACCGCAAACACAAATAAAAAACTTACATTGCCACAAACTGATTGTTAACAACTACGTCTCTTCTCTCGTCGACTTATGGCGGGAAATGATGCTGCACTCCTGAAGAACTATTAATACTTGACAACTTATGATGAGTAATTCTTAACAACGTTTTATATAGCTCTTATACGTTTTTCGCTGTTACCGTTTGGGCAAGCGCAGAAGGAACCACACATCTAATTCAACCCGTGCCACGATGGACTTACCTAAAACCTTTGGCTTTGTCTCGGAAACTTTTACTACCACAAAGAACCCGAAGTAATCAAACAATTATTCCAACTGCCCCATCATAAGCTATTACACTTAAACAAACTAACACTGAACAATGATTAAATGTTAAACAAACTTATTAAAATATTTCGAAAAAAAACAAAGCCGTTTGAATTTTTTTCTATGTAAATACAATCATCTTTTTTCATTCCTTTACTTTTTAAGAATGATCATATCAAAATCAGTAAACAATACATTTAGTGTCGGAGTTATTTTTCATTTTGTTCCTTGTTGTTATCTACATCATTTTCCTCTGTAACATCAATTTCGTTTTTAATTTTGTTAATTTTTGTATGCTATATCAGCGTTGTAGACATGTCCCCCCCCCCTTTTTAGTGTGTAAATAATAGTTAAAGGTTTGGCCACATATGCAACTAAAAAATACATGTAGATATTTTATCAGTTTAATTTTTTCACTTTTTTGTTTTATTTATTCATTACAAAATGAAGTGGCTGTACGCAGTTCTAATAATAATTATCTTTTTTTAAGCTTAATTATTTCTTGCCACCTACCTGACGTATGCATAATTATATGATTGAATCAATATGACAGTAAAATAAGCATGGAACTTGCATAAGTATTTACTAAACAAAACAAAATTAAAACAAAACTAATCAGTTGAAGACTCGCCATTAACACAGATTACTTACTACAAGTTACACCCAGTACAGATGTTTGATCCACCTCTGTATATCGCGGGAAATTATATCGCGATATCACTGTGACGTCATACTTAACTTTTCTTTGCACCCGACAGCTCTCGTAAATTTGAGAAATAAAGTACGAGTTCTCGTGAATGTTGAAGAATAACCTCCGAGGTCGAGAAATGTTGTTTTGAAATATAAAAGCCAAGGCGTTAGCCGAGGCTTTTATGTTTCAAACAACAAATATTCGAGACCGAGGAGGTTATCCTGCAACATTCACGATAACAAGAACTTTATTTCTATTCTACTAACAGCCCAGTATTTCTACAGATCGTTTCTCTTATAGAGAGACGATCTAGGTCATTTTGACGGCTGTTCCGTGTAACCCCAATGGTTTTGTTAGTAATGTGTACATATGTATCGATCGAAGGAATCACATGCAGACGACATAATTTTCTTTGGATTTTTAATACTCTTTACTTATTTATAAAATATCTTTGAATCATGTTCCTAATATTTTAAGGGCAATTTTTACGATTATTACTACTACACGTTATATATTTTATGTAAAAACACGCAGTGAAAATGTGCTAGGGAGGTGCAAGGAACAGCCGCATTGATCTCTTAAAAATAAACATTTGAGGCAATACACACCGTTTTGACTGGAACTAACACGTGAAATTGATATAGTTTAAAAACTTTTTACGGTTTGAAGTCAGTGCAAGACAAATAGGTATTCTGATCTGATAATTTACTGATGACGTTCGTGGTATATTGGAGAGTAATGTCCGCGGCTTCTCTTTGATCTCGGCAATAACTGTAGTAAAATAGTGAATATTCTTGTGTAGATAAATGTAACATTTCCATTTTTTGTGATATTTTTAAAAATTACTCCAAAACAGGACAAAAAATGACTGAAACTGTACCAAGTTCTTGTCGGATAACTTTTGGGGAGGAAATGACGTAATATCTCAGCAAAAGTTTAGATAGGTACAGTTTTTTTTTACGTAAGCATATGCGTTGTTTACTTTAGTGTTTTTGAAACATATCTTCTTGCTGAAAGAGAAAAATATATATGCGATTTACAGGTAAGAATTTTCCTTAGAAACGCTTCCTATTTCACCATGATTCTATGCACCGCAAAGGATTATTGGGGTAAGTAGAACTTTTTCACGTGGCCTCATAAAAATGAAATTAAATGAAATGAAATAAAAATGAAGTCGAATTTCCTCCGTTCGTACACGTTGTCTATAGAGCTCGCTGCGCTCGCTATTCTTTCAAAATGATATTTGATTTACAAAATTTATGCACAGTTTGCTAAACTTTATTTTATCGAGGTTTTACAATTGCATCGGCAACGAATTGCCAGGTCTATACGTGTGTGTTCAGAAATCTGTGCAGATGTTGCTACTGTTGCAAAGCCATCCTGTAATTAAAAACGGAAAACAAAAGAAAAACAAATTCTTACACAATAAGGGAAATTTTGTGATAATTAACGAACAACAAGCATGAAAAAGTAATTGTTGTAATAGTATGAGCAATATTCATTGGTTAAATGAATTGTCAATCGAAGAATGATATATAATTTCGTAAAAAAGATTAAGGGGGCAGGTAATACTTGTTATTTACATTTCTGGGGCAAAATAATTTTAAAAAATATTAAACGTTAGATTTGTTTTCTTCTACGTAATACATATACGGTGAAGCCACATTTATCCGTACTATTTCGTTCCCAAGTCCAATCATCCGGATAGGTGGGTCTTTATTGTCATAAATGATAACCTATATATTTTAATGAGTTTTAATACTGTTTTCTTTGCCTTTCATACTAAATAGCAAAAACTTAAATAAATTTTTCATTGGATATTCACAAGTTTTAATACAAGGAAACCCTGCTTTACATTGTTTTTAGTCAAGAAATAATCAGCGAAGTTGAAACTATAATAATAGCAAAATGTAGCTAAATATATTGTGTGTTCGTGTGAAATGGGCCTATTTACTTTAGGTTTATCTAGACACGTCAATTTTCCACTAATGCACTTCCGATCAATTTGAATGCCTTCCTTATTGTTTTCTTCCTATACCCCTTGTTTTGGCTTAATCTGACAGGTCATTCATGAGACACTTTGCTTGAAATAATATTTTTGAAAATAAATAGCACAAAACTATGAAAACCGTTCCAGATTTATTAAGCACATTTTTCCTGTGATGTAGAGGAATGTTTTACAAAGTGGTGTCACTTGACAGGTGCAAAGCGTAAAGATACCCAAGCAACGTGCAGTGAGACGTGACTAATCCTGCCTAACCAGCAATGTTGGTAATATTAGAAAGTGATGTGGGAAGTGAGAGTGTTTGTACCAGCTACCCATGGGGGCTAAGAGGTCGAAAAGTGTGAATCTCAATTGACAGGCGTAATTTTTCTATTGTATTAATCGGAGTACCATCAAAGTTTACCGTCCGATTAAATGAAGCAAAAATTATAGTTAAACCGTGTTTTATGGTAAAAACCTGTTTCCAATAAAAAATAAAAAATCTGTTTCCAAATAAAATCGTTTGTAAACAGAAGCGTCCGGGGGTCTCTGACGTCCGGATATATGAAACCCTATAGATCATAGACATTCTGAACATTCAATTTTTTGTAATGTTGCATTAGTGATCATGAATATATTTTGTTTAGAGCAAATGTGTGAAGAGAACCTGACTATAGTAAATCTTATAGAGATAATCAATATTAATTAAATATAATAATAAGAAATTATTTCTAAAAGTGTTGATAAGGGATTCAAGCTAATTTTAGGGGTTTACACCCCCTTGATTTTCATCACACGATCTTAGAAACACACGCGTTAGGTAAAGTTTCTAAATATTAATACAAGGGTACGAGGGCTTCTATCATATCTAAATGTGTCCATTTGGCTCACTAGAACACTGTCATTTTTATAACTCTTCCCTTTTCTTTAAAGTGTATATCAAACGAACTTCAGGGCAGTGAAGGAGACCTATAGGGCTATCATGTCCATATATATTTTCTGTTCGAGTACTCTCAGTACTTTGACGTTTTTCCTTACTTTTCGTTAGCTGGCTGCTGTTAGTGGCTGCTAACTTCAGCATGGTTATAATGCCTAGCAATGGAGTAAACTATTTTAATTTTGGTTTCATCATTAGTTCTTGGTGATGCACTTGTATATCCAGTAAATTGTTGTAGTGGAAAATCGTCAATGCAAGTATAATTCATGAACAATATCAAGTCTAGTCTTTCATCGCCAATAATCAGAAAGTTTTATAGTGTCTTGTATGTCGAAATATTTTTAATGTGTCATCACTTTTTAAAAAATGAGACATGTAAATGTAACCCGTTAAGGAAGAAGTCTTTTCTGGTTTTCGACTAGTCAAACGTAAATTTGATTAATTGTTCATAAATCAAGATAAAAGAAAATTAAAATTATATATTTTTCTTTCTTTTTTAAAATCATACAACTTGGCATAGAAAAGGTAATCAATGTTTAGAATTTAACAAGGACTATATTTTTGGCATACTATTGGCGTACGAAAATATCACGTTTCGCAATTCAGAATTGCTGCAGATTAATGAAAAAAAAAATTAATGTTGGATTTTTTTACTAAAGTGAACTAATGATATGATATTTGGGTGTCAGAATATTGTTTTAGAATATGATTTGCCTATCAAATTACGTTTTTACTTGTCAAGCTTTTTAAAGCGCCCATTCTATACATTGATTTTTGTGAAAAAATCACTAAAATCAGTTTATCTCTCTTATTAAACTGTCAATATATTAGCTTTTCTGTCATTTTATTTCTTTATATAAAGTCTTCATTATACATAAAAATCAGAAATATTTTATTATTGGAAGCATAAAAAAAATAACCAAAATTTCTTCAAAAGAACTTGGTACAGTATCGATCATATTTTGTCCTGTTTTAGAGTGATTTTTAAAGATATCACAAGAAATTGAAATGCAACGTTTATTTACACAAGAATATCCATAGATTAAGAATCTATATATCCCGATGAGACTTCCACAAGTTTAATTGTGACGTCACAAAGAGTGCATTTTCCCGTAATTTTCATAAAACTGAGCAGAAGACACCAATTCCTTAGTGGTTTTTTGAATAGAAAAAAATGTCCGCAGCTGTCGCCCACGATGAAACTCACATCATAACTTTATCATGTGATATCACATAAAATAAATTAATTTCGTTGTGGGCGTTGCGGACACATTTTCTATTTCAAAAAACTGTGAGAAAATGTGCCATTTTTCATTATTTTTTACCAAATCTTAGAAATATGCCAAAATGTTTTAATCATAACTATTTGTTGAAACAAGATAAAAGTGTATAACTTAATACTTTATATGGACACATGTTCAAGATGGTACATGTGTATTTTTATGAGATTTAATTAAACAACGTTTGAATTTTTGGGCAAATGTTGAAAGAAACTGTACCGTCTTCTTTAAGAAAAAGGAAATGCGGGCTAAGCAATATCAATTTTAGTATAAATATTTATTCCAATTAAGTGTAAGCTGATTGACATTCTGATACTCTATCATTTCATTTAAGGAGGCCGACTTTAGTTTGCATTGCGCATGTTTTTGCGCATTCTAATATAATACAGTTGATTTATACTTCTTATGAATTTTTTTCGATATCATTTATAAAATTGAACACAATAAACAAAATACAGATAAAAATATTTAGATTGTTAAAGGAAATTTTTATTTTTAACACGATTTTTACGTTGTGTGGTAGGGGAGCATTGCCATTGCGCTTTTATGACGTTATGGTAAAATGAAGCTTTGTAGGAGTACGTTATAAGAAATAACATAAAAGAAAAAGTAATAATTGTATGCTGTTGAAATTTTTTTATACAGAATGATGCTATCCTCGAGGATATTTTCCTCATTTTTGGAATGAATCCATTATACCAATCATCATTCGTTATGATCCAAATAAATAGCAAAATTTGGTGCATTTTAATATTTTGAGATGGCCCCAACTAAAAATCAGACGGTAGAATTTTGTGTTTTTTACATATAAGGTAGGAAAAGCTATTACTAATCATATATAACAATTTGAGAAAAAAAGCTATTTTAGTATTTTTTAAAAACTGCTTTGATGTGCGGAAAATGCAGTTTCCTATATATTCCTATAGTAAATGTACCTCTATTTTGAGATGGTCCCTTAAAAGAACCAGACGGTCGATTTTCATGAACCTTCGCAAATAAACTAGAGTTGGTTTAAATTACATATGGTTAAAAAATAAAGGGTTATGCTATTGTAGTTTTTCCGCAAAAAAACCCAAATCGGCCTCCTTAAGAATAGAATCTTCAAATCTTAAACAAATGTCTACAAAACTACCAAGAGGTACACTTATTTTTATCATCCTTTACGTTGAGGAAAAAGATTGTGTCCTTGACCTGACCTTTATGCGAAAACAAAAACGTCAAATTTGATTAAACTGATAAAATCATTTGGTAATATGATCCGTTTGACTGTGTCAAAATTTCAGGAATTTCTTATTATAAGAAGTATGTTTGATAACAAAAAAAAACTCCTACCCCGATACAATACGTCAAAATCTTGTTATAACAAAAGGAAATTTATTTTCTAAGATATACCCTTTATTTCACTTTAAGTTTATTTGAATATGAATTATAATTTTTGTTACTTTCTGTAAACTGCAGTAAAAGTTACAATATTGTAAAGACTATCTCACAAATAATTAAAAATTATTCAATAAAACTTTAAGCTATAAGGGGGTTATTATTCTACAGGGATCACTTTTCTTCATGTAGATTGTCATCATTTTTATAACACCGCTCGTAAATAGGCACCGTCACACAGATACCTGGTATATAAACCCTTCGGTATCGTTACACACGATTGCACACCTGAACCTCGTGGCCGACATGTAGTATTCCTTTCGTGGTCTTTAGATTTTATGCATTTTTTCTTATCTTATGTTCATTTTCTGTTCGTAAATAATGCATTGACCAATTTATTATTATTCTAAGGCCGGTTCTTACACTGCGAGTGGATGTGTTCTTTACCTTTCCATCTACAGCTGATAGCAGATCATCAAAGGAGACTTTATTTATTCCAGTGAGGTTGACATACTCTTGGTCACTCAATGCATTTGGATCATCAAAGTCTATTCTTTTCCCTCCATTTAGCAGAGCAATCTCCCTTAGATACATGAGCATATCAACAATGGGTGTCCTATTAAGGTCGGTAGCGGGTTTAAAATGTTGCGCCCTCTGCGCAGGGTATTGCGCATAACTGTTGTAAAACACAAATTTATAGTAAAATGTTAAATGCTACAGGTTATCATGTAACCTTTTTATTTCAGAAAAATTACTTATCAGAAAATTATTTTAAGTGAAATGAATCGTTAGAATAATGTCAGAAGTATTTTAATTTTTTCGCCGCTTCTTCAAAATCGACGTTATTGTCGTCGGAGTCAACGTCTTAGGATGAAGTCAGTTGAGTCCTGACGTAATAATTGACAAAAATTAACGTCGTGCATTTTCTATTACAGCTTCAATAATTAAAATCAAAACTATAATTTACAAAATAAAAACATATACGCGACCTTTCTACGTTCTGTGTGAGTGAAAATGTATTTTTTTCATTTAACACAAATAAAATTAAATTTGATTCGTAAACATCCTTTGTTTTATACAATTCTATAATGTAAAATGGCTGGCACGGCACGTTTGTAAGATCAAACTATGACGACGAATAGCCTAAAATCCATCCAGTCAATTTCGTTTTAATTTGGCAAAAAGTTTACTTATACGTTAACCTTCCATCGCTGAAAATTTAAAGAAAATCGTATGTTTGTAATTTTTTAAATATGAAATTGAAAATGAAAACCCTCATTTTCTTGTATAATCTTATATAAAATGTCGGTGATGAATCGGACATACGACCAAAATTTGAGCGCGACAAACAGATAAACTGTCCGGTCAATTTACTTTATATTTTGCACATAGTTTACTCATAAGTTGACATTTCACTGTAAAAAATTTAAAGGAAATCGTATGTTTGAAACATTCTCCCCCGAGACTCCTTAAGTGTAGATGTTTCTGAAAATGCAGAAATTTTTGCAAGTGCCTCTTCAGTGAATCTTCCATTGGGGAGATGACGTGTGCAGCATCTTGAACCTGACGGAATCAATACTCCTAGTCGTAAATAAACTGAGTGACGTTCATTTGATGACACCACAACCAACTTTGGCCCTGGTTTTCTGCAGGTGAAGCAGCTGGAATGACTGGAAGTTGTGGAGGGCACTGTCAGTGTTACTGATGGAGGACTGTGAATTGCAGCATTCCTAGCATTAATTTGTTTCCTCTCTGGAGGAGTGAAGGGAGTGTCTCTTAACTCATGCTCCAAGTTTTGTTTTTCACTTTTCTTCTGCTTAAGATGAGAATGTATCTTCACCCGACACAAGCTACACAACACCTCATCCTCAGACACATCGCCTACAGTCCACTTCTGGAGAACTAGTCGTTGTGCAGCTGTCACAGTACGTCGATCTCTCTGGTTTGTTCGTTTCTTACAGCAAACACAAGAATATTCTCTTTTCCTCATATGCTATTAAATATAATAAGCAGTACATTAATCAATTTGTGCACCACTATAATAAGCAAGTTTACCAACATTTGTTGACAAATATGTAAGCAGGTGTACTACACTGTAATAATTATATAATGCATTAATTATGATTTATGATAAATATTGCCAAGATTGTTTAACCCATGGGCCACAGCAACTCAGTTGGTCATGCAATTTAATTGGCTTGCTGTATTTTTAAAACTTTTACTTCTTATATTCTGAGTAGATTTTTTTTACCTCAATATTTGCCCAATTACCCTTTAGAGGTAACTGATTTTTTTTTTTTTACAAAAAATACTTCTATTATTATCGTTTCTATGATGTTAATTTACAATAACGATAAACTGTGATTTCTAACTCCTTAGGTTAACCAGAGTATGTAAAATTGAAAACCACTACTAGTCGATAAGCAATGTTTAGATGTGGTTTAGTTGATATACTTCATTTCTATATATATATATATATATATATATATATATATATATATATATATATATATAGAAATGAAATTTCTTTTTGTTCTATAAGCTATTGTTATTTTGCATCATTTAAGAAATTCTTATCTTAAATTTCAAATCCTGTAGAATTTTTTATTGTCATCATATCTATATGCAAATTCGGAAGTGAAAACTATTGATTTTTTTTTTATTCTAAGAGAACAATGTTCTACACTAAACATACATGCTATAAAACTATCTAGCCAACTGACATATCAACATACTACAGAGTCAATCATTTGGTTCATCAATTGTTTTTTTTCATACATTTTTGCCGTCACTAGTAATTAGATAAGTCTGTGACATGACGTCATCATACGATGGTGGGAGGTCAGCGGTTTGTGAAAGGCGTGTACCTTCACCAGACGAAACAACATCCTCCGGTGTACCGTGCTGGAAAGACCCCTGTGTTCCTGACGCACCATGCAACTGGGATCTTAATTGAGGTTTATGGCTTAAGGTCTTTTCGTCGCTATATTTATCTTCAAATGGCGTTCGTACAATAACAGTTCCATTTTCTGTCAAACACATACAAACACATATAAATTTAACCATTTTCAGAAACCGTCAGCTATCTGATAAAACTTTCGATTTCTTTATTAAAATGTACATCTTTTATTCTATAAACGTTACTTTCTGGGGGTTTTTATATTAAATCCTAACGATCAATTCGTTAACAGTGGATTCATTCCTTGGAATTAACTTACGTGAGGAACATGCCACAGCAGGTTGAACGACTCTGACAGCCGTGGCTCGTCTTTGGTTGTTTCTTCTTCTAGAGTACACTATGCAACATGTCACGCAAACAGAGACCAAAATACATACACCAAAAGCCGTTCCCAAGGTAAACTCAGTGGAACTACAGCATAAAAAAACGTCCTTATGTTATTGGTGAAGATGCATGGACATTTGAAACTAATTCTTGATTGACTTAGAAAAAGTTAAAGTAAGAATAAAATTAAATAGTTATTGGTCGATCTAGAACTAGCATTTCAAGATTGAAGATTAATCGATTTTAACACCGAACGTTTTAGATTTTTGAAAGAAAATAATATCGATTTAGAATCATACATATTACACTGAATAAAGTGGGATTTGGATTTAATCAGACAATTATTTGTAAATATGAATGACTGGTGTATATAAGTATTACGTACAAAAAGATATCTTCATCTTTGGAGACAGACGGATCGGAACAGCAGGTTCTTCCAGTTGTTCTGCAACAAATATTGCCATCCTCGCAGTTCACGCTAGATATCATGCTCTTGTATTGGAAAATGATTTTGCTATTGTACCAGTCATATTTAATGTCTTTATACGTTTTTGTAAGAAAATAGCATCTTTTCGCATCTATAAAACCTAAAATATAGATAATGTTAATAATCGTTAGATAATATTCAGTCTCGTAAATAGTGTCCTAAATTATATGCACCTTTTACTAAAATTACATTTTTAAAGTCAAAATTATTTTCAAATACATCTGACTCATTTTGAGAATAATACATTTACACGTACCTTGTAAGGTTACAATAGCAATGATATGCAATAGCTCCATTATTTTCACCGGATGTTTGTTTTAAACAGCTATGTAGGGAGCCTTTATGCTGCCATTAAAAGTCCCAATATAATTAGAGGCTAGAGTGTACCAGAAAGACTCCTCCGCCTTGAGCATCGTCTAACCTCGAACCACCCGTTGTTGATAAACCGTCCTCGAATTGTCGAGCTGCCCTAAAGACATTCTACTCATCTCTCAGGACCAATGATGCTCCTTACAACTGTACAGGCGCAAATGCAACTTCTGTATGCACTTTGTATGGCGGCCTTATTGCGAAATTAGTTTCGCTGCATGAACTTCGCTGTATTTAATTAGATATCTTATCTTAAATATTTGTATTTTTTTTTCTACATTCTTCATCCGTTCGGACAACTATAATAAATTGAGGAAATAACTTACATGTAGCTCCCCCCCCCCCCATAGAGTTATGGCCACTTTACCCAAATATTACAGTATTACATGGCTTGAGAAAATCTCGATTAGTCGTTTGGTAATTCTTATGCAGTTATTTTAACTAAATGATCACATAATTACAAATAAAAATGGGGGCGATTCCTTGTAGTTTGGAGAAAAAATATTTCTTTTCTATAATAGACTCATAGAAATAATTATAATGATATTCATTTTGAGTGGTTCACTCATGTTAAAATACAGGTGGGAATCAGCAGGTATAGACAATATAAATGCAACTATTTGTGATATTAAACGACATTAAACAATGCGATTGAATAACCTTTCTAAACCGACGCCTGTCCTATCCGTAAAAGTATAGATTGCTATCTATAACATTAACTTGCTAAATACAGATTCTTATACTTTCTCGTTTTCTGATTAAAACAAATCTTGCTCTAAATATTTACATGTATTATCCAAAATGTTACTAAGGAATGTTTAAATTTAGGAACATCAATGGTTTCACATACATTGTGCTTTTTTTAATATCAAGAAGTTTTCAATATTCATATTGATTGCAATATTTTGATGCACATATCGACTCAAGTACTAAGAACTCCACACAGTGCTATAGATCTCCACGTTCTTTTACCATTTGATTTAAAGCCGAAAGGCGCTTCCTTACTGTACTAAATTAATGCATTATGCAAAATGCGCAATAAAAAATAAGAAACGCATACGGCAGCGTTTCATTGTCCTATGCCCTTTCACGTTAACTCCTCGGTGATAAACTGCCACACCCTCCCGCTGTTCGTGCAAAGGGACCACGTTTGGTCTAATACTATAAAGATAGATCCATTCAAAAAAGAAATAATGTATTCACTATGTATGGCGACCAGCTAAGGAAATCAATCGTCCTAGACTGAACATGTAGTTTTTCGATATTTCTGTTTCAAACAAGGTGAGCTTTGTGCTAATACTGTACTTCCGTTTCATCAGTATTCGCAACTATAATATTTATTCCTGTTATACTCTGTCCCGAGTTTTTGCTTCCACCACTTTTTGCTTGATATTTCAATAATAATAAATACCTTTATGCTCAAACTACGTTCATCCACTAATATAAAAAATGTCCAGATTATCTGTTTGGAACGCCCCTTCTACCGCTTCAGGTTTCAATACACATCCCGAAATTGAAAGTCTCCGGAGATTTTGCATTGCAACAGCCATTAATAAGCCCGGATGATAACATTAAAAAATTGCGCGATGTATTCCGAGTGTATTCCGAATGGAGAAAAGATGTAAACATTCCCCATTATAAATCTCCGTAAGGAATCTGTTTTCGTTCCTGTGAATTTTTCTGAGAGGAAAGGGATAATTGTTCAATGAAAATATATTGGACATATTCCCTTTTAACGATTTCAACTGTATTTCTTCCACAGGTATGTGTAATTTTATTAAAAATCATCAAAAAGCGATGGAAGCAATAACTTGGGACAGACTATAGTATTACATCGCATACAATCTCAAATTAGATTAACATAGATTATTTATCAAAATTCAAATTTTCAACAAACCTTTCTTTTAGATTTCGTTCATTTTCCGTAGTAACTACGAGTATTGAAATGCAAGCAATGTTTAAAATGAACAAATTAAGTCTGTACAGACAATGAGGAATTCTGCAGAATTGATGATAGCATTTATAATTATGATACGAGGAAGCGTATCATTCGTTGATAGCAATTATGTACACGTACATGTATGTAAGTACACAAGGAAATTCGACATTCTCAAATTGTTTCATGTACTGTCGTTACTTTTAGTTCATATTTGATCGTATAAAAACGGAAGCTTCTGTACAATTTGTTTCTTAATATAACGTTGTTTTATATTCGAGGATTTTTGAAGATATCAACATGGTTTCCAAATTCAGAGATCAACTCTCTCTCTCTCTAAGGCAAATTGATAATTTAAAATTGCCCCTTTAGCAAATTTTTAATAGAAATTATACACTTAACGTAACCTCTTCTCTATGCAGCACGTGTTTTTTCGCTTAAAGTCCGATACGTGGCAGCGCGGGGAGTTATTTTTATTAATTTGAATTGCCGTAATAAGGGGATATTAAATGAATTAATTTATTAGTTTTACTAAAGCATGTAACAAAATTGGATAAGATTTTATTAACTATGATTTTTTGTTAATAGTTTTACATTCCTTAAAATTATTTTTGCTTACAACCTGTTTAAGATTTTTAACGTTGAAAACGTTATTCATAAATTAATTATAAAAAAAGACATATAAAAAAGTCTAGTAACGATTCATTAATTTTTTAATTAACAATTTTTTTTTTTACAAATGTTCATTCTCAAAATTGAAAAAGTCCAGTTAAAACAGACAGAGTTTGTTAGATGTTCACATTAAGTTCTTTGCCACTGGATATTTCAACGTTCCAATCCAGATCTCATTAAAGCATCAAGATAAACCATTTCGATCTTAATTTGCTCCTATGATAAGCTGTCATGGATCAGGCGTTGTACCACATGCATTTCCGGAAGACTCCTTTACTTCCGGTATATTCATATGCGCCGCAAAGCTTAGCGTAGAGGTGCGTGTATTAAGTCTTTTACCTGTCAATAAAAAATATACCGTAATTTTTTTCTCTCTTTTTTTGAAAACAGTTTTGGTTATAATCTTTTATTGTAATTAAATCTTCATATACTAGCACAGCAAGTTGTTTCTTTTATTCAATTCTTTTTTGTAAGGCTAGAATTTCTAATTCAGTTTTAAAAAATGGCAGATTTGAGTTAAATATTTGTATTAACCATGGAGTCGCGTAATTTTTATAGTATAATCAACTGTTTAACATAAACATATACCAAGACTTACTATAATCTTTGTGAAAGGCGTTACACCGGAAGTAAGGGTATCGATTGGTCAACTCGTTCCCTCTGTACAAATTTATGGAGTCCGATAACAAACCTACGGGCGCGGATCCCCGCCGTCCTAAACACGAACCAGTTAAGCCAAGATTAAACTTTATTCCTATCACAAAATCCAGAAAATTAGCAGAAGGGAAGGTTGTAAATTATTAAAACATGTTAAGACCAATTCTTCACTGCTCGGCGAGGGAACTTTAAAATCAGATTCAATCAATTTTAGAGACATATTACCTGTTATTGTAACTTATTACAAGAGCACGAGCGAGCAGGTATTTAAATCAGAATGAAGTAGATGCTTTTAAGAACCTACCAACTCTACGTGTGCTCACAAAATTCTTGTCCTGAAAACTCGGCACTGAACTGTTTTCATCTTTGAAAAGAAATAATTATTTAGGTAATGGATCAAAATATGTTTTAACTATATAGTTGTTCTGCAAATTATTACTTAAATTGTACATTTTATAATAGTACTTTGTTGACACACATTCAAATTAATTTGATAAACAAACTAAACAATAAGCCAATAATTTATATCTTCTAAACTGTTCCCTGTGTATTTATATGAATCAAAATTGTTATATGACATACCGTATGAGGTCCTAATTTGGAAATTAATTCTATTCTGTTTTATTCTATTCGATTCCGTCCTATTCTATCCTATTTTGTACACTTTTTGGTGGGATGGCATAGATCCACGGATCGACATGAATGTATAAAGTGCAGACTACGGTATCACTATGTAACTTATCTGTCTTGAAACCTCAAAGAAATCTGTATTTTCTTATGTTCCTGGGCGCCAAGCAAAATGCTTCATGTCCAGTCCTATTCTACATGCACATGTAGGTCTGAAATATGCAGTCATGAGCTTTCTTAAACCCTTCACAAATATGCTTGCAGTAAATGTCACGACTTACTTTCCTCCCTGTGTGGGGGTGTGGAGGTGCAACGGAACAGGCGGTACCGGTCTGTCAGCTCGTTCCCTTTGTAAATATTGATGGAGTCAGCCAACAGATCCACGGGGGCGGATCCACGCCGACCTGTGGGCGAACCGATTAACGAATACAATATACATGTATCTTTTTAAAAAAAAAACGCAGTAAAAATCAACAGCCATACTAAGGAAATCTAGGGGAAAATATACATGTACTTGTTTGACCGGAAGATAGTGAGAATATCAAGCACTTATTTTATCGAGAAAGATTTTGATTATAGACCGGAAAATCAATAACATAATAAATATTTTGATTGGCAGTCTAACAGGTAAATCTATGATATAGTGTACTTATCAGTGCCTAGGACTGACCTCTTCTAGCAGTGTTAAGAATTTTGGGACCAGTCTCTGTTTCTATGGAGAGAGACTGCAGGGAGTGTCTTCTGTTGTCCCCCTGTGAACACCTCCTTAAGCTGAGTCTTTTCTGTGATTTAGCACTCGTCTTCCTGGACCCGGAAGAAACCTCCAGAGTCGGTGGATTAGGTACGAGGATGGATCCTCTATGAGCTTTATCAGAAATAAAATATATAAACAGTAATCATCAGTAATACATGTAATCATCAGTAATACATGTAATCATCAGTAATACATGTAATACAGTGCTTTATCAAAATTATAACTACTCAGCTTGGGCTTCCGATATCCCGTTACTTATCTAAATTTGAACCTTGTCGTACTCTAATTAATCCCTCTTGCACCTTAACTTTGCATCTCTCTGTTTTTATCAAACTTCAGTTTTACATCATTTTAAGATTGAGTTGAAAAGAGACCACATTCAGGACGTTGATTAATGTCGTAGAATACAAAGTTCCTTTTTTCAGTTAAATCAATTAAGTTGTGTATTAAGTTGTCCATACACTGCTGGACAAAAGACATGTTAGAAATCAGTTAGAGAAAAATATCTTTGATTCCCAACCCCTGATTTTTAAGAGAGGAGGAAATGGTCCTCGATCTCAGCAAGGCTGGATTTGCAAGAATTTTGTACGATTTCAACACATCATTGCACTTACTAAGTTTACTCTAGCAAATGGCTAATGAAAAACATATTGATATATAATAACATGTAAAAAAAAAAAAAATTGCTGTCGAAATTATCTTCTGGATACATGGAGAAAACGCAAAAATGATTATTCTTGTTTAACAAAAAAGACTATATAATTCATATCAGCCGGATGCATCCGTTACTCTATATTAAGGAAGATCATTTGATACCTCGTACAGTTTGTATATGTGTACATACCTGATCTGGAAAAGAACAGGTTGTAGAGATCGTGCTCCTTGTGTTCTGTCCTCCTCATCCGACATCTCAATATACACAGGAATAAGAAGATCAGGATGAAGAAGATTATAACAATTACACTCAGCGTGGAGCTGTAATAAAGGGAAGATCACACTTAGAGTGGAGTTGTTATAAAAGAAAGATAACACAAAGTAACCGGAAGATCATGATGAAGAAGATTATAACAATCACAGTTAGAGTGGAGCTGTAATAAAGGGAAGATCACACAAAGTACTAGTTACAGGAAGATCAAGAAGATTATAGCCACCGCACTCAGACTGGAGCTGTAATAAAAAGAAGGCCACACAAAGAAACAGAAATATGAAGAAGATTATAGCCACCACACTCGGAGTGGAGTTGTTATAAAAGAAAGATCACATAAAGTAACAGGAAGATCAGGATGAAGAAGATTATATCCACCACACTCCGAAGGGAGCTGTAATAAAAAAAATCAAACAGAGTAACAGGAAGATCAGGATGAGCAAGATTATAACTACCAAACTAAGAGTAGAATTGTAATTCTAATCACCATACTAAGAGTAGAGCTGTAATAAAAGAAAGACCAGACACAGAAACAGAAAGATTAAGAAGATTTTAACCACCACACTCAGAGTGGAGCTGAAATAAAGGGAAGATCACACAAAATAACAAGACGATCAGGGTGAAGAAGATTATAACCACCCCACTCAGAGTGGAGCTGAAATAAAGGGAAGATCACACACAGAAACAGGAAGATCAAGAAGATTATAACCACCACACTCAAAGTAGATGTGTTATATAACGAAGATCACACAAAGTAACAGGAAGAACAGGATGAAGAAGATTATATCCACCAAACTTATTAGTGGAGCTGATATAAAAGCAATATCACGTGACATCCATACGTTCATCACGGCGCGAAAATACAGGCCGTATAAAAGATTTTCGGATCGATTCGAGAATTTTAACATTCATTACAGTAGCAAGATTTATTGAATCTTTCGATCTTAATTGATGAGACTACGATATTTACCAAAGGATCAGGAAATTAAATGCTTGCATTCGGTTCTTAAAGTGCTCACTACACGTTGTTCATGGATATAATGAGGCTGGATGACCAACACAACTCGCATCGGATTTTCCTTAGATCTTTAAATATGCTATTTTTCACCATAAACTACTATAAAGTATGGGGAAACCCCAAAATAATTCTAATTGAAAACGAGATGTTTTTATATATTATAGAAAACGTTTCTACATAAGGAGATTAATATGGTATAAAATTGGTCACAGCCATCCAGCCTTCTAAACAGAGAGTTTATGTTTGTTTCATTATACATCTGGCGGAAAGCGTTTGATTCGTAACGCATATTTTTGATTAATTTATGGAATAAATATTCATAAATGCACTTAAAGCTTCATAAAACATATATTTTAATACTCACAAGTTGAACATGACTGCTTCCTGCAAATTCCAACGTGCCAAAAGACGTCCATATTACATACTGAATTTCTGTTCCCAGAAATAATATGTAGGGTTAGACATTTCATCTGTAGTTGTTTTTCTCAGAGAGAAAGCAGTGACTATATTTAGTGTCAACAGATCCCGTGACCTTGCTTATACTCGCCGACCAGCGTCATTTAGCTTTACTTTTAGACGCATGTCGGACATTTGCATAATAAATAACTTGTAAATAGAATCAGTCAATGCAGCAATTCTTTGATTTTTCTTGAATGCAATTATCTCCCCTAAGATCGTGATCAATAGAGCATGACTTTGTTATATCTGTCTTCTTAATTGACAGAGGTCAAGCTCCTTGCATATACATTTAGTTTTTTTTTTTAAATTAGTCATTGACGGTCGTACAGTGATCTATTAACAGTGTAAATGGAATTTGAAATACCAGTATATATGTAGTTAAATTTTGTTTTCGCCAAAACGCTTGAACAATACCAAGACTTGGCCATGCGAAAAGAAATCAGGAGAAAGAATTAATATGTTATCAGATATACGTACATTAAGGGTCTATACAACAAAAATTATCAAGGGTTTTTTTTTCAGGAAATCTTTATCTGTTTATATTAAGTCGTAATGATATAAAATAAGTCAACAATTATATGAAACAACTATATCCCCGTATCACAGCTTCATTGATTTCAGTGTTTGGGCCAAACACCCTTCAGTCAAAAGGTTTTACTGCATGCCAGTGTGTCCGATCACAACATGCACCATATCGTTCCCAATCTTTGGCCCCCGTGTATATACCTATGTTATATCGTGCCTTTTCCCCCTCGCCATTTTCACCCCCGGAAAATGGCTATATAGCAGTGTTTTCCCCCACGGAAAGCTGACTATTAAGTGGGTTTTTTCTCTTTTATAGCCAGATTACTCCTACGGAAAACCAACTGTATAATTGATTTTCCCTCTGTTTTACATTACGGTCATGTTTATGGCGGACCGTTCGTGGCACTAAATAGAAAATAATACATGGCAAAATCTGTATCGAGCACACAGACCACAATCAACACGAGACTCTAATATCATCCAAAAGGCCATAAGGCTGATATCGGTTGAGAGCAAATTTTGAGTGATACAGATTTTGCTATGTATTGTTGATCATATTTTTGATAGATAACTCGACTATATTTTCATGTGAAAATCCTTATACAGCTCTATTCTAGTTTTCCAATTTCCAAATCGCGTATTTTTTACGCTTAAATGTATTGAGGCGTTTTTTATATATAAAAAAAATCTCCATGTCAAAACGTCAAAGTTCAAACTGCAAATATGCATCGATGAAAAGAAAAAAAAATCCAAAATATTCCGAAAAACGAATAATTAGGTGCACAGGTGTGCGAAAAAGGTGCAACAAAAGGTGAACTAAAGTGTAATGATGGCGCGTAACGTTACCTTTATCGTATCAGGGGTAATAAAACATGTATTTTATGTTATGTATAAAATATTAATACATGTAAATGCATTTATTACCCTTAATTATTATTTCAGATATTAACATGTTACAAATTATAATATACCTGGTATAAGATACAGATTTTTGCACCCCTGATATGAGCAGTGGCACGCGCCTTTATTACCCCCCCCCCCCCCCCCCCGTATCATCATCCTTTATTACATCTTTCCGGAACACCTTTGTACTTTTTATTCAGAGTACATCGGATCTTATTTTCTTTTTGTGCATATGTTAAGGTATATCACTCCTAATGTTTTGATTTCATTGCGCAGATGTTCATTATATTTTAAATGAATATGATTTTATCAATTTAAACCTCACAAAAAGATCATCATTTCATAATTACACAACATTCGAAAAGAAAATCCATTTGAATTCAAGAAACGAACAAGTTTTGGGGGGAACTATTTTCTCGTGCGGAAGGTTTTTTAGTCGAAAATGACAGAAACAAGCAATTTTATGAATTTTCAATATACTTTTCTTTTTATTTTACTCTATTCATTATTCTCATTTTTAACATTTGATAGGTTTGTGACATGTTCTATAGGTTCTCTATGACTTGTACTAAACTAAATTTTGAGAGAATGATAGATGTTTAGCATAAAATCATGCAAATATATAGAAAATGTCTGAATTTTTTGAAGCCAAATTTTGCAATAATTTTACCTTTGAAGCCATGTATCTAAAATTTGAAATCACTGACCCCCATGTTTTATTATGTCAAAATGATACTGAATACATATGTAGGCAGACTGGATCAATCTTCTAAAATTCTTGATATTCAAAATGTTTTTATTTCAAATCAAATTGTAACTATTTTAAAAATTGTCTATGTTAAGTGCAAAAAGGTCATACAAACATTTATGCAGCTTCATGCAAATTTTTTTTCGTAATCCCTCTATTCAGTGTGATCATTGTACATAATTAAAAACAACATTTTAAGAAAAAAGTTTGCTTAATCAAAAATTCTGACAACAAATCCTAATCAGGCTGAAATCGCATTTTAGGTGCAAAAAGGTCAAATTTAATTGACCATAACTCAGAGGGATGAACACTGACCTCCCATTATCTTTGTATTATTTAAGTGTGTTTTGTCTACAGATTTCAATAGAATACTTCTCAAGAAATTCTTGATACAAGAACATTGAGGAGTGGGATACCTTAAGTCGAAACTATGGCGTCATGATCTGAACATTTCAATAAAGATGACGTCACAATATATTTGAACGTCAAAATTTCGCGGTTTGAAGACAATCACTGTGATATAATGCCTAAAGCTTGTAAGTGTTTTAACTTGAAAATGAAAACTAGCTTTCTAAATTCAAATACATGTATATAATAAATCAACAATACATGTCAAAATCTATATCATATGCCATATCAACCATTATCAACACTATGGCATTCGGCCCTCGGGCTGATATTAGGGTATCGGGTTGATTTGGGATGTGATACAGATTTTGCCATGTATTATTCTCTATGTATTAAAATTTTCCCAGAAAAAATGCATGCAATTAACCAATCTTAACTTTATTTTGCAGAGGAAGGATTAAGGAGTAGAAATGTATTTCCCCCTTTGTTCCCAAAATCTACAGATTTTTAAAATATTAATACCGTTAGAATTAAAGATCTTAAATATGATAATATGAAAAAAAAAATTGAGGAACAGAATTTAAACACATATTACTGGTATAATTTTAAAGCTGCTTGGTCCGATTTTATATTAAATTTTATGCACGCTTTTAAACGATGGCTATGCTTAGTGTATGTATAATAATAGACATTGCAGTAGTTTTACCCGTCAATTATGCCATATTTCAATGATGAAAAATACGTACAAAATTTGCTAACAAAACAAACGACATTAAAAGGTACCGCGTTATTTCGCCTCATGATAAATTTCACCCCTGACGACGAGGCGGGTATGGTTGTATTACGAATTTGACATCGCTTTAAATAAAGGTCGAATGGTCAGACAAATGATCAGACAAATTCAAATAAACATGTGTTCGTTTTGTTCACCAATATTTCTAAAGTCTGTTTTCTTTACAATACATCGCATGCGGGTTGAATAACCCCAATCATTCGGGCGACAAAACCATGCGGTTTCCTTTTCTAAACATTCCCGTGATGCATTTTGGTTTGTTTTTTCGTTTGCCCAAAGAGAAATTATTTTTATTTACTTTGAATATTTCTAACTTTGAAAGGAGATTGATTCTGCTGGTGTAAATAGTAGAAAGTCCATAATTTTCTAAGATAAATGATTTGTATGAACAAAATTTTGATACTGTAATTACGGAAAAATCGAACCAAGCAGCTTTAAGTTTTTGAGTGGCCGTTCTACTGCTGAAATAATTTTTTATCATTTAAACCAAAGTTTAAAATAAAAGTCAAATTCAGACGGAGGAATATCTGAAATCCTTACGAGACATCTACTACAAATTATTCCATATACGTGAAATTGTTTTAAAAAATGTAAAAATAAACAAAAGATCAAAAGGTCTGATGCATTGGAAGGAAAATACAAAAGGGGGGTTAAATCACTTTTTTTCATAATATTTTAAAGAAAGTTTTATAAAAAAAAATTATTCAATCATATTAAAACGTGACACAATTGCAATTCGTCAATTTCAAGATAAATTAATGTAGAAAAAAGTTCAGTTATTAAGAAGATTGAACGCGGGTCAACTAATGAGAAATCTTTACTCGAGTCACCAGGACCACCGCTGGGAAATCTTAAGAACAAAAATCTAGCAAATGCATCAGTCAATGTTAAAACAAAATACATACTATGCATTCAATATCAATCAATATAAACCTTACAAAATATTAAATCTTGAAACAAATTAATCGTTTCCGGTGACGACAGGATGTAATTACGATTAAAATTTCAATTGCTGTATTAAATCCATCCGTAAAGATCAGAGAAAAAAAAACTGAAGCATTGAATATAAATCAAAAATATTTTGATTATTGTTCACAACTTTTCACAACTTTGTTCAATTTAATGTGAATTCATACGAAAGAAGAATAAACAAAATTGAAGATTCATTTGATTTCGAATTTCGCACAGATGCGCATAATTACAAAGTTCAAAATATTAAATGAATACGAGTAATTCCTATCAAGTCTTATAAAATATCAACAAAGAACAACGAAATTAAATATGAACAACGTCTTGCCCAATCTGATTAAACCATTTCATGAATGTATTTTCTCTCTACTTGGATGTTGCAGCAAGATCCTTCAGTTCTTTCAAAGAGGTTAAGCTTGGAACAAAATTCACAAACAGACAAACGGACTGATAGATTTATTAATAAAAAATTACAAATTTAACAGATGGTTATGCATATGAGTGTATATCTTGTCTAACTAGGTAATTTATCAAATAATTACCTAAATTAAAATGTATATATTTCATTTTACGTATGTTTAATTTTAATTAGTGTCTAAAATAAAAATAAATCGACAAAACGATAATCAACCTGTACATATGAATACATGTATATGCAACCTGGGGGTGTAAAACATTGATTATAATCCTTTCTGGGTTTCAAATAATATTTTTATAAAATTCTTATAAAATCAGTACCATAGTAGCCTAGGCTACTATACAGCTGGTTTTCCAGGGGAAAAGCCACTATGGAGAAAACTGCGCATGCTCTACAACATTGGTATGAAACAAACGTACAATCAACGATAAAATTTTGCAGAGAACTCTTTTCTATCCGCGGTCACGGAGTCTGACTTTACATAACACTGTCATGATGAATTTCATCCGTGTCATTATTCTCTGGCCTTGAACCGTCAAAATCGCCATTTCTACCCACGACCTCATTACAAACTTGTCTTTTCGGACAGCAAGAGCTCCAAGCCATCACCCGTGATCTATAAATAGTAAACATGACTACATGAACCATGGGTACCATGACAAGAACACTTCCCAGGGACAGCAGTACTGTGTTGGGAATTTTGTCCCAGTCCAGCACTGTGTAGATAGCCCCGCCCCCCGCCTTCTGATAGACCAATGAGAAGACGCAGTAAACCACTGAGAACAGCAAGGCCTGGTACACGTGTAGAAGGCGCACTGGTTTGGCGCTCACAGCCAGGCTCAGTACTGCGTACACAGAAGTAATAGCGTGTTTCAGGATCCTGTTGGGTGTAGAATCTGATAAGGGTAATAAAAAGAAAAGTTTCTTCAAATCTAAACTTAAAGATTTTTTAAAGATTTAATATGCATGAATGTTATTCAATCGTCGAAAAAAATTAATTTCGAATTCATTTTAATGTAGTTCTATTTAGTAACTTTAAAGTTGTAGGTCTGTACGGTGAGTTTTGCATTATAACGTGCGATGTGTGTTAAATGTTAACATTACGTGCGGTGTGTAATGAGTTTTACGTTCTATATCTGTGCAATTTTTAGTCATTTTGATTTGATTTAAGTAATTTTAGGGATTTATCTTAGTAATGTTTAAAGGACTTGTCCATTGAACTAGCATGTTGGTTTCATACTGACCTAGAGATAAAAGTGAGTAATACAACAGCGTGATGGCGACAGCGGTTAGCGTGGAAACGTTAAACAAAATCCACTGTATTTTCAAATACCATGGAAGGTCCGATGACGCATCTGAAACAAGAAACAAAACTGAATTCAGTATTTTTCTTTTTTTCATCGAGTGGTTTGTTCGTGGTATTGACGGCACTCTAACTGCGATCGACAGCCTCCATGGTGTTGTCATAGTCAACATCGTTGTAATTATCGGTAATCATTTCGATTTATTTCTTTATTTGCAAATGTGAGGTTTTTATTCTTGTTTACAAATTACCTTTAACCGTCCAATAAGTCAACAATTTACCTGTCTGTTCATTATTTTTAAGAAAAAAAATAGTTTTCTATCCATTATTTTTAAGAATGGACAGCTACAAATAACTCATTGAGTTGTTTTTAAATTTAGAATAGTTTACCTTGTTTAAAAGCAAAAAGGTGTGTCACGTGATGTTCTAGTCGCTGATACCTTCAAGACTTATATGAAACATATCACGTAATCGAACGATCAAATGCATTCAGACAAAGTCTTGGTAAGTTTTTTTTTCAAACGATGAAAGCTTCAAATAAGTATGTCAGTTTGACAGAAGATAATAATGCAGCAATCATGAGCATTGACAAAATTTTAATGCAGTTAAAGTGCAGGTCTGTGCTCTATGTAAATAAAGGCAAAGCAGGAAGAATTTGATACCCGGCTCGCTGAAAATTCAATAGAAATCTTAAATGAGAGCGATCCCCTCACAACTATGTGCCAATAATTTCGAAGATTGGCCCATACAAAAAAATTGAAGAAACTATCAGAAAATATATTTAATAGGAAAAGTTAAGCGAAGACAGCGTGGCTTGTACATGGACATATTCGTGGTCAAGATTTCAAACTTCGATTTAACCTAATGAGTTGACAATACTAAATAATTCAACAAGAAAATGATATTCCCTAAATGCTTGCGCAACTTTTCGGACCTTTCTGACAGAGCTCGGAACGTGCTTTGTCGGGAAGGTCGGAGAAGTTCAATGAGCGTTAATCGCATGCTACATGTATAATGATGTAAATGTTACCGTCTGCCAGTAAGTCTTTCCTGGTGGTATTTACGTACAGCGTACAGACACAGTCCCACACGGCCGACAGAGCCAGAAGGGTGTAGCCCCAGTTTGTCAGATAGGACAGCCATTCTGGAAATGGGTGGTCATCAATAAAATAAAACTGCAGGCAAATTACGGTCATGTGGAACAGCGCCCAGAATCCGGTCCACACACAGTAGAAGGCTGAACTGAAACACTAAATCAGCACTTACAAACATTATTTTGTCATTTTGACTCGCAATTAATTTACAAATTTTAAAGAATATAATACATTAAAAGTTCGCTCTGTTTTAAGGATTTTAAAGTTTCGGAAAATGTTTATTCAAAACCTTAATAAGTATATGTATCAATATTTCTTAAGCTTGAACAATGGAGACATACATAATACCTTTTATTTTATCGTTAAGTTTGCCTTTTTTCGCACTATTAGTATACATGTGCATATGTTAACGCTTAAACGTACAGCATAAATTGTACTAGTTCACTATGCCATATTTTTTCGATAATAAAATGCCATGGCATCCTCATCCTATCTGTTGCAGTGATTGCCCAGTAGCTTATGTTGTCAGCTGCAGACGTATACCGGTAATAAGTACGTAAGCAACAACAAAATACACTGCAAGCAAACAACCAAACTTACCTGCGCTGTCACAAAATACCTAGGCTGGACGTCACTGAATCCGAACTTCTGGACTCGGAATTCCTCTAGGACATTCTCACATTCTCTCTCATGGTTCATGTTTGCTGGAATTTCTCAACCCCGGAATATCCCACTCGTGAACGCAGCAATCGCACGCCTTTAACACATTTATCGCCCCTGCAAATTTTATTGTCATTTAGAACATAACCAACTTTTTCATCCAACCAGCAGTCGTTAAATATTCTATTAAATTTTTAATCGTTAAGAATTTCTTTAAGTTTACAACGACATAAAAATTCAATTGACAGCTTTAAATGCCATAAACAAAATTGAGATGATATTTGATAGGTTCAGATCTTTTTGTTTTTCTGTCATTTTTCTGTCTTTACAAAAAGCATATCGATTTTCGTTCCATTTTTTTTTTATTCCATGCTCAGTAAACTCTTAGGACCTAGTTTTCATAATGTACAGTGATTGAAAAAAGTTTTACAGTTATTGTCTTAGTTTACGGTCGCAACGGAATTCAGAGGTTGGAGTTCTATTCGCTCTTCACTATTCACTATTCGAATAGCGAAAAGAATTCTTTGGACAATTCACTATTCAAATTATCTTAAACATGCTAATAAACGTGAATTCAAAATCAACATAAACTTTGTTTTTTTTTTAAATCAAAAACAGTTCTATGGTAAAAACTATCACCGGCTGACGTGACCTGACATGGTCAGCTAGCCTGGCAAGAAGGTGTTCGTAAGACAATCTTAATTTTCTATTGCAATGGTAAAAATAAATGGACTTGCTAATACCCTGTATCCCATAGTTGGGCCTTCATATTTGGTCGGATTGGGGCTTCCATAAAGCTCAGTTGACCATCAAAAGAAAGCTAGCCTGGCCTGGCGAAAATTGGAAGTTTCAAATAATACAGTCAAAATGGGAATATCTTTTAAAAGGTGTGGCAAACACATTGAATCCCATATATGGGCCTTGATATATGGGGACCGTTCAATCGACTCTCAAAAGGAATTTGGGTTTACATGACTGCAAAAATAGGATATTTCGTGTAATGCAGTTAACGATCCTTCTGTTGTTATTCTTTAGACTTTTGAAATCATAATTCAGTACATGTTTTATGATATTTATATATTAATTAAGCACAGTAATCGTATAGTGGTCTAAAATCAATGCTAATACATCCTTTTGGGTCACAGTTCTAATTGACTTCTCTTCGAAGTCCATTGTTAAAGGTTAATTACAATTAAGAATCTTGCATCCGTTGACCGCTTTCCAAAGTCCAATCATCATCGAGAGTTTTATTCTTCCTGGTCATTCCGCTTACATCACATATTCAAACTACGTCAGTTGTCCTTTTCGGTCAATGACATTTAACATTGTTCACTATACACTTATCTCGTATCGAGTGCACAACAAGCTAATGACTAATTAACGTTTAGCAGAATACAATCATAAAATTATATTTCGTATATATATGGCTATCTGGTTACAAGTTGTAATAGGAACTTTAAAGGAGCTGTCTAAAACCCAGTATCGTATATCTAAGCCTTCCAATTTGGTGGATATGGGGCTTCTGAAAAGTCCAGTTGACCCTAAATAGGAATTGGGTTTACACGACCTTTTAAAGGCTTATTTATCCTGGCGAAAATAGGAATTTCTTATAATACAATTAAAACAGGAATATCTCTCAAGGGGCTGACTAACACCCTGTATCCCATATTTTGTCCTTCATGTTTGGTTGGAAATAATCCCATCAAAAATCCAGTCGACCCTTAAAAGGAATTGGGTTTACACAACCATTAACAGGCCTAGGTTTAGCTAGCTTGTCGAAATTAGGAAATTTTGTATTATAGTTATAATGAGAATATCTTTCAAGGGGCCGGCTTACAACCTATATCCTAAATTTGAGGCTTTAATATTTAATAAGGATAGGGCTCTAGCATAGTCCGATATACCTTAGAAAAGAATCGGGTTTACATGACTATTAACATGCTCAACTACTCTGGTGAAAATTAGAAATGTTGTATATCATAGTTATAATGGGAATACCTTCCAATGGGGCTGACTAAAACCTTGTTTCCCATATTTGGGCCTTCATATCTGTTACGGGTAGGGCCCCAGAAAAATCCAGTCGACTCTCAAAAGGAATTAGACTTACACGTTATAGGTTAAACTAGCCTGGCGAAAATAGGGAAATTCGTATAATACAATTGTGATGCGAAGATCTTTCAAGGGATTGGCTAACACCCTGTATCCCATATTTCGGATTCGTATTTTGTGGGTATAGGGTTCAGGACCGTCTAGGCGGCTGAAAGAAATTAGGTTTACACGACCACTAACATTAGCTTGACTGGAATTTTTTTTAATCGTTAAATAAGTTCTGATGGGAAGATCTTTCAAGGGAATCGCTGGTTTACATGTCCAGTGACAGGCTTAGATAGCCAATATAGAAAAGTTCATGTCAGGCAGTGATAAAAGGAATATTTTTCAAAAGGATGGCTAACACACTATATCCAATACTTGGGCTTTCATATTTGGTGGGTGTGGGGGAAAATCCATATGATCCTCAAAAGGAATTGGGTTTACACGATGATTAATAGTTTTATCTTGCCCGACGAAACTTTGAAATTTTATATAATCTCAAACGGAATTGGGGTTACACGACCATTCAGGCTTAGAATGCGTGGCAAAAATAGGACATTTTTTATAATACTATTGTGATGGTAAGATCTTTCAAGGGACTGGCTTATACACATGTACCCTGTATCCGATATATTGGCCTTTAGATTTTGCATAGGTGGGCCCTGGAAATGTTAAGTCAACCGCTAAAGGAGGTGGGTTTACACGACCACTTAAGGCTGAATTAGCCTACTGTAGGAAAATCTAATCGACCCTCAAAAGGAATTGGGTTTGACCATTGACACGCTTAGATAGCCTAGCGAAAATAGAAAATTTCGTATAATACAGTTGTAACAAGCATTCTGAGAGTATTGCATAAGCAATACACGTCCCCTACCGGTTTGTATTATTCTATGAAAGCTTCCAAGCACACAACTATTTCAGAGCTATTGTAAACGAGATGTCATGCTTTAAGGATGACGTTTACTCAGAATGAAAAAAAATTCCACTGATGATAATGAAAAACCAACTACTGTGTGTTGTAGACCTTACATGGTAGTGTTATTCTTCACTTTCAAATAAGTAGGTCAATGACCTACTTTTTGAGTTAATGGCCATTGAATATTTTTTGAAAATTTAAGAAAAATCCATAAAAAATTACTCTATGATTGAGATTTTTTTAATTCTGAAAATAATACAAATTGCTTAATTCTTTGACAAATGAAATACAGTTTATGAATGGCAGTGACATTAAATAGATACAAAGAATTAAGTTTTCATTCACAATTTTTTAGGGTATTCTAGTCCGAATTTCCTCTATCAGTTTTCAAATTACTACCCATTTTGATTCAATATAACAAAAAACTGAATGATGATAATGCTAAAAGATTTATAGTATTTAACTAAGTTTAATGACCTTTCTCTCCTAGCATAAAATTTATATGAGGTCAATGATCGAAATTTTGAGATATGGTGTCTTTTATCATTTTTAAGCATTTTTCAATATTTTTGTAGTGTGTGCCATACGATTATCTAAACGAAAAAGCAAGATAAAACCAACAGAAAACATGCAAAATTATGTTGACTAACAAATAAAATCTTAACTTTAAATACTATAGTACTATCAAAAATATTTCAGTGGAAAACAAAATCTGAAAAATTTAATCCGAATTTCCTCTGCTTTGCTAAAAGTCAAACTTTGTCAGAGCCTAATTCCATAATTTAGTAAAAATATCGATTGTCATGTCAATAATAGTTCTTTTCATAAATACTTTTTATATTTAAAACAAATTTTACTCATTAAATTGAACTTTTTAACAATCCGGATTTAAGAACTCAACCCCTGAGTAAACAACGTCCTTAATCCGAGATAAAAGAACAGAGGAAATTAAAACTATATAGTTGATATAGAAATTAAATACAAAATAGGTAAAATAATACTCTTCATTTCATCTCCTGTAATTTCGACAAGTCTATTCTGTATTCGCTGGTAAAAATTTGTGAAAACAATGCACTGTAATGCACAATATCATTTCTTACCGTCTTCTGTACCCCGAATCAAACCAAACAGTTAAACAGCCCAACCCGAAAACGAACCCGATTGTAATAATACAAAAAAACCCTGCCGATTAAATTTACAACACAATGCTTGTCACTATTTTACAGAATTTATTTTTTGTTAGAAATGATAAAAGGAATGGTACAAGTAACGCACGATATCATTACTGACTACATACTAGCCTCGTTTATTCAATACACACCGAACCCGATAACGAACCCGAACATTAAAAAATTGGAATATGAAAAATTACTTTTCTCGAAAATATGTCAATCAGACGCTACAAAAGTGTAAACTTGATCTGTAGTTTGACATTTTGAAGCTGTTCAAGAAGTTTCATATTATTCATCAAATGCATAAAGAAAAAAAGTGTGGAAAACTGAAGTGGGACAGACGGACTGACGGACTGACGGACGCAGAGGAAAGCTATAGTCCCCTCCGGTGAAACCGGTAGGGGACTAATAATACAAAAAACCCTGTCGATTAAATTTACAACACAATGCTTGATACTATTTTACAGAACTTATTTGTTTGTTAGAAACAATAAAAGGAATGGTCCAAGTAATGCACGATATTATTACTGACAACATACTTTCCTCGTTTATTTGATACACACCGAGCCCGATAACGAACCCGAACATTAAAAAATTGGAATATAAAAAATTAGTTTTCTTGAAAATATGTCAACCAGACGCTACAAAAGTGTAAACTTGATCTGTAGTTTGATATTTTGAAGCTGCTCGCAAGTTTCATATCATTCGTCCAACGCATAAAGAAAAAAACAGTGGAAAACTGAAGTGGGACAGACAGACGGACGGACGGACAGACGGACGGACGGACGGACGCAGAGGAAAGCTATAGTCCCCTCCGGTGAAACCGGTAGGGGACTAATAAGAATATCTTTCAAGGGACTGGCTAACACTCTGTATCCCATATTTTGGCTTACGTATTTGGTGGATATGTGGCCTCAGGACCGTCTAGTCGACCGTCAAAGGAAATTGGGTTTATACGTCCAGTAACAGGCTTAGATAGCCTGACACAAAAAGAAAATTTCGTGTTATGCAATTGTTAGAGGAATATCTTTAACTAACACACTAAATGCCATATTTTGGCGGTCATATTTGATCGGGATTGGGCTTACAAAAATTCCAGTTGACCCTCAGAAGGATTTGGTTTACACGACCATTAAGAGACTTGGCGAGTCTGGTTAAAATAGAAAAAAATTCGTATAATGCAGTTGTTATGGGGAAATTTATCAAGGGGTTGAATTGGCTTTAAGCCTGTAGTCTATATTTGGACCTTCATATTTGGTGGGGGCAGGGCCCCAGGAAAATGCAGTTGATCTTCAAAAGGAATTGGGTTTAAACAACCATTAACAAGTTATGTTAGCCTGTCAAAAAATAATGAAAATAATACAAAGTTGTGATGGCGTTATCTTTTCAGGGGCTGGCTAACACCCCGTATTTCCTATATCGACCTTTATATTTTGTGGGGATGAGGCCAAATTGAGTCCAGTCGACCCTCAAAAGGAATTTAGTGTACAGGATTATTAATATGCTCAGCTAGCCTGTCAAAATAAACGTAATTTTATACATTACAGGTGTGATGGGCAAAATTTTCAAGGGCTGGCTAACACCCTGTATCCAATAATTGGGTTTTTCTCTCTTCTTAGATGGTCAATTATATTAACATCTCTGTTAAATTATATCTTTATATAAAGTCTTCATGATACGTAAAAATCTGAAATATTTAAAGATTGGAAGCATAAAAAAATAATCAAAAAAATCTTCAAAATTCAACAAAAAAATTGAGGAAATGCGGGCTAAGCTATATTAATTTTAGTTACCAATTCCGATTTAGTAGTATAAGCTGATAGACATTCTGATATTCTATCATTTCATTGAAGAATAGAATCTTCATATCTTTAACAGATATCTACATAACTGCAAAGAACTACATTTATTTTTATCATCCTTTAACTTGAGAAAAAAAGGTAATGACCTTGACCTGACCTTTATGCTAAAAGAAGGAGGTCAAATTAATTAAATTGATAGAATCATTTGGTTATATGAACTGTTTTACTGTGTCAAAATTTCATGAATCTCTTATTATAAGAAGTATGTTTGATAGCGAGAAGACTCCTTCCTTAAAATGAATTGGGGTTTCACGACCATTAAAATGCTGACCTAGCCTGGTGAAAATAGGAAATTTTGTATAATACTGATATTATGGGATTATCTCTCAATTGGGCTGGCTAACACCCTTTATTCAATATTTTGGTCCTCAACAACTGGTGAAGATGGGGCCTTAGGAAAATCTAGTCGATCCTCAAAAGGAATTGGATTTACGTGACCATTAACACGAAAATTTCGAATAATACATTTGTAATGGTAATGTGGTATTTACGTCGGGCTCGGTGCTATTTATCAATACAGGGGCTCGTAACATAAAGCATGCTTAGATTTTGACTTAAGTAGGGTCATAAGTAGGACTTAGGCGGAATCTTAGGAGCTACATAAGTCCTACTTAAGTATGTCTTATACCGTAACATAAAGCAAACTTAGCAATGTCTTAGCTAAGTCATGTTTATGTTAAAAAGTAAAAACGTATTTTACATTTCTTTTGTCGAATTCGAATGTATTGGTTTTTATAGATACACGTGCATGACATCTTTGATATTAAATGGGGTAGATGTAAAGGTACAGACACAACATTCAAGATGGCATGAGTATATATACAAATGTGCCTAAAAAAAATTTAAAAGCTCAAAGCGATTGGATCTCGGACAATATTTTCAGTCTATTGTTGTTGCTTGTTTGCTTTGACGAATATTCACTATTTTAGTCGTTCTCGAAGACTGCCTGTGGCGTAGAACTTGATGTAATTATATAATGGATTTCTTTTTATCTTTTGTTCTATCTCTTACCTCACCAATAAAGCAATTTACATAATCTGGGTATAATTCCTTCATTAAGTCGATATATTGTAATGAGGCAGTCGTCGTCTTTAAAATCGCTAAGGGGTTTTCTGTCGTTGAACATCCTTCTTTTAGTTTCTCAAGTTTCGCGAGTTTATATATGCAGTTACTTCTTGTAAACCGACCATTACGTGTTAACAACCTATTCAGCAGTCCACTTGCATACTACCGGTATATGGAAAATGTGACAAATTATTACGACCACTATTGATATTTATACCCCCGCTCCGAAGGAGAGGGGGTATACTGTTTTACCCTTGTGTGTCTGTCTGTCTGTCTGTCCGTCTGTCTGTCCGTCCGTAACAAAAATTTCTGTCGCATTTATCTCAGCAACTATTTATCGAAGATGCTTGAAATTTTTACACAGTGTTTTTAAGGCATGCCATATCGTGGGATATATTTTTGTACCAATCGGACGTCAACTTCCTGTTAAATGACGACTTTGCTTATTTTTTAACCAAAATTTTTTAAACAAATTTTCGTCAAAGATTTCTCAGCAACCATTTATTGCAGATGCTTGAAATTTTTACACAATATTTGTATAGGCATGCCATATCGTGGGATATATTTTTGTACCAATCAGACGTCAACTTCCTGTTAAATGACGACTTTGTTTATTTTTAGCAAAAATTTTCAAACAAATTTTTGTCAAAGAATTCTCAGCAACTGTTTATCGCAGATGCTTGAAATTTTTACACAGTGTTTTTAAGGCATGCCATATCGTGGGATTTATTTTTGTACCAATCGGACGTCAACTTCCTGTTAAATGAGTTCTTTGTTTATTTTAGCCAAAATTTTCAAACAAATTTTCCTCAAAGATTTCTCAGCAGCTATTTATCGCAGATGCTTGAAATTTTAACACACTATTTGTTCAGGCATGCCATATTGTGGGATTTATTTCTGTACCAATCGGATGCCAGCTTTCTGTTAAATGTCGACTTTGCTTATTTTGCATATTCACATCAGAGCGGGGGTATCACTAGTGAGCATTGGCTCACAGATATCTTGTTATATCAATCAAATAAAAAAAAATGATATTGGTGAATATTAAGATATTCATTCTGTGTAAATATCATCAAGTGATTAATACTCTGTAATCATAAACTGAATTTAAATAATTAATAACAATAAATCTTCTAAATGCGTGAAAACAATACTTAAGACATACTTAAGTCACCTCTACTGACCGCCTACGTTTTGGGTAAATTGTCTTAGCTAAGCACTCTTTTAGTTACGGACTTAAGTCTAAAAATGTACATAAGTCCTACTTAAGCACTGTCTTAGACTAAAGTACTCTTTATGTTACGAGCCCCTGCTCAATTACAGCTGAGCACTGTTCATCGCCTTTATACCCATGTCCTGGAGCCGTACAGATGTGTTTCTTTGGAATTGGGGACCTGGGCCATCTACTGCTGACCTTTTGGTAAAATTAAGCGTAGATATATATTGACAAATATAACAGTAATATCTTTCAAGGGTCTCGCTATAACGATGTATACCATATTCAGGCCTTCATATTCAGCGGGAATAATGCTTTTGGGATAGTCCATTGTACCCTCAAAAGGAATTGGGCTTAGATTGCCTGGCAAAAAAAGGACATTTTGTTTAATACAGTTGTGTTGGGAAGATCTTTTAAGGAGCTGGTTTATAACTTGTATCAAATATTTGGGCCTTTAGATTTTGTGGGGATAGGTCCACTGAACTGTTAAGTCAACCGTTGAAAGGAGGTGGGTTTACACGACCATTAAAAGGCTGAACCAGCCTGGCAAAAATAGGAAATTTTGCATAAAACAGTTATAATGGCGATATTTTTCATGGGGCTGGCTTACATCCTGTATCCCATATTTTGGTTTTTATATTTGGTGAGGGTTGGGTCCCAATTAGGTACAGTCCTTCAAAAGATATTAGGTTTCTACGACCATTAACAGGTTAAGTGTGCCCGACAAAAATAGGAAATTCCATTTAAAAAAACAGTTGTGATAAGAATATCTTTCAAGGGGCTGGTGAACACCTTTTGTCCCACATTTGAGCCTTTATATTTGGTGAGGATAGGGCCCTGGGAAAGTCCAATAAACCCGGAAAAGTAATTGGGTTTACACGACCATCAACTATAATACATATTTAGCCTGGGGGAAATAGGAATTTGATGTAATACAGTTGTTATGGAAATATCTTTAGGTGGATCTGTGTCCGATCGACCCTGCGTTTACACACCATTTACAAACATATGTAGATAATTATTTGAAATAGCAAATTTCATATAAATGGTTATGATTGGAATTTTACAACAGGAAGTAACTTACAAATTCATATTTGTTTGTCAAAATGTGGCATTTTGTGAAATTAATTGACATTATGAAGGATTTATTATTGTGAATGTACAAGGAAATTCATATAGTACAATTAACCCAACCGTCATTTTAACCTTTTTTAAAATTAAATGTTAAAAGTAAACACAAATGAGCAGAAATTAATAATTTTAGGTATCACATTTAATTACATTTGTTTATTTGTAGTACGTTTTTTTATATTTATTGTATAATGTATGAAAATCGATAAATGAACAAAAGGTTATGTAATATGTTCTTTAGCCATCTGAACAAAGTTCACAAATATTAAAATCAATATGGTACTTTGGTCGAATTGTGTTATCTATCAATACATATACAATAGTTAACATGGTGTGCTATTTCAAAACGATTCATCTGCCATATGATGTATTGTATATTATGTGAGTGTTATATGAAAAGGTCGACAGTTCAAGCCCCGGTGTGGCCATTTAAGTGAGTTGTGTCTTTGGACAAGACTTTATAACTACATTTGTCTTAGTCCACAAAGATAAAAATGGGTGCTGGCACAGGCTAAAAGTTGATCTGCGATAGACTGGTGTACCATCCAGAGGGAGTCTATGATTTTCATCCTATTAGCACCACGGGAACTAGTAATAAAATAACGACCCCATTGGTCGGAGGAAAATTGAAAATATTATTAATAATGCAAACAACAAGCTTGATAACCTCTTTACAGAACATCAAAAGCATTGGTTATGCGTTCATACCGCTAAATCGTGAAAAACTGGTTTTGTTTTAGATATAACAAATCTGTGAGTAATATATTTATTTCCAAGTTGAAACTTGCTGTTTACTAATCAGCTAACAAAAATGAAACTTAAAAACAGAATTTGTATGAGTGTAAAATTAAACTGGGTACATGTAGTTGCCAAAACTTAAGATTCCCCTTCACATAAAATGTATTTAATAGACATTGCCTTAGTTTGTTTTTCTGAGCCAATTGATAATTTCTCATAATGTGATAATGATTTAAAATGCGGATGTATTATACGTATTTGTATATTGGTGTTTAATAATGTATATATAGATACACATAAATGTATTAAGTATATAAATATACATCTATTACTAAAGTTTATGTCTGTAACCTTTCAATCATACAACCGTTCCAATTTGTGGATGTGTTAATTGTATATTATGAATGTTTATCGTACAATCTAGCTATGTAGAGGGGTAGTCAATCCTCTCCTCCCCATGCCAAACAAAATTATCTCTCAGAACCAACACCCTTGCGGGAAATTTTCTGAATCCAGGCATCGTCCCGTTAACTAATTGGACATTTTACACCTGTATATCCATGGTTAATATTTTGGTATGAGAGAGAGAGAGAGAGAGAGAGAGAGAGAGAGAGAGAGCGTTTAACAAGAAAATTTCAAATAAAAGGAGGGGGCTGAAAAAAAAAATTGTTTGCTGGAGGAGGGGGTCGACCTCTAGATCTCATATATATTATGTCAATTTACTTAATTTCATATACACATCGCCTCCTTTACATAAAAAAGTTGCAAATCATTGAGTAATTGCATGGTCGAACCAGAGGCATATTGCAGGTTGGGGGGGGGATAATTGCTGCTTAAAAAATATTTGGATGCAAAGTGTTGATTAAGAAATAAACAAAACTAGTCAATTTGTGTCTTGCGCGTTTCGTTTTTTTTTACATTGAAGGCGACCTTGACTTTCATGTCAACATACTAATATGTTGGTTTTTTTGTAGGTTGCATGGGACAGTTTTGCCGGAAAAACCAGTTTCGCAGGAAAGACCCGGTCAAATTTTACAAAAAAGGTAAATGTGAGGTTTGGGTGATCATGATTATGTGAGGGGTATAAATTGCTAGAATATTTATTTCATTTATTTGTGGAAAGGTTAGGTCATATCCATTACATTGATATGTGACACTTTAGTACCACTACCCTTTTTATCAGATATGGAATGAAAGTGCGAAACTATGGCCTAAATTTTCACTTTCGTTTTTATAATGGAAATGCGGGTGGAGGGTGTCAGAACATGAAATCTCACTCGAGGGAAACATGATCGATTTTAAATCAATTGTTGACTCTTTGCATTGGTAAACATTAACTTTCAATACCCTCGTAGTTTACGAGAGTCACCCGAGATTGGAGATATATAATTGGACCCACATGTACGTGTATGAAAAAGCGAAGAAGGGGCAATCTTTCAAAAGCTTTCCAGATCACCCCGGTCTATTCTAATAAATGTTTTGTGTAAGTTGTCCATGTTTTATTCTGAAATGTCTGAAATTAAGGATTCCTGACCACGTCTACCCTACATGTAAACCAGTTTAAACATATTTAAAAATCCACTGATAAATAAAACAGAAATACGACCAGTATCTGCTTCACATTTCCTCCACAGATAAAAAAAATCTCATTTTCAACATATGGTTTAAAATCAATGAACATGTCGTATTTCAGAGGAAATAATCAGAAATAAATATAAAATAAATTTCATATAACAAGGAAACGTGTAAAAAGTCGTGTATATAATTTATTTTAAATTTGTTATTAATCGCTACACCAATAAAAGACAGGGCTTTCCCGGGGCCTCATCCTTACCAAATATGAAGGCTCTAACATAGGAAACATGGTGTTGGCCAGCCCTTTGATAGATATTCACATATAGCTGTGTTATGCGGAATTTCCTGTTTCCCCATGCTAGCAAAGCCTGTAAATGGTCGTGTAAACCCAATTTTTTTTTAAGAGTCGACTAGACTTTCTCCCATCCTCACCAAATATGAAGGCCTAAATATGGGATACAGGGTGTTAGCCAGCCCCTTGAGTACTATTCTCAATGGAACAGAATATGATGATTTCCTTACCTTCTCGCCAGGCTAGCTAACCATGTCAATGTTCAGGTCAGGTCAGCAAGTAATGATTTTTACTATTTTACATTTTCTTTTAATTAAGAAGGAAATGTATATGAAATTTTAAATATACGTTGTTATGGGTAAAAGTAACTCTATGGCCCTATATTCGATCAAAGATCACTCACAAAGATTAAATTTTTAAACTTGATAAATTATTCATACACACACACAAAAATACAACTTACACTAGGAATCCTAACGTAAGTGTCTGTTAATCTGCTGAATAAATCTCACAAATCACAATGTCCTAGCAAGTAAGTGACTTTTCACAGTTTTGATAAAATGTCTTGGAACCAAAGTCTAATGAACGTATTTTTTTAGCACTGTTTACAGGTTATTTATACTAAAATATAAAAGTTATATGTACAAGAAGTTACATGGATTAACTGGACACTCAAGAATGTTGGGAAAGTATAACTGACCACTTTAGAATGGATAGATATTCTAATATACAAACCTACTTTGATATATAACAACGTTTATTAGCATGTTTGCGGTAATTTGAATAGCGAACCGACCACAGAATTCTATTTGCTATATGAACAACTTCTGAATGCCAGTCCCAACTTAGTATGAGTTTTGGACATTTTTTTTACATTAATTATCTTTAAGTTTAATTTCCAGTTTACTTTATATATTTCAATACCTGTACTTTAAATGCGTTTATTTACAACCAAGGACATACTGGCATTAGCAATAATTATCAAAAGTATCGCGTGACGCGATTTCATTTCGATCCATGCATCAATTTTCTTTTATTCTATTGAACACATTAATACAATATCCTTTTAAAAAAAGGAATATGATATTTAACTTAATTTCTGTATAGGATCATACTTTACGACGATTAAATTCTCATATATGTTGTGTCCACAATGATGTTCGAAACGGGTATTTATTTTCTTCATATCCCATTCAGTTTTGAACATAAGCATTCAAAATTTATTGATAGATTCGTATTAACAAGAACAAATTTATTTGCTTTATTCTAAAGCAATGTTTTTACAAGATATTTTTAATTTTAACTTATTTATTTCACAACGATTGACAAGCAATTTCTTATATTAATGTCTCTCGTTTGTACGGATGTTTTACGCGGTGTGGTCCTCAATGTAGGAGGAGAAAGCGAAATTTGTGAATTTATTTCAAACCGTGCATGATATTTTTTTCGAAGTATAATATGTTAACATAGCGTAAAGAATTTGCCAATCCCTTATATGTATATACGTCTTTTACAATCAGTCTTTGGAGATAATACATTTAGAAAAATGGCATTGGTGTAAAAAATGCAAGTTATTTAAGGTGGATCTCTACACCAAATAAGTGTAGGAGATTTTTGTTGCATGCATTTGTTACCAATACTAGGCACAGTATTCAACAATAATAGACCTCAAAATACAATACACTATTTTCTAGAGAATTTTTAAAATATCAGTCTGGTTCCAGATAACCCCATATTTATCAAATTATTAAACATTTCTGTTTTAAAAATCTTATGAAAGTGAAATGTTAATAAGTTTAGAAATAAAAAACAAAAAAAATCATGAATGAAGTTTGTATGATTTTTATTGGAATCCACATAAATATGAAACTAAAATATAAAAAAATTCTTTTAAGGCAAACTGCTGGACAAAATCCCACAAAAACCTGAAAATATAAACAATATTCGTTGGTTAATAGGATGAAGAAAAGAAATTGAATGAAATTGAAAAATTAAAGGAAATACTTAATTATTGCAAAAATCTTGGTATAAAAGATCCTGTTTAAGAGTTGTCTTTCTTTATTTTACATGGTCTCAAATATCTTGGGATCAATTTTTTAATTGATAAAAATCACGAAGAAAAATTAAAAAAGGAACAAGTCTATGCTAAATATGTAGATATAAGATTAGTAGTGCTTATGATAATGTTTGAAGCTGAAAAATTATATTTTTGATGAATGCATTATATATATTTAACTCTTTAAAACAAAATATTAGTAGTTAAATTGCCTTTTATTTTTATTTATTTTTTTTTTTATACAATAGCAATTATAAACAACAACCATACGCATATTAATACATACATTAGATGTCCATAGTGATACACATGCATGTGTGGAAATGAAAAACATGCTCCTTTTCAGAATTCTGTCTTTTCCTCATTTGGCCTGCAAATCCGGGCCTCCACTGCTATTGCTACCTAGCTGTATTTATTTTAACCAAAATACATTAGTTTAATGTCAAAGTTTCAATGAAAGTCTTTTACTGCAAATGTTTTTTTTAAATTTGGGAAGTTAGGATCAATTCAAGAGATCGTACTACGGTACTTTCGTTTTATATTCATCATACATATATAGTTCAAATGAAAATTTGACATCTGCTTACCTATATCGATAATCCGCCACATATGTATGATCGTCTGTTGCAGATGACATGACAAAAATGTATTGCCAATAGCAGCAGAGCAGGGAAACTGTATATTATTTAGATTCCACGTTTTCCGTACAAAACAGCTGATAATCAATGTTAGTTAAAAGCTTTGAACAGGAAAGAAATTTGACTTATTTTCTAAGCGTTTTGGTGATTTCAGTCCTATCTCACCTCCTTAGTTAGAAGAGTTCAATTAAACGGTGTATAGCTATTTTGTACCACGACATAATGTTATCAATCCGGAACACAATGGCGTTTCGAACGGAAGTCAGACATGTTTTGACGATGTAGCCTTCCACCTTAAAAAATGAAATTCAAGAAGTCTATATCCTACGGCTTACAAACAGGATCAGATCATCAGATTATTTATCAAAAAATTAGTACCACCTGTTGTCTGTTGGCGAGGCCTTGTTCTGTTTACAGGCTCCTGACATTATATATTGTTCTCATAATAAAAATGATAACCCCCACATAAAAATACACAAAGCATGTTTTTAATGAATGACACCGAGTGAACGATTCTTGTCATCAAAGCGTGCTTACACTAGGATATAGTTACCGAGGATTCTGTTCAGTTCTTTACACAATTTTTCATAAATATCTTCAATTTGAAGAGCAGACTTGAAGAAAATCGCAGCAAAATTCAAAATGCACAATTTTGTATTAAAAAATAAAAAGGTGTTTATCCAAATGAAAAGAAAAATCATGTCAACAGGTTGATTTAAACCAGGATACAAAAAACTTTAGGTATGCTTTAAGTTACATGTACATATTTACCCTTAAAAATTCAATTAATAAGCAAAAATAAAATATTTGAGAAATGCATGTCGCAAAACCGTGAATGGTAAATATCAAATCCAATTGGCTACCGCTATTCACTCTGTTCAACAAGTTTACCATTCTAACGCGTTCATATCACGTGATTGACTTTCTATTAAACCTTTATACAGAATACTCTTTCGTTTCACACGCATTTCTCTACTTTGAAGAGATTATAAAAAGAAAAATCTATACGACAGAGCCATTGCCGGTGTAATGAAGAATAATGACCCCCGTAGAATAATGACCGGGGGTCATTTTTCTACGTAGAAAAATGACCCCCCGGTCATTATTCTACGCAGAAAAATGACCCCCCGGTCATTATTCTACGTAGAAAAATGACCCCTTTGCCAGGCATTCATTGATGATCCTTTTCTTATAAAATTGATATAAATTCAACCGTCGGAAACCTTTTAAAATCTTAGTATTAATTTTCAAATGACATATGTGATAAATTTGGAGGACGAATTTACGTCATCTAGATTTGAACAAAGGCTTGAAAATTTCTATTCAAAGCTTGACTTATCTTTCTGATATTAAACTAGACATAAGACGTTAAGTTATGTCGCAGCGATATACAATATATTGTAACGTTTTTAAAAACAATGATATCCTTTAAATTCTAAAATGATACCTAATAAAACGTTTAATTCAAATTCAAATTGTTATAATTAAAATATGTTGCTGCCTCATTTTCAATAATACAGCGCCCATTAGAATGTGAGAAGCACAAAGCATTCTGTCCTTTGAAAATCAGTACTAAGATTTTAAAGATTTCCTACGTTTGAATTTATGTTAATTTGTATAAGGTTAAATTTAATTCATTTACATCTTTATATTATTTAAGTTAATATATTTGTTTTCAGTAACTATTCTTCATAAGGGTTCTTCTATGAAATAACAATATTTATATTTAAGTTTCGCGTTTAATCGCGAAAGTTTCGCGTTAATTCGCGAAAGTTACGGGTAATATCGCGAAAGTTTTGCGTTTATTCGCGAAAGTAACGCGTTATATCGCGAAAGTTACGCGTTTATTCGCGAAAGTTTTGCGTTTATTCGCGAAAGTTTCGCGTTTATTCGCGAAAGTAACGCGTTATATCGCGAAAGTTTCGCGTTTATTCGCGAAAGTATCGCGTTTATTAGCGAAAGTTTCGCGTTTATTCGCGAAAAAAATATTTTTTTTACCTACGAAAATGAGCTTAATGGGCTTTCGTACATATATGTTTACCAGTGCTGGCTATGCCTAATCATTATCTACTCCGAACAAAATTTAATGTCCGCCATAATGTGTACAAATCCACTTCCAGCCGTCTCTTTACCGTGGACCAAACACAGTAACAATGTAATTTCATTATGCAACAATCCTTGCTCATGCATGGATCTAGAGGGGGATAGGGGGTCCGCCCCCACCGCGGAAAATTGAATATTAATAATTTCACTCAGTAAAAGGGGAGAGGGAGTCCGGACCCCATCCCCCGGTAAATTTTATTTAATTAATTTTACAAAAATAAGATTTTCAAAATATATGCCTCGGAACCCTTTAAAAGATGGAGATCTCTGCAATTATAAAACATAGGTAATCACAGATTACAAAGCTCACCGAGACGAGGCATCACCTTTATGAGGCATCGCCTTTTGGAGACTACCTTTATCATATTATATGAAAACCATCTTTTATGATCTTGGATATTTATGGATTCTGTTTTGAAACAATATCGTATATCATCTGTTAAAAAATTGTATGATAACCATATGTTCATATGTTAATCAATACAATAATATAAAATTAAAATTGCATCCTATCATAATTACAATATATATCATATAATACCATAAAATACCGTAAAATATTGTGAGATATGATATTGTAACGTACGATGACATTGTATTGTGTTATACATTATTGTATTTGATCAAACAATACAATATTATAAAACATAATACAATATTGTATTATATGAAACAATATCAAACTGCAATAATACATCATAACATTGAAACATATAATATTATATTGTATAATTAAGCATTGAATCATTATTGTTTGAAAGATGTGGTCTCATAACTGCAACGGTGTGTGCATACAAATTGTATAACGTGCGCTAGCGCGTTATGAAAATTTGTTTGCACACATTGTTGCAGTTATGAGACCACATCTTTCAAAAAATAATGATTCAATACTTATATTTACGTTGTTTAAACATGTATTTCCTTCCTGCAAATATGATTTTTTTTAAAAGGCTCTGTCTTATTCAACAAGTGATGCGAAATTAACAGAATGGCCACTGGAACAGCCACAATATGCTGACAATATGCTTGTATCATATCAAATGAAACAATATCATGGGATAAAGTAAAATATTATATAATACAATCATACTATACCCATTGTATCATATGATACAATAAAATCTCATAAAATACAATTCCATGTGATATGATAATATATAATATAAACCAATATCATATTATACAATATCGTATGATACGACATTTTATAATATTATCATATCATAGGGATCATGTTACATCATTTAACAACAACTACATCTATCTATCAAGCAGGTTTGAATGAGGTAGGAGATTTCTTTAGCATCCTTAATAATGGAGATCAGGCTTTGCATCTGAAGCAACCTCTGCGTTTCATTTATAATATAGTTAAATCAACTATGCAAGCTATTTATCTAGCTATAAAACATGTGACCTGTTCCAAAATACTAAACCTCAACAAGAATCATAAACCTATGGCTCTGATTCAGCATTCAAGCCTGTCAGGTGCATCACTATAATAAGACTATATCAATGCAATATTGGTGAAGTTAGGACCAGTAGTAACTAAGATATTATCATTAGAGGGCACCTGCAACAAAAACTTTAACCAGCTCAAAATCTTAACCTCCTCCAGCATCCGAAACCTGTGGCTCAGATTCAGCATTAAGCCTGTCAGGTGCATCACTATAATAAGACGCATCATCCATACAAGTTTAATGAAGTTAGGACCAGTAGTAACTAAGATATTATCATTAGAGGGCACCTGCAACAAAAACTTTAACCAGCTCCAAAAACCTCTACCTCCTCCTGCATCCGAAACCTATAGCTCAGATTCAGCACTCAAGCCTGTCTGGTGTATCAGTATCATAAGACACACCATCCATGCAAGTTTGGTGAAGTACGGACCAGCAGTAACTTAGATATTGCTATTTAAGGCACCTGCAACAAAAACTTTAACCTGCTCCAAAAACCTTAACCTCCTCCAGCATCTGAAAGTTAGGAACCAGATTCAGTAGGTCCAGATGCATCCTCAATGTAACTTTGGTGAAGAGAGAACAAGTAATAGCTTAGATACAGGAGCTGCAACTAAAACTTTAACCAGCTTCGGACGCCGACGCCGGGGGTATAGTATATGCTCCCATTGACTTCGTTTCGGTGAGCTAAGAAGGCGAAAGTGCGAAGATTCGAAGGCGAGAGTGCGAAGTTGCAAAGACGAAGAAGCGGTAGTAGTATCACGTCTTCGCCTTTTCAACTTAGCACTTTCGTCTTCGCGTCTTCGCCGTTGCATCTTCTATATTCTTCATATTGTTCATGAATTATACTTGCATTGAAGATTTTCGCAATGCAAACTGCTGGGTATACAAGTGCATCACCCAGAATTAATGATGAAACCAAAATTATGAAAAGTTTACTCCACTGTTATGCATTATAACCAAGCTGGAGTTAGAGCCATTACGCCAGTAGAGGTGAACGACCAATAAGGAAAATCGTCAAAGTACTGAAAGTACTCGTACAGAAAATATATTTTACTTTATCCTCGGCATACTTTAATAAGTTAATTTAATATCAAGATGATTAATGCATTAATAGTTTGTATTAGCATTGGTAACGTTGGATACAATAAAGATCGTGTGATCAAAATCAAGAGGGATATAAACCCCTAACATGGGCCCTAACCTCTTATCAACGTTATTGGAAACATTCTTTTCTTATTATAATCGATCAGTGTTTATTATATATTAAGATTTACTATAGTCAGGTACTCTTCACAAATTTGCTCTAAAAGAATAAAGTCTATCCATGATCACAAATACAACATTACAACAAATGTATAGAATATTGATGTTCATGTATTACGTAGAAGAAAACAAAACTAATTCAGAATGCTTTTTTAAAAATCACTTTCCCCAAGAAATGTAAATAAGAAGTATTCATATTCCTACGTTACCTGCCCCCTTAGTCTTTTTCCATTAAGATATATACATGTATCATTCTTCGATTGACAATTCATTCACCAATGAATATTGCTTATATTATTACAACAATTATTCTTTCATGAATGTTCGTTAATTATCACACAAGATCCTCATTGTGTATGAATTTTTTTTTATATGCATCTTTTCCCGCCGTTTGTCGACGAGAGAAGTAACGTAACTGTTAACAATCAATTTGTGGCATTGTAAGAGTGTTTTGCATGTGCTTGCTACGGATAGAAAAAAAAACTATATACAGCGATTTATTTACTAGATCGGTGTTTATAACTTCAAAATCAGTTGAACAGAGTGAAAAATAATGTAACTTCAAAGTCATATCTTGGATACGGTGTAACCAATTTCTATTCATGTTTACGGGGGGGGGGGTCAATTTTTTATGGGGGTCATTTTTCTTCATGTTGAACATGAAGAAAAATAACCCCTGGGTCTTTTTTCTTCAGAAAAATCCAATTATTCTTCAGCTAGGGGGGTCATTATTCTACGTAGAAAAATTACCCCCGATCATTATTCTACGGGGGTCATTTTACTTCATTACACCGGTTTGTTTGTCTCGAGCGACAACGGAGATGTATTCGACAAACTAAGTTTGTTGATGTTCAACTTTTTTCTTGACGTTGTTTTTACCTACGATAGTGGGCGGAGTTTAAAAAAAGTGTGGGGTATGAACAGATAACCCACACGTTTAATTATAGAAAACACGCCAAGCTATGGTACAATATGATCCACCAATCAGCTTGCGTGCTTCAGTACGAGCATCAACGTTTAAACGGACCCGCGGGTGATGGAAAAGGGAACGAAGCGTTTTCAACCGTGGGTTTCCAACGATGGGGTGCCCCCTAAAAATCCTATTTTATTCATTTATTCCTTTGATCAACACCTATTCTTTTGTGCGAAAAAAAACATCAGACGCACAAAATAAGTAAAATCAAAATAAGTATATACATTTAATTATAAACGTTACTAGATAAAAAAAAAATAAACAATATCAAAATTATCAGAGATTTTAAGGTTACGATTTGATTACAGTTCCTCGATGAGCATAAATATAATACACATTTCAATTGATGTTTTGTGAATGACGCAACAAAGGACTTGAAAATTGTTGAAATCCAATAAAAGCTGAATAAGTATTTCAGCATCGCAAATTCTTAAAAGCAAACAATTTACTGATATTAAGTATTTAATGTTAAAACACGATACAAAAGGACGCTTGATTGAAACAAAAGGAATATGTGCAAAAATATAAACAAGCAAATGTACATGTAATAAATGAGTATCATTGAAAGTACACATTGTTTCAAACCATTGCAAAGAAATGAACACAAACTGTATAAAAAAAACTTGATTTCTTTTATATCTTACTGAATAACCAATGTAAAATTCACTGCACAATTTTCTATCAAGAAATTTTAACAGTAAAAGCTTGTAAATAACATCAAAATAACTAGCCATGTCAAAGCTAACGATGCCATAAGGCTTAATAGAAAGACAGTAGAACAGTTTCATTGATGTGTTTGCAAATTTAAATAACACTAGACTTTGACCCGCACGTGTACGGGTTGACATTGCATATGATATCGGACATAAACGAAATAGACACATCGACACACCGTATTGTTGACATTTACAAAACAAAGCTTTAAGCTTACAATAATGTTATTGATTTCACTACACTCTTCTTAGTTAGAATAATCTAACTGTGTCTCAATACAGGCCTTCACCACAGTTAAGATCAATTCGATGTAAGAATCAATGATTTATAAAAGGGTCTGGCCACACATAGTCACCAATTTTCCTAACATTTCATACATGGACACACCTAGGTGTAAAACGCAAAAAAACACTAAAAGTTGGTTGCTGTGGGTAACCGTTGCCATGGTAATCGAGGCTAAAGATGGGAAAATAGCAAAACTTGCCTACTTTGAAGCCATATTAGAAGGTTTTGCCTACTAATGTCAACTATCAAAGACATAAAACAGCCATTTCCTATTTTCAATTATTTAATTCTATAAGAAAATTGATGGAGAAACCAATACTTTTAAAATGTTACTATGGAAACCGTTACAAATTTTTGAAATCAGTTTTCTGCAGTTTAAGCCCAAATGGGAAACTGTTAAATTTTTACATCCATATGAATGTCCATGCAATATATATTTTATCATGAAAATTGACATCCGTTGCTATGGCAACAAGGCCAAAAATTAAGAAAAACTGAGAAATTGAAGATTATTTCGATATGCTTTCATTCCTGATTTTAGAATTTATATGCAAATGTTTTAGTTGGAACTTGTTAAAATATATCTAAATTTTCATTATACACCACAAAAACCTTTGTTATGCAACATTGAAGTGTTTTTGCTATGGAAAAATAAGTTGCGTAAAAAATCACACAACAATTCTTACTTTTTGAAAAGTCCATAGCAAGGGCAGTAATTCATAGAAAATTTCAGATTTTTTTCAAGTGTCATTAAAGTTAAGGATATACTTTATTTATTCACACCATTTGATTTTATATATTTATTCATTATAAGTGAATAATATCCATTTAAAGATGCCTAAAATATTATAATTTTCCTTATTTTTAAGCTTATTACCAAAGCAACGGTTCTCAATTTTCATATTTAAGTTTTAAATTGCACAATCATAATAGTGTTTACCAAAAGATCCAAGATTTGCACTTTTTATTCAAATTAGATGAAGAATACAGATTTTAAAATTTCTGTTTAGTAACCATGGAAACGCTCTACAAATATGCGTTTCTCCATGATTTTTTTTCTTTCTTTTGAAAAATGACAACTCTTTTTAATAATATATTCTACCCTGGAAACCCCAAGTTCTACACATTACTTACAATATGTTCTCAAATAAGCATTAAAATGCCATTTTTACATCTTTACCCTCGGTTACCATGGCAACGGGACCACATAGCAACAAACAAATGGTTTTAGGCTTTTTTACTCACCAAAGTCTATCAAATTGTCAAGTATGAAGAAAATCCGTGACTATGAGTGGCCACCGAATTTTGATTCTTACATAGAATTGATCTTAAAATGCCTCCCATATACCCGTAACAAGACAAACAAGGGCACCACTAAGCGGAGCATCCCCTTGCGACATGAGTTATTGTTATTAAGCAATATATAGTTATGTTAATGAGAAGACCACATTCTACTAACCCTCCATTACTGCAAAAACTACATTTTCCTTACCTGTACTAGATCTAAATCCAAAAAATATCAAGTTGTTGATTTGAACTGCTTATTTTCACTTTGGTTTCAATGAAGTGAAGCGGAAGATTGATAACTCCTACTCAGAAATTTCAATTGATAACTCGTATACAAAATTGATTATAACATTGATTTAATGAAATAATAATTAGGGCTTTTCGACTTTCGGTCGAAAAGACCTATTGTTTTCGTTCTGTTTTATTATCATTATTCTTCTCGACAAAGTTTCGTCATGGATTTTTTCAAAACGGAACAGAAAAATAAAAATTTAATGTTAGATTCTTTTAGCAATTGTTTAGTTCTTCCGTATGTCCCTTTTTGGACTTACGGTCTATATACTTTCGGTTTACACATGCAAAAAACAAACTATTAAATGGACCTTTGTATCTATTTTATTTTTTGATTATAAACTAAGAAATTAAGGATTTAGATGCTACATAGTATGATATACAAAATCGTAAGCGACAAATTTTTTGTATCTCTTGCTGTTTTTGAGATATTAGACTTCAAACTATGAAAAAAGGGGGGGGGGATGAAAAAACTGAAAATTGAAATAACCACCAAATCTTTTAAATGAGGAATGAAAAATGTTAAAATTGTCATAATCATCATATATTTAAAGTTTCGTTTGAAACCATTGAGAACTTCCGGTTTTATAAGTTGATAAAAAATCGTTTTAATGTTAAACTGAATTCACGCGTGCCACTTTTTCTCAAACAGTTTTTAAGTAAATATTTCCATATCTAATATTTATATTGAAGGACCTAATTTGTAGACCGGAAAATGTTTTGAAATAAAAATTTTGATAGATAAGGGATCTAGAGGGGTCAAAGCTAAAAACAACCCTTTAGCTGTATCTTTTTTATTTTTCATCCGATTTTTAAAATCTTTTCGGTTTTAATTTTTGAGTAAAGAGTACAATTTAAAAATTATGGTCCGTAGGGACATTTTTTGACTTCTTATAGGAGTATTAAGTGTGTGAATATTGCAACTTTTTAAAAGTTGAAAAAGTGATTTACAAAGAGTTATTTCGCTTTGCTCAATGAACGTAGACCATTAATACTCTAGGCATACCACGTTTTCTATTAGAGAAAGGAATGCTTACTTTTTTATGATTTTTTTGGAAATATTATTTTAGAAATTAAAAGTATATTTACTTTTAAAGTGCTGAAGTTATCTTTTTTTGACATCGCATTATATATAAGGTTATATTTCTAATAGGCAACTGATTATACCAAGGCGGTGAAGAATTCTTAAATAAAAAATAGATACGATTTTACCTGACATTTTCATCAAAAAAGGGAAAAGGGATGTCGAAAAGCCCTTACTTTTTGTGGAAGACAAAAAAAGTTCTAGTTTGTAATAGTATTAATGGTTTGGAAAGGCACATGCATTTTTTATTTGTTATTTTACAGAAGTGTGCAATCTATGATAAATATTTTTAGTTTTGAACAAATTTTGTCATAATGTATGCCCCTCCCCTCCTTTACCATGGTGTAATTTTATCTAAGTTTTTGCATAAAAATTTGACCAATCAATATGACAGTGCATTTGTTTTAATCTTTTACAATGAGGCATATTTGTGCAAAGGTTGAGGAAATTCTATTGGAAGGTTTTTTATTAATTTACTAGAAAATTGAAGTGGAGTGCACACACACACATACACACACCCACAAACACACACACACACACCCACCCACACACACACACACACACACACACACACACACACACACACACACACACACACACACACACACACACACATACATACATTACATACATACATACATACATACATACATACATACATACATACATACATACGAACACACACACGCACGGTAGCGATGCTATATCCCTAAGTTGCGCGAGGGAATAAAAACTGCAGAATCGCTCCGAAAATTAATGAAGCTGCATTGAAAATAACAGTCAAATTATTCATAACAAACCATTTTGAGGCTGTAAATACCTTTTATCTAAAAATTCAGTTCAAATTAATGAAGAATTCAACACTTTTCAGCAACATTTTTACTCGCTTCAAATTTACACACAATGTTGACATTTGGAACTCTCGAGATTTTTCATAATAAATGCACTGAGTTAAAGTTATCTCTCGTATTTTCTTTGATGAACAGAATATATATGACACATTTTGAATGAAAATTTACACGTATTTGCATTATCGTTTCTGAGTTTATCTATACAGGTGTGATATTGTGGAAACATAAACAAAAGAGCCTCCTGTGATTTAGGATGAATGTAATGTGCATGCGCAAGATTGTAAAATAAAAAAAATCCTGTTGATTTCCGGATTTTTAAAAGAAATTTCCGTTGATTATTAATAAACGAAGCTTGATTGAGAAAAAATAAATTGGTAATCTTTAAGTACCAATGATGTTTAAAATATATAAAACAAAAGACAGTATTCCCTCCGATTTTTCGGTATTAAAGCCCAAACATTCGAGTCTATTATATTAATAGTAGATTAGTAGTATAGATACCGGTATTGGTAAGTATGCTGTTTTGAAATCGTTAGTTCAAGCAATCTTATTTATGTTTTGTTTTTCAGTCATTCAGAATATTTGAAATCCATCCATTCGTAATGCAAGTAAAGTTACTAGTATTAATGGCATGTAAAAAAAGTAAGTCCCTTAGAAGAATCCTAGTTATTCTTGATGTTCTGCGACAAACGATGTTATAATTTACTTGCTAACCTTATTAAAAACAAATTATCAATATTTGGTTAATATGGACGGTAAGTGTTATGAAGCATTGTACAAAGTATCTAATTTAATTGCTTTAAAACCATTAACAACATCCTACTCCTTCCAAAAATTATAAATAAAAGGGGAATAAGGACATACTGAAAGGACTGTGAACGATAGCATTGTCTAGCCGCCTAACTAAAAGTCATTTTTTGAAAGTTGTCTAATTAAAGTTATTCTTTATAATAATGTAAACATTTATGTATATTTTCATTAAATATAAATGATTTGGTCAAACAAAGAGAGATAACTTTGTATTTTGGGTTAAAATAGCTCATTTCATGATAGACAATAACGGAAAACGGAAATGTTTTTTAAAACTTCTTTCTCCTCCGTGAAACAAAAATTCCTTTTGAGGGGCTTTAATTATTGTCATTTAGCATATTTTTACCAAAGGGTTTGTTGTTTCACGGGGGGGGGGGCATATGTCTACAGACCGAATTACATTCCAAAAAAAGAATTTTACTGTGTAAATTTTCGAAAAATAATTAACAGATATGAATTAAAATGAAATTTTACTTTAATATATATCGTAAATATGTTATTATTAAGTTTTTATGCACATATTGGCCGCTAAATAATATTTTCCTCACTCAAAGAGACCGATTTCATTGAAAAATTTTAAGACCACGCGTTAGCAAAACTTTTGTTTAAAAATAAATAATTTGATTACAAATTTTATTTTGATATACATTGATTAGGATTTGATTATACTTTTTAGTAGAAAAACTTAATTTTTAGCTCACCGAGACGAAGTCAAGGGGAGCTTATGCTATACCCCCGGCGTCGGTGTCGGCGTCGGCGTCCGGACCTGGTTAAAGTTTTTGTTGCAGGTCCTGTATCTTAGCTATTAACTGTCCTATCTTCACCAACCTTGCATGAATGATGCATCTGGACCTACTTATGGACTTGAAAGACTTGGATGCTGAATCTGAGTCCTAAATTTCAGATGCTGGAGGAGGTTAAGGTTGTTGGACCAGGTTAAGGTTTTTGTTGCAGGTGCCCTTTGATAGCAAAATCTAAGTTATTACAGGTCCTAACTTCACTAAACTTGCATGGATGGCGTGTCTTATAATACTAATGCACCAGGCAGGCTTGAGTGCTGAATCGGAGCTATTGGTTTCAGATGCTTGAGGAGGTTAAGGTTTTTAGAGCTGGTTAAAGTTTTTGTTGCAGGTGCCCTCTGATGATCTTAGTTATTACTTGTCCTAACTTCACCAGACTTGGATGGATGGTGCGTCTTATGATACTTATGCACCTGACAAGCTTGAATGCTGAATCTGAGCCATAAGTTTCGGATGCTGGAGGAGGTAAAGGTTTTTTTTAAGCAGGTTAAAGTTTTTGTTGCAGGTGCCCTTTGATAGCAAAATCTAAGTTATTACAGGTCCTAACTTCACTAAACTTGCATGGATGGTGTGTCTTATAATACTGATGCACCAGGCAGGCTTGAGTGCTGAATCGGAGCTATTGGTTTCAGATGCTTGAGGAGGTTAAGGTTTTTAGAGCTGGTTAAAGTTTTTGTTGCAGGTGCCCTCAAATGATTATATCTTAGCTACTCCTGGTCCTAACTTCATCAAACTTGCGTGGATGGTTCGTCTTATGATACTGATGCACCTGCCAGGCTTGAATGCTGAATCTGAGTTATAGGTGTCGGATGCTGGAGAGGTTAAGGTTTTAAGTTTTTGAAACAGGTGCCCTCTGATGATTATATCTTAGTTATTACTTGTCCTAACTTCACCAGACTTCCATGGATGGCGTGTCTTATGAAACTGATGCACCTGACAGGCTTGAATGCTGAATCTGAGCTATAGGTTTCGGATGCTGGAGGAGATTAAGGTTTTAAGAGCTGGTTTAAGTTTTTGAAACAGGTGCCCTCTGATGATTATATCTTAGTTATTACTTGTCCTAACTTCACCAGACTTCCATGGATGGTGCGTCTTATGATACTGATGCACCTGACAGGCTTGAATGCTGAGTCTAAGCCATAGGTTTCGGATGCTTGATAAGGTTAAGTTTTTTGGAACAGGTCACATGTTTAATAGATAATAGTACTATTTCAAACTTGCATAGTTGATTAAACTGTAATATGAATGAATTGCAGAGGTAGCTTCAGATGCAGAGCTTGATCTCGATTATCAAGGATGCTGAAAAATATATCATAGTTATTACAGGTCCTAACTTCACCAAACTTGGATGGATGGTGTGTCTTATGATACACCTGACAGGCATGGATGCTGAATCTGAGCCATAGGCTGCGGATGCTTGAGGAGGTTAAGGTTTTTATTGCTAGTGCCCTCTGATGATGATGTCTTAGTTATTACTGGTCCGAACATCACCAAACTTGCATGGATGATGCGTCTTTGATACTGATGCACCTGACAGGCTTGAATGCTGAATCTGAGCCATAGGTTTCGGATGGTGGATGAGGTTAAGTTTTTTTTAACAGGTCACATGTTTTATAGATGATAGCTTGCATAGTTGATTTAACTATATAATAAATGAAACGCAGAGGTAGCTTCAGATGCAGAGCCTGATCTCAATTATCAAAGATGCTAAAGAAATCACCTACCTCATTTAAACCTGCTAAATAGATGGATGTGTTTGTTGATAAATGATATAACATGATTCCTATAATATAGTATTGTATGATATGAAACAATATTGTTTATTATGATACAATATAATATCATATGTTATATTATAAAAAGTTATATGATACGATGAGATATTGAATCAATTTTTTGATATTTTATTATATGATATTGTATCATGATATTTTTATGTATAGTATTGTATATTATGATACAATATTGTAAAATATTATATTGTATTATTAATTTGTTATTTTATCACATGATACTATTACATAAGATACTGCAAAATATAATATTGTATCCTATGATACAATATTGTATATTCTATAATATTGTATTATACGATATTGTATAATATGATATGGGTTTCTGTAATTTAAAAATGATACAGTAACATACAATATCATACTATATTATACAATTTAATATCATATGTTTCAATGTTATGATGTATTATATAATATGATATTGTAATATTATACTATATTGTATTATATATTATAATATTGTATTATGTGATCAAATACAATAATGTATAACACAATACAATGTCATATCATACGTTACAATATCATATCTTATCATTGTTTATTAGGGTATTTTATTGTATTATATGATATATATTCTAAATATGATAGGATGCAATATCTAATTTTATATTATTGTATTGATTAACATATGAACATTTGATTATCATACAATTTTTTAACAGATGATATATTATATAGTGTCAAAACAGAATCCATGAATATCCAAGATCATAAAGTATGATTTTCATACAATATGATAAAAGTGGTCTCATAAAGGTGTTATCTCATAAGGGTGATGTCTCAACTCGGTGAGCTTTGTAATCTGTGATTACCTATGTTTGAATATCTGACAGAAATTCCGAAATATTTGGATGTAAAATGTAGGCGGGAAACGGGCGTTAGCGTTCGCAGTCCTTAGCATGTCAAAACACTCTTTTTACTGGTATATTCTTGACATTGTTTAAATGTTTGCATTATTAATGAAAAGATTGAGAGAGAGAGAGAGAGAGAGAGAGAGAGAGAGAGCATCCTGTTACTTAAATGCGTACCTTAAAATGTTTGCTTTAGGGTCATGAAGTCCAAACAAAAACTCATTAAAATTATCATAAATCATAAGATTACACTAAACATTTGCAATTGTCAGCGTATAAAGATACATGTTAGTAGCATTTCATTTATCGTATTTTTAATCACAAGAAAATAAGACAGCGTACAAAACTGCTTCACGATTCTAGATCTAGATCATATACAGGAACGTAGAAGAAGAAGGCGCCCCCACTCTTTACTGAACATGTAGAAAGAATTATCTTACGGTGACCAGGCTTCTCTCAGGTCACAGTAAGAATTCGTCCCATATACTTGCATAACAATCTGCAGAGGAAAAACACATTTTATACATTAAAAACCTTTTCGAACATGCATATGTAGTTTTGTCCACAAAATATCCATTTAATAAGTCGTACCAAGGCATTTTGTTAAAATACGCGTTTGAATTTGCCTGCCAGTTTGTCGAAAATCGCAATCGGAATGTCTCAGAACTTTATCGTTAACATGGCGACCATGAACAGCGAATTTTCAAACGTGATGTTAAAAGTGACAGCGATATCATTGTAAAAACAGTTGATGTGGTAATATGGGATTACATAAATGAGTAACCCTGTAGGTATTTGAGACCAATCATATGAAAATTTAGGCGAGATACAGCGCGATATAATTTTTTTACTTACTACGAAGCGAGTATATGGGACGAATTCCATCGTTAAACCGGGTCCCTAGGACATCTGTCATTTTAACGATAAAACATTCTATCTACTGAAAATGTAACGAATAAAAATGAAATTAACAAAATTAGAAATAAAAAAGAACTTGTGGGTACATGTTCTCTGCAATACCTCCACACAAACACACCCGGATTAGGATTCTAAAGATTGGCGAACTGAGTTTTTTTTCGCTCGTCAAAATATCGGATAAATCAACATCCTTCAAAAACATTGCTACGTGCCTGAAAATCAGCAAAGCCTAATCAGACAATTATTTGGTTAAATTGAAAAAATTCCCAAACTGGGAATTAAACAATAAATAAAACTAAAGCAAAGCTCGTTGCGAAGACACAAGTGGGTCTTCCGTTAATGTAAACAATAAAGTTGAAAGTTCCTGTATGATATATACACCGGGGCTTGAACTCGCGACCTCTGGAACCCATTCTCCTAGCAGTGAGCGGCCACCGCGCTAACTACTGGGCCATCTACGCAAAACAAAAATCTTGCTGTCGATGACGAAGGGAAACTAGCGCGCTGGTCGCTCACTTCACGGTCGTTTGAGATACAGGTGGAATGCAGTTATAACTGAATATATATATATATATATATATATATATATATATATATATATATATATATATATATATATATATATATATATATATATATATATGATCAAATGAATCATGGTACGACTTTAGAAAAAATCCGAATGATTCTAAGTAGGAATTTACCCAAATTTTAACAATTCCAAGTACGACCTTACAAAAAACCCTAATATTTTCAAGAACAACTTAACAATTATCGAATCAATTTTGGTACGAGTTTATTTAACTTTGATCCTTAAACTATTTTCTTAATAAAAAGCGCGGAATAAAAATATTTTTTCAACCCACACATAGAGTGTATCTGTTATGCATCATCCGATTTTAATTCTAAATTCAGCTTTATAAGCTCTTTTTTATAACAAATGATCGCCCAGGAAAGGGTTACTTTAAAAAGATTTAAGAGCCCTACTGGCCCCTTATTTGAGAAATCAACCCCTATATCTTCATATTAAATGAAAGGTCATGTATTTTTTGTTCTTACACCTATCTAAAATTATTGTTCATTTTTGAGACACAAATGATTGAATATTTTAGGGGTCAGCCCTCGAGATCCTCAATGGGAACAGACATTGATGTTTTGATTAGTAAAATCGAATAGAATCATTAATGCAGACATTTTCTTTTTTACAATTCCTAATTAAATATGTCTCCTTCCCTAGATATATTGCGTCAAAGTTTAAGGACTTTGGCCCCTAAAAATCCCTAATTACATAATAAATGGGTGTGGCAACGATTTTTTCAAACAGATATTGTTACGATCAACACCTTTGCTTCTATAATGCGCATTAAATTCTTGATCGTTTTTAAGTTATTTGTAGTAGACTTTACAAGTCTCCTGGCCCCTAATTTAAGGAGCCAGCACCTTTTTCTTGATTTCGTTGGAAACAACTTTTAATACTCTATCACTTTTGTAAAATATTCTTAACAAAGTTTCAACCTATAAAAAGATACATGTACATATCAAAACGTATGAAAATTTTCAAAATTCGAACCAAATTTTCGATCCAAGATGAGCGCTAACAAATGGCGCCACTGGCGTTAAACAAAAGCAATAGGCACAACTTCAAAATATGGACTACCTATCTTGAAAAATTCATATTTATATCTCTGATATTCTTCGAGATCAACTGTTCACAAAACGGGTCGTAAAGGTTTATAAAATTAGCAATAAAATCGGTACCGGAAGTGATGACAGAAAATCAAAATTCAGATCACGTACTTGTAATCATCTGTAAAATAATGGTTGAAATCAGACAAATAATTTTCGAGAAAACGCTTGCACAAAATTTGTCGAAAAAAAATAAGAAGAAACTGTACGAAAACTATAAGGTCTTCCGTTGGAAACGTAAAACCTTAACTATTTAACCGTTCTAAAGATATAAATAGTGTTTTAGAGGCCGACCCCTTAACTCCTTACCGGAGCAATGAACCAAAAATGTAAAGGTAGCTTATGTTAAAAACACAATTCTTCGCAATTTTTGTTCTACCTTGCTTTTCAAAATAATTCTCTTTTTTCAGTTATTAATGCTCAAAAGACTTCTGGCCCCTTGGAACCCCTAATTACGTAACATCTGGTATGATTATAGTATTGTATATATAAACAACTCTGCAATGCACATTTTTGCTTCTATACTTTATAACAAATTATTCCTCAGTGAAAAAGTTATAATAAAAATACTTTGGAGCTATCCTTTTGAAAAACAGTTTTGGTTATAATCTTTTAATGTAATTTAATCTTCATATTAGCACAGCAAGTTGTTTCTTTTATTCAATTCCTTTTTGTAAGGCTAGAAATTCTAGTTCAGTTTTAAAAAATGGCGGATTTGAGTTAAATATTGGTATAAACCATGTTGTCGCGTAGTTTTTATAGTTTAATCAACTGTTTAATATAAACATATACCAAGACTTACTATAATCTTTGTGAAAGGAGTTACACCGGAAGTAAGGGTATCGATTGGTCAACTCGTTCCCTCAGTACTTTATGGAGTCCGATAACAAACCTACGGGCGCGGATCCCCGCCGTCCTAAACACGAACCAGTTAAGCCAATACTAAACTTTAATTATATAACAAAATCCAGAAAATTAGCAGATGGGAAGGTTGTAAATTATTAAAACATGTTAAGACCAATTCTTCACTGCTCGGCGAGGAACTTTAAAATCAGATTCAATCAATTTTAAAGACATATTACCTGTTATTGTAACTTATTACAAGAGCACGAGCGAGCAGGTATTTAAAGTGGGGTTAAGAAATCAGAATGAAGTAGATGCTATTAACAACCTACCAACTCTACGTGCGCTCACAAAATTAACATGAACTTGTTCTGAAAACTCGGCACTGAGCTGTTCTCACCTTTGAAAAGAAATTTGATATACAAACCGAACAATAAGCCAATAGGTTTATATCTTCTACACTGTTCTATGTGTATTTATATGAATCATAATTGTTATATGTCATACCCGATGAGGTCCTAATTTGGAAATTAATTCTATTCTGTTTTGTTTTATTGAAATTCGTTCTATTCTATCTAGCATATTTGTGAAGGGTTAAAAGAAATTGCTGTCGAAATTATCTTCTGGATAAATGGAGAAAACGCAAAAATGATTATTCTAATTTCTTGTTTAACAAAAAAGACTTATCATTCATATCAGCCGGACGTATCCGTTACTATATATTAAGGAAGATCATTTGAGACCCCGTACAGTTTTTGTATGTGTACATACCTGATCTGGAGAAGAACAGGTTGTAGAGATCGTGCTCCTTGTGTTCTGTCCTCCTCATCCGACATCTCAATATAGACAGGAATAAGAAGATCAGGATGAAGAAGATTATAACAATTACACTCAGCGTGGAGCTGTAATAAAGGGAAGATCACACTCAGAGTGGAGCTGTAATAATAGAAAGATCACACAAAGTAACAGGAAGATCAGGAAGATTATAGACACCACACTTGGAGTGGAACTGTAATAAAGGGAAGATCACATAAAGTAACAGGAAGATCAGGATGAAGAAGATTATAACCACCACACTTAGAGTGGGCTGTAATAAAAGAAAGATCACACAAAGTAACAGGAAGATCACGAAGATTATAGCCACCAACCACTCAGAGTGGAGTTGTAATTAAGGGAAGATCAGACAAAGTAACAGAAAGATCAGGACAAAGAAGATGATAACCTCCACTTTTAGAGTGGAGTGGTAATAAAAGGAAGATCACACAAATGAAAAGAAAGATAAGGATGAAGAAGATAAATTAATAACAACCACACTCAGAATGGAGGTGTAATAAAGGGAAGGTCACACACAGTAACAGGGTGATCAGGAAGATTAAAGCCATCACAATCAGAGTGGAGCTGTTATATAGGTAAGATAACACACAGTTACAGGAAGATCAGGACAAAGAAGATTATTGCCACCACACTTTGAGTGGAGTTGTTAAAAAGAAAAATCACACAAAAATACAGAAAGATCAGGATGAAGAAGATTACAACAACCATGCTCAGAGTGGAGTTGTAATAAAGGGAAGATCACACACAGTTACAGGAAGATCCGGATGAAAAAGATTATAGCCACCACTCTTAGAGTGGAGTTGTAATAAAAGAAAAATCACACAAAATAACAGGAAGATCAGGACGTAGAAGATTATAGCTACCAAACTTAGAGTGGGCTGTAATAAAGGAAAATTCACACAAAGTAACAGGAAGATCAAGAAAATTATTGCCACCACACTTAGAGTGGAGCTGTAATAAAGGGAAGATCACAAACTGGAAAATGTAGAACAGGATGAAGAAGATAATATATCCACCACACTGAAAGTGGAGCTGATATAAAAGCAAGATCACGTGACGTCCATAAGTCCATTACGACGCATAGATAAAAAATTTCGGATCGATTCGAGAATTTTTACATTCATAACAGTAGCAAGATTTATTGAATCTTTCGATCTTAATTGATGAGACTACGATATTTACCAAAGGATCAGGAATTTAAATGCTTGCATTCGTTTCTTAAAGTGCTCACTACACGTTGTTCATGGATATAAGGAGGCTGGATGACCAACACAACTCGCATCGGATTTTTCTTAGATCTTTAAATATGCTATTTTTCACCATAAACTACTATCAAATATGGGGAAAACCCAAAAATAATTTTAACTGAAAATGAGATGTTTTTATATCTTTATAGAAAACGTTTCTACATAAGGAGATTAATATGGTATAAAATTGGTCACAGCCATCCAGCCTTCTAAACAGAGAGTTTATGTCTGTTTCATTATACATCTGGCGGAAGGCGTTTGATTCGTAATGCATATTTTTGATTAATTTATACAATAAATATTCATAAATGAACTTAAAGCTTCATAAAACATATATTTTAATACTCACAAGTTGAACATGACTGCTTCCTGCAAATTCCAACGTGCCAAAAGATGCCCATATTACATACTGAATTTCTGTTCCCAGAAATAATATGTAGGGTTAGACATTTCATCTGTAGTTGTTTTTCTCAGAGAGAAAGCAGTGACTATATTTAGTGTCAACAGATCCCGTGACCTTGCCTATACTCGCCGACCAGCGTCATTAGCTTTACTTTTAGACGCATGTCGGACATTTGCATAATAAATAACTTGTAAATAGATTCAGTCAATGCAGCATTTCTTTGATTTTTCTTGAAAGTAATTATCTCCCCTAAGATCGTGATCACTAGCGTATGACTTTGTTATATCTGGGCTGCGTTCAAAATCAGATATCTAGGTCTCTTGAACGCACCGCTAGGTTAGCCGCTAGGTCTAATTAAGATTTGAAGTTGGAAATATTCAACTAAAGGTTAATTACATCGACATAATTTGTTAATTTTAAGCGATTATATACATGTTAAAATTCATTATAACTTTAAGGATGAACAAAATATCACAAAGTAAAAAGATTTCATGTTTGTTATAAAAAAGTAACTAAGGTGGCCATCTTGAATTTGATGCTTAGCATAAAATATTTAGGCTACGAATATCTACGTAGCGGCTAGGCTAGCTTAACGTTCAACTACGTAGCCCTACGTAGCCTTAAGTAGCAGCTACGATCTTGAACGCAGCCCTGTCTTCGAAATTGAAAGAGGTCAACCTTCTCGCCTATACATTTATTTGTTCAATAAGTCATTGACGGTCGCGCAGTGATCTTCAATTAAACAGTGTAAATGGAATTGGAAACACTATAAAATACTCTATCCCCAGTTTTTGCTTCCACAACTTTTCGCTTGATATTTCGATAATCATAAATACATTTGTGCTCAAACTACGTTCATCCACTGATATGAAAAATGTCCAAACCTGTTTTGAAATGCCCCCTCTACCGCTCACGTTTCAATACACAAACCAAAATAGAAAGTCTGCGGGGATTTAGCATTGCATCAGAAATAATGAAGCCTGGATAATAACGTTGAAAAATTGTGCGCGGTTTTCCGAATGAGTTCTGAATGGTGAAAAGATGTAAAAGTTTCCCATTATAAATCTACGTAAGAAATCTGTTTTTATTCCTGTTAACTTTTATGAGTGAAAAATGATAACGTGTCAATGAATATAATTTGGATATATTCCCTTTTATCGATTTCATCTGTATTTCTTTCACAGGTATGTGTGTTTTTATTAAAAATCATCAAAAAGCGATGGAAGCAATAACTTGGGACAGACTTTAGTATATAAGTAGATAACTTTGTTATCACCCTGATATATACACATAAATCTTGGATAATGCTTAGACTTGGCCATTGAAGAAAAAATAAGGGGAAAGTATTCTGTTGATAGATGCACATTCATGATGGGTCTTCATAACAAAGATTATCGTGGTTTTCTTGAAATTTCTATAAATCATAATGTTATACAATAAATCAACAATCAACAATTTTATGAAACAACCATATTCCAGCATTACAGCTTCACTGATTTCAGTGTTTGGCATTTAATGCCCTTAAGGAAAAATACGTCTTAGTCATAATCAGGTGTTCCATTCTCTCAGATCACATCATTCCCCCGTCTTACATCTCCGTGTACATTCCGGTATGAAATCAACTATGACTACTATCAGCGTTAAAATCTTTCAGAGAACTGTTTCCTGTCAGTGATCATCGAGTCTAACTTGACATAGCACTGTCATGATGCCTTTCATCCGTTTTAGTATTCTCTGACCTCGAACCGTCAAAATTGGCATTTCTGCCGACGTCGGCGTCATCACAAACTTGTCTCTTCCGACAACAAGAGTTCCAAGCAAACACACGTAATCTATAAATAGTAAACATGACTAGATGAACCATGGGTACCACGACAAGAACAGTTGCCAGAGACAGCAGTACGGTGTTGGGCATTTTGTCCCAGTCCAGCACTGTGTAGATAGCCCCGCCCCCCGCCTTCTGGTAGACCAATGAGAAGACGCTGTACACCACTGAGAACAGCACGGCCTGGTAAATGTGTAGGAGGCGCACGGGCTTAGCACTCACTGTCAGGCTCAGCACTGCGTACACTGAATTAATGGCGTGTTTCAGTATGCTGCTGGCTGTAAAATCTGAAGAGAGTAAAATAAAAATAAATGATAAGTTTATTCAATTCTAAATTTTAATACTTTTTCTCAAGATTTCATTTATGCATGTTTTTCAATCGTCGTACAATTTAATTTCATATCACTTTAATGTACTTTGTAAAACAGGTCAACTTTAAATTTGTATGTCTGTACGTTTATTTAAACGTTAACGTTTGCGTGTTGAGTTTAAAGTTAACGTATTATGTTCGGTATGTCAATCATGTTAATTTGACTCAAGTACTTTTCAAGGGTTTTTTCAGAAATTATGCACACTAAACTAGATTGTTATACTGACCTGGAGTTAAGAGTGAGTAAAACAGCAGCGTGATGACGACAGCGGTTACCGTGGAAACGTTAAACAAAATCCACTGTATCTTCAAATACCACGAAAGGTTTGAAGATGCATCTGAAACAGAAACAGAAGAATCAAGTATGTGTTTCATCGAGTGGTTTTGGTTCGTGGTAGAAACGTCATTAATTCTAACTGGTCAACATCGTTATTATTTTCGGTTATCGTTTAGATAAGTATGATTAAACTATATTTGGACTGAGACTATTGAATGGCAGATGAGTATGCATTTAAAAGAATTAAAGGTGATCTTATCGAGTACATCGGTATATCAAATCAACCACTGTAAAAAAAATCTGACGTTATCCTGACTTTTGATATTTTACATGCCAGGAAAACGTCAGAACCGGTGCCATTACAAAAACTGGAAATTTTCCGCCTCCAAATGGAAGCCCCAGCGGCATTCTAAGCTCGATTTTGAATAGATGTATATATTTAAACGCAATAATATAGCATAAACATTCTTATTTTAAATTGGTTTTGAGTGAAACATTTGATTCAACTCGTAAATATCTAAAATCGAGCCAAGAATGCCGAATTCAGTTAGAGGCGGCAAACCAGTTTACGTAATGGCGCCGGTTCTGACGGTTTTTTTTGGCATGTATAATATCAAATTGTTTTAGATAGCCACTAAAACGTCAGATATTTCGGACTGTTTCTATCATAGAATGGAGAGTTTGATGCTAATATCCGACTTAAAACATTGCCTCTTTTGTTTTAAGAACTGACAGTATCAGGTAAACCTGTTGACAATGCTGATAGATACATTTTTTAAATTTGAACAATTAAACCTGACGTCTTGTGTAGAACTTTCTGTTGTTCACTTACTTGGTACTTGACAGTTTCAGGTATGTGCAAGTGTTCTATAAAGCTCTGCTGTGAAAATTTCATATTCATTCACTCTTCTACTAAGCAACACCAACATCTTATTTTCTGTTCAGGAGAGCATTCCTTATTTAACAATATTCAACGTTGTAAAAGAGGTACTGCCTAAACCGATGCTGTTTTAAGTAATATTTTGGATATGGAATGCGGGGATGCTGATAACAGTACTAGATGATATGACTTACAAATCAAATAATTTGATAAAACTATAAAGCCAACCAAAACAAAGATGCAGTAACAGATTCAGATAAATGCAGAAATTTGTCCAGGGTGTGGACGGCTGACGATCTATAAACCTTTTCAGGGGGAATGCAGTCCGGATGATCGAGAATTAACTTTTAGAAACCTGCAAAATGTGATTTTAATATAGTGCAGTGGTCTAAATCTATGATTTGATCATATCTGATGTGTTTTGTGTTTATATGTAATTTATATGAAAAAGTGGATAAATTTTGATTCGTGTTCAAAAAATGGAGTATATACTATCATGCCCTGATACTATGTATATCATACTTATGGTGGCATATCTCTGCCCCTTGTGTGCAAGATATTTTTCTATCAAATATGTCGACATGCAAGATAGATATGTTGACATGCAAGATTGTTATGTCAACATGCAACACACGTTTGTTGACATGCAAGAAAATTGCAATAAAAAAAGAATTATGAAAAATCTTTAAAAATCTCAAATATCGCCCAAATATGACAACCAAGATGCTAGATGCTACCTATTTATGTCGACATGCATCTTGTTTATGTCAACATGCAACTTAGTTATGTTCACATGCTACTTATTTATGTCGACATGCAACTTAGTTATGTTGACATGCAGAATAAATATGTTGACATGCAACTTAGTTATGTTCAAATGCGAGATAAATATGTTGACATGCAACATATAAGTTGCATGTCAACATCATGAAGTTGCATCTCGACATAAATACGTTGCATGTCAACATATTTATCTTGCATGTTGACATAACTATGTTGCATGTCGAGATAAATAGGTAGCATGTCGACATAAAGAAGTTGCATGTTAACATAAATATACGGAAACGTTTAACCGTCTCTTATCGTTGCGTTAGAACGCGATACATTCACATAAATATATTGTCATATATGATTATGTTAAAGTTCAGCAATTTAATTATGACAATAAAATTTATTTATTGACACCATTTCGACATGTGTTTGACGTGTTAAGCACTTTAATCTGTTAAAGTCGAATTCCGCAATGTTGCGCTAAAATAATGCGCATTAACTATGCCGCCAAAATTAAATGTTGCGACTTATCCAAGTCAGAGAGGAATTTTCACTAAAATTTGAACGACTAGAATTATTAGTTTACCGATATTATGTTATGATCAGGGATGGGGTAATTGAAAAAAGTATTTGTAATTGAGTGTAATTAATTACATTTTTCAAAGTAATTGAAAGTAATTGGTAATTGAGTCTGTCTTCAATTACAAGTAATTGAATGTATTTAAATACATTCCAAAAATATTGTGTATTTTCAATTACTTTTCAATTACATCTCAATTACTTTTCTCCAAGTTTAAGATATAATAAAGGTGTCTTATAATGATAAATAGATTTTATACATGTTTGGCATGGACTTTTGTTTTTACAATAATTAAATGTCCCATAATGTTTCATACATGTATGTTTAAACAGTATGACACACTGCCCAGAGCAATAGGTAAAGATCTAATTTTGTGGAGGTGTGAACTCCTCCAATACCCAAGAACCCCAATTGATTTTAGACTGAACTGAACTGATTAAAGACTCAAGGGAATCAAAATATCTCATTCTTGTGAATTATAGCAATTATTATTTATATACTGATATGCTGTACTGCCAAAAGTTGTACTTTCTCAATAAACATAGTTTTAATATGTGAATAAAAATAAATTCACTATAGAGAAAATATTATTCAGAACCAAAAATGAACTCAATGGTACTTACTGAATTTAATGTTAAAGAAAATTTTCAAGAAATCTGATCTGAACTTAACTATACAACCTTAAAAAAAATAACCGTACATAAACCCTGTTTATCTTAATGTTGTTAATATAGGTATATGTTCTCAAGATTTTAACAAATAAAACTAAAGTAATTGAAATGTAATTAATTACATTTATCAAAGTAATTGAGAGTAATTAATTACATTTTAAAAAATCAATGTAATTGTAATTGCAAGTAATTGATAAAATTGTCAATGTATTTGAAAGTAATTAATTACTTTTCAAAGTAATTGACCCCAACTCTGGTTATGATATGTAGAAGAGATGGTAAACTCCCTAGATGCTTTGGGGTTAAAGCTCTGGTTAAGACCATATTATATACGGACTGAAATTAACTTATTTTAGTTAAAGAGCAACATTTTTTACTTCAGGTACTATCCATTTAACATCTAAGCTATTATGGTTCCCAACCCAAAGGTTTAGTCTTTTTTTTTACTTTTAAATTAAACTTAAAGAAATATATAGATCATTCGGAAATGCACATTTCTCTCAGTAATTTTATTGTTAATCTTTCAAAAGCACTTGGAATTATGTAGAATCATCATTAATTGGGAATAGATAAAACTAATCAAGTATTTATACATGTATTATTTAAAACCTAATAAAAATCTACAAAAAGTTCCTTCATTTTGTTTTACAAATTTAGTTTAACTAAAAAAATGTATTGATTAAAGTATTTACTGAAATAAAAAGAAACCTGTTTAAATCTTGGTAGTATCATATTTGTTTTATTTTTGCATTCGTTTATTTACACTTTCAAGCTTTTTTTTATTACTAAAGAATGTGCTACGCCCTTGTCTCTCATGCTTATGGAGCTTTGCAGTTAGCTATTACATGTTTACTGCTTTACATTGACATTAATTGGATTAAATTGTTTCTCAAACTTACGACGAAAAACTGAAGTTGACATTCCTTGTAAACAGGCAAAAAGTCATCAAAATATGGACGCAAAAGCTCCACAAATTGTACAATTTCAACATAACTAATTTTCAATATAAAAGAGAAAGAGCAAATTTCTGCGCATTTATATAAATGCGACAAATTTATAACGCAAAATAATATTTTGACTTAATCAAAGTCAACAGAGCGTGAAATGAGCGGTTAAATTATCCAAAATATATCGACTTGTATTTTTTTCTTTGTACAAGTCGACATAATTTTGACAATATATACAATTAATAGGAAGATGACACTAATTTTAATTTGCCATTTAGAGGTTTAACACAACATCAAAAGGCGGTTATACGTTTTCGTATAAATAAGTTGCATTTTGACATAAATATGTTGCATGTAAGCATATTTATCTTGCATGTTAACATAAATAAGTTGCACGTCGGCATAAATAAGTAGCATCTAGCATCTTGTATGTCACATGTGGCCGATATTTGAGATTTTTTGAGATTTTTCATAATTCTTTTATGATTGAAATGTTCTTGCATGTCAACATACTTATGTTGCATGTTGACATAACTATATTGCATGTCAACATATTTATCTTGCATGTCGACATATTTAATAGAAAAATAACTTGCACACAAGGGGCAGAGATATGCCACCATACATACTGTATTTTTTACTGGTGTTCAGTGTTTCTCGGCTGTATCGCACTTACTGTGTCATTCATTAAATCTTTTTATTTATTTGTAAATGTGGTTCTTGTTCTTATTCTTGTTTCAACATACCTGTATATAACCGTTCAACAAGTTAATAGTTTTACTTGTCTCTTATTTTTAAGAATGGATAGATTTCTATTCATTATTTTTAAGAATGGACACCTACATGTGACTTATTGGTTTGTTTTTAAATCTAAACGTATTTTATCTTGAATAAAAGCCAAAAAATAAAAGCAACTTAGAAAATACGTAAGAAAATGTTTTACTGATAAAAAAAATTTGTGTTAGGCGTGTCACGTGATGTCCTTGTCGCTAATACCTTCAAGAATTTTGTGAAACATATCACGTAATCGAACAATCAATTCCATTTAGACAAAGTCTGGGTGGGTTTTTTTTTTCAAGTGGTGAAATCATTAGATAAGTATGTTAGTTTGACATCATATATAAATGCAGTAATCATGTGCATTGACAAATACTGTTAAAGTACAGGTCGGGGGTCTATGTAAATAAAGGCAAAGCAGGAAGAATTTGATACCCGACTCGCTGAAAACTCAATAGAAATCCTTAATGAGAGTGATCCCATCACAACTATGTGCCAGTGATTTTAAAGATTGGCCCAGACGTTTAAAGAAGCAATACTGTTTAGTTAAGTGTTAGATTTTAAATTGCAGCATTTAACTTAAGTTCATGTTTAGAACACAACGGGGCTTGTATACTCGTGGTCAAGAGCTGCATACTTGTACATAGCATTCGACAGAATTTACCTAATGAGTTGACGATACTAAATCATGAATGTTTTCCCGGAGAATGAAAAAATCGACTGAATCTAGAACGAATTGACCTTAACAAAGCTCCAATTGCAAATTCCACATTTACATAAAGAAAATGATATTCCTTAAGCGCAATTGCAATTTCTCGGTCATTTCCGGAAGAACTCGGAACATGCTCTCTCTCTCTCTCTCTCTCTCTCTCTCTCTCTCTCTCTCTGAAAGGTCGGAGAAGTTGCAATAGCGTTAATAGATTAATATTGCATGCTACATGGATAATGAAACTGAGTATTGACCGTACCGTTTGCCAGTAATTCTCTCCTTGTGGTATTTACGTACAGCGTACAGACACAGTCCCACACGGCCGACAGAGCCAGGAGGGTGTAGCCCCAGTTGGTCAGGAAGGACAGCCATTTTGGATTTGGGTGGTCATCAATAAAGTAGAACTGCAGGCAAATTACGGTCATGTGGAACAGCGCCCAGAATCCTGTCCATACACAGAAGAGGGCGGGACTGAAACACTAAATCAGCACTTGCAAACATTATTTTGTCATTTTGACTCGCAATTAATGCACTAATTCTAAAATCATTACACACATTAAACGTTCTCTTTGGGTTATTTTTTAACATTTTAACATAGTACAGAGAATTGTGTAAGTTTGGGAAATGTTGATTCAAAAACCGCCATACAAATATTTGTGTCAATATTTCTTAAGCTTGAACAATGCAGACATGCATACCAGATATTTTTTATATCTTTAAGTTTGCCATTTTTGTTTCTTAGTACTAGTCTACACGTACATATATCAGCGAGAATACGCAAATGTTACAGCATAGAATGTCATAGTACACTATACCATATTCCTTCGATTAAAATTACAAAGTGCCATTGCAACCTTAACTTAACTGTTGCATTAATTACTCAGTAGCTTCTGTTGTCCAGTGTCTACTGCAGATGTGGTAATAAATAGGTAAGCAATAAAATACACCGCATGCAAACGATTAAACTTACCTGCGCTGTCACAAAATACCTAGGCTGGACGTCACTGAATCCGAACTTCTGGACTCGGAATTCCTCCCGAACATTCTCACAAGGTTTCCCGGTGGTTTTCCCCGATTCTGGATCCTGGTCCATGTTTGCTGAAATTTCTCAACCCTGGGATACTACCCTCATGAACGCAGCAATCGGACGGCATTAACACATTTATGATTCATGAACAGGTTGCTGCGAGAAATGTGAAGTTTTAGGTTTATAACGACTTGAGGCGGACTTGAAGGACGATTTTATGGCGTATAGTTGTTCATAAAACTGGACAAATCTATATGTTTAACGGATTCCTCTCGGTATATATATCTGAACTCTTCACGTCTATATTTATACGGATAAGGTTTCAACGCTCTTTGCAAAGAAAAAAAAATGCCAAACCAAATATTTACAATTACTTATCAATTTAAATACATAAGGTTTTTTGGGTGGTAAAGTTAGAATTTAAAGAAAGCTGAGTGTGCAGTGACCCGTGGTGATACCCCGACTTATGTCACAGTAAAACATTCAATGTTCTGTCATTTAATTTTCTCATTTCATTCCGAATTAAGAGTTAAGTACTCTATACAAGAAATGTGTTATATAGGTACTTGAGGATCTTTTTATTTGAGTTCTGAAGGACACCGAGTTGGTCAAACAAAACGATAGAACATATACCATAAACCAGTGAGGACAAACGAATTTACGGAAGGTTGTGTGCGAAGTTTCATGAATTCTTTTTTTTAATTTCCTCATTGTGGACTTTATATTACTGGTTAATATCCCACAAATCTCAAATATCAACAAAAAACAACAGAATGGGGAAGGAATTACAAGATTATAACAAACAAAAGATTGTGTTCACAGAAAGAGAAACTAAGCCGCAACATCGTTGTCAGCATTTACGCCGATATCATCACTGTCAGCGGTTAAACCCATATTATAATTGTCAGCAGTTACGCCCATAATATCATGTCAACAGTTCACCAATAACACCATTGTCAGCAGTTACGCTCATAACAACATACGTGCAAATTTCTCAATTCTGGATTATGTTAGGATGCTAGGTGGTTAACAAATTAACAATTAATCATAGTGAACCAGACCCGTACAGAATGGTTTCCGGTAGACCAAGGCGTTAGACAGGGTGGTGTCCTGTCTACAATGTACCTTTTTTTTATCTTGTTTACATCAACGACCTTATTCAAACGTTACAGTACGGTAGCCCAAACACAGGTATACTTAATATACCCAGCAGCTGCCCCTCCCTAGCCGACGACTTGTCTTTAATTGCTGTCACTCCACTTGCGCTTCAAAAACTGTTAGACATCGCATTTTGGTATACGCTTGCAAATGGTGATTTACATTCAACGCATCCAAATCGTGCGTTTGTTGCAGTTCCGTGCACAAGGAGCTAAACTAGACACATGTAACATGTCCTGGCATCTAGGTCCAGCGATTGTATCGTGCAACCGGTCTTACAACCATCTAGGTATGATTATAAATGAAAAATGTAAACTCTCTGATCGAATACAGGAGGCTTGTAACAAAGGACAGAAGTCATATTTTGCACTATCTGACCTTGGTTCACCATTCCTAAATCCTAGAACACTGACTCATCTTTACAAAACAATTGTGCTACCATTGGTACTCTATGGGTGCGAACTCTGGAAGAATTTGTCGTTTAGAGACAGAAACCAGCTGAATACATTCCAACATTTTATTTGCAAAAACTCACTTAACTTACCCAAATTAAGCAGATCAGATATGTGTGAATCGTATTTCGATGAACTCCCCATATGTGCAGAAATAGTCGTTCGAAAGCTGCAATTCCTAGGCCGACTGTGTCGCCTCAACCCAAAAATGTTAACAAAGAACATTTTCCTCACAAGATTATTTTCTTATTTCCACGATCTCTCGACAAACCAGTTGGGATTTATCTCTGATATTATGAGTATTATACAATCATATGATCTTACTGATCATTTGTGGACATTTCTGGACGATGGATTTTTTTCTGAAAAACATTCCTGGAGAAAAATTGTACGTGACAAAGTGACTGCATCACATGTTTCCCAGCGGCAAACACGTATGTCTCACGATCGTGACTTCACACTTTTCATAGAACTTTATATAAACTCAAATTCGTCATCTATTTGGAAGATACCCGAAAACTGCCGAGAAATCGAACTCTATATACATGTATTCTGTGTAATACTAGTAATTCATTCTTCAACGTTTTTCAACATACTCCATGTTCCTGTCCGTCCGTGGCGATGATTCGCGAAAATTGGTGGGACGTGATCGTAAACTGTTTCGATGTGCGGCTCTCTGCGGTATTGTGTGGGTTATCAGTAAACGACCTATTCCTTGTACTGCTGGGGCGCCATACCATTCATGAATCCGACAATAAAGCATTTCGTATTTTTAACTTCAAACTAATACGAAGCGCGGTAGTCTTGATATTTCTTATTTATTTTTTTATTTTTTCCCCATTATAACTCGTGTAAATGTATATCTTTGATGTGACTCGTTAGAAAATTTATGTATGTGAACTATGTTCAATCTCTATGTAGAGGAAATAAAGTATGAATGAATAACCCTTATTACATGATAATGTAATCACCTTCGGCTTTGGGCAACAGTTTGCGAGCCGGTCCAACAGATCAGCTGTTGCCCTCGACCCCAGTCAACAACTGTATAATATATTTATTGTTGACAGTAATCTTACAGAAAGATACTGCGGTACTGTTTTTTTTTTTTTTTTTTTGGATAAATGGCATTAAATAACACCTAGTTTCATTTCCCAAATAGTGCGCAGAAATTCGTAAATTTTCAAATTTTTCCGTCCCCCCCCCTCTCTCTCTCTCTCTCTCTCTCTCTCTCTCTCTCTCTCTCTCTCTCACTCTCTCTCTCTAAGAAAGACAACTGTAATCTTTGCCTCGGTTGCTACCTATTAAGGTCAATTTATCTAAGAGTTTTCTCCCTTGCGCCCAAACGTTGACATCGTTGGAGTGTTTAAAAAATAGAATGGTAAGAGACTTTTCCGGGGACCGGTTGGGACAAGTACCATAGCTGTTCAGCCTATTGCTGGTCAGTTGGTCCTTGCTAATTGTGACATACAGCTAAGTTTAGCACGATCTCCGCAACATTTTATATATTTACTTACCCTTTTGGACAGGTTAGCATCGACTATTTTAAGGAAGGGGTCTTCTCGTTATCAGACATACTTCTTATATTAAAAAAATCCTGGAATTTTTACACAGTAAATCAGATCATGTATTAAACCAAATGATTCTATCAGTTTAATATTTGACCATCTTTTGTTTTCGCTTCAAGGTCAGTTCAAGGTCACTACCTTTTTTCTCAATTGAAAGGATAATAAATATAGAAGTAGCTATCTGCAGTTATATAGACATCGATCTGTTTGAAATATGAAGTTTCTATTTTTCAATAAAATGATAGGCTATCAAAATGTCCAGCAGCCAGTACTGCTGAATTAAAATAAAATTGGCATTGCTTATTGCTGCATTTCCTCTAATTTTCTTAAATTTTGAAGATATTTTGATTATTTCTTTATACTTCGAACCAATCTGATGCCACAGTAGCATAAAAAAGAAGTTTTGCTTTTTCCCTTTATACCTAGCTGTTACCTAGGACAAAATTAGTTGGTAGAGCACATGGCTAGAGATTCAGGAGGCCCTGGTTTGAATCCTGGTCTGGTCCATCATTTTCTCTCCTGTCTTGTTACATTTGGTGCCATGACCAACTCCTGGAACTGACAGGGGACAGAATCTGGGATTTGGTCTTCAAGGGTTAGGATAAATTATTGAAAGGGGGGGCTGACATTCAGACTGATTGATTCAGTTGCTGACACATTAAACTCTAGAGCTTTATAGATAGAGCACATACCTGATTAAAGATTTGGGGGTCACAAGTTAGAATCCCGTAATGGTCCCTCATATCTCCCATCCTGTAGAGCCCTATTCCTCTTTGAAGAACCTTGCATGCTACAGGAATCAGTGCCTAAAAAGTATCTCTTGTATGTTACTGCCTTACAGTATATACTAGTATATAAACCTAAATTAAAAAAAAAAAATATGTAATACATGTACTAATTTGTATATTGGCATGAAAAGAAAAACACTTTGTAAATGTAAGTATAAACATATATACATGTGTAACAGATGTACAGTAGATTAATTTTATGAAATACAGAATGATATTTAAATGTAAACCGAATACAATTATAGAGGGAAACAAGTTTTTCATGCATGTTCACATCAAGCATGTCGGAGCATTAAAGCGTTCTAATTAGATATTCAAATTAAATATCATCTCTTAATTAAGCAGAAGAACATCTTGCCATCTGGAGGAAGAAACCAAGATATAGGGAAGTCTTGATATAAAGAGGGGAGGTTTAATTGTCTCACAAGCCACCAGCTTCTTTCAAACCTGACAGGAAATAATCTACTTCAGAATACAGCGTTATATAACAAGCAAGCTCCTTGAAGACTTGAGTTAAGATGTGGCCGTTGTTTCTGTGATTATACAACCAGATTTATACAGAGGAAACCACAGGTATGTACAGTGCAAACAAGATCTACATGTATACTCATGGCTACTTAATATAATATATATCTACAGGGTAAGGTGTATATATGTTCCTAAGTCCTCAAAACAATGTATATTGCTTGTAGTACATGTCTATTTCATATTGAATGCATGATGTACTTAAATTTATTGCAAATTAATATATTTTTGTTTTCAATTTTGAAGTGTGTTTGAACTTTGCTAGAGAGTGTCCTGTACATTAGGATGATCCGCAGGTATTATAGCAGAAATCTCCGTGGCTCTATATACTACATGCATATATATAGTCTCTGAGTAATTGTTATAGCTACACTGTAGAATCATTGAATCCTTGAAATATAAGATTTATGTTTGTCTTTTCTATAACTGAGTGACTGAATGAATGTCGATCCTCATGGGGTTCTAGTGGCGACTTCAGTATTTGTGTAAATATGTTATTTTTCTATCACGATGACAAATTTCTAGCTAATACCCGGTACCTCAAATGATTTAATCAGGTTACAGCAGTATATATATTTATCTTTATTTTGAAATTTTCAAAACTGGTTTTCAAAATTGTTATTCATTTCCTCAACCTTTTCTTCATCATTTATCTTAAATGCTTTCAAACACAGTAACAGTACGTGGCTTAGTTAAAAAAGCATGCACTAATTAGCTGAATAATTTAACTTTAATCATATACATATACTGAAGGCATAAAAAACCAAAAATATGCAGATTAGATTTTATCTTAAGTGAAAATTGTTGTCTCTCGCTAATTGCAACATTATTCACTGATAAGCTACATGTATATGCAATATTATATTTATCATATGTTAGCATATATGAAGTTTATGTATCATACCAGGAAGTTACCTGGTAATTAATTAAAGCATAAATTATTAGTGTTACAAAATCCTTGCACAAGAAAAATTGACATGCGTAATGATTTTTTGGTTTTGGTTAAAATTATAACTGATTGAGGATTGAGGTATTTTAAAAAACACAATAAAGTGGTCAAATAATGACAGTGCAAACAGCAAATACATTGCGATCATAAATAATGATGGCAATGAACAGCAGGACATTGTTTTAAAAAATGGGTGGAGAAATATCAAATTTAAAATTTTTAAAAATTCATCTGACAGTGTATGGAATGTTGAATATTTCCTCATTTTACCCTGTATGTTTTAGAAACCTATGATTGTGTGACTTACCTATTTACCCAGAAACAATGTATGGAGGAAATTTGAAAATTTGGGACATTTCATTTGATCTTTTATACTTACTAACATTGTATTTCTGACATAATGTGGTCTATTCAATAACATCTATGCCTTTTGTCCACCTATATTTTGTACGCTTTGCAGGAAGTATAAAACTGAAACATTGGAATTCTAAGGAAATAATCAAATGACATTAGAAAATTTGATCCAAAGTTCACAACAAAAGTGCCTGAATAGTTACAATGATAAAGGGAAGTAATACAGCCTGAACTTTTATGAAATATAATATAAACTTATGATATCAATAATCTAAACCAGTCGAAGCATGTAAATAATAACAGTCTTCTTTGGCAGCATGAAAGTATTATTTTGATATCAGGAAATATTTTACAACCTCCAGGTGAATATTTTGAAATTTTTTAGTTTTTAAGGTGGCTAGGTAGTCAACAAGTAACTGATATATATATATAATTATATAGCCATCAGAGCTACCTTAAAATTTAAGGTATGGTTTTTAAAACTATGAAGTAAAGATTTTGACACATGTACTGTATACGTGGAAATATTCGCCATCATTTTATTTTCACCCCTTTCACCCTCGTTGCCAGAGGGCAAATTTAAGACTGGGCGAATTCCAATGTCTCATATAATCTTTCTTTAAACGAAAATTTCCCTTGGCGAATTCAACATGGGGTAAAACTGTTTCGCAAGTGTAAAAGGGCGAAAATTACATGGGGCAAAAATAACCCTGTATACAGTATTTACATTTGAGTAGTTTCCTCTTGTACAAAGCTCTTCTTCTTGATAAGGAGATTATTATAGTCTAAAAATGGCCGTGATCATTCTGTCCCCTTAATTAGACGAATGTTAATGAGGGGAAATAAGTATAAGGTCATGTACTGTGTGCTCTCTTAAATTAATTAGGAAATTCGCCCTGAAATCTGGATGCATGTGGAATATTATGGGCACTGCTAGGCCTAAGGAGTTATTCAATGAGCTGTTACAGTTCACCATTAATTGATTTATTACCAGTCAAATTGTTTTCGACATTATTGACAGTTTATAGATGTATGCTTAAAACAAAGTGATTTTTACATTTATGATGTGCAATGAAGTATGTCCACCAATAAATTTAACTGTGTAAGAGATTTATATAGGTAAGTTCCTTGATAATTAAGTTCCTGGATAATTAAGTTTCACTGCTTCCCACTTAAGTTCTGTACATGTAGAGTGATTTATGTTAAAACACCTTTTTTATGAGTTGAAACAAATATAACGCGCAGATCGGGCTGCTTCAGGTGGGGTGAACCAATCAGAGGTGGCGGACTTGATTGATTTGTATATATATATATATACACACTGTCATCACTTTCTCTACTTACTCATTCATTACACACAATAGTTTGATTCAGTGTACAGATTGACTCATGGTGGCTCAAAATTTCTCCAAGGGTGTACCTGCATGGTTCGAATACTGCATGGCGCCGGATAGCTAAGTGGGTAGAGCACCTGACTAGAGATTCAGGGGGCCCGGGTTAAAATCTTGGTCTGGTACGTCTTTATTTCTCCCATATCCCATACCTCATTCTAAAGTTCTCCCATGGGAATGGAGTTTCATCAACAGTATTCGCAGCATCATATTAATTAGTTGATAACGACTTGGGTTAAATTTCAGTCAAAATGTTTCCTTTTGTTTTTTTCTCTATCTGTCTTTTTTATAACATGATAGATGCATAATTAACAACAATTACAGCAGCATGTTTTTATCATGCTTTTTGAGAGTCTACACCTGATGTATTTTATGTACATAAAAATCTCACAACCTATCACAACAAAGACCTAATCAGAGATAAGAAACATGCCAACTTATGTGATAAACATGGATTCTCAGGAGATGGGTCTTTATGAAGTTGATAAGCTAGCTGAATTAATTACACTGATTATAAAGCCTTCTCCATGGATTCCATCACCTCTTTATCCTGGCTGAGACAAGTATTTCCTCTCCTTGGACAGCTAAAGCTCTGCCCATACTGCCAAGGAAAGGTGGGCCCAAGATTAAACAGGATTTCCTGATGAGCTCACCCCCCCCCCCCCCACACACACACAAAATTTTGACACCCCCTCCTACTGTGACCCTCATCCATTCTGCCCAATGGGAGGGAGGGACAGGGCCAGAGATTAACTAAATCTCCTTTGTGTACATGCATGCACTATTCAAGGTTATGCTTTACTGATTAGTAGACCTGGCTTCTCCATGAAGTTATATACAGTCGAGGGATTTTTGCACAGTATCTTTGCCAGCTCTAGTACGCTTGTTTTGTTGTGTGATTGTAGAAGCCTATTACATGGGGAGTGACTAAGTAAATCTACCAATACATAGAAGCTGGTTATAATTGGTTTACACCCTGGGGGAGATTTCTGTGATGGAAATTTAATGTGATCGGATATTAATGATGGTTTTACATGGCAGCTGATTTTGCCGTGAGTATGGGAGTCATTTTATAGTTTTCTGCTACTGTACACAGTTCTAGTGGTCAAAAAACTTTTTAAGGATAAACTTAATTGCTGGCTAAGCTATATATATAATGCATTTCTTTCAAAACTGCAGGTTAAAATTTTGATGGGCCATGAATATTTTCTTTTTAATCTTTCCCTAATGTGATTATATATATAGATAATGTTATTGCACTTCTATCAAATTATACATTGTTTTGCCTCAGAATAATATGTCAGTTAATTTAATTTCAAATTGATGAAATGGTGAAATGGAAAGAACATTAAAAATCAATACTTCGTCCTGCAGTTATGCATGTGTGCTGGAATGTCATAACACACTTTAGATATTTAACATGGGATATTTATTCTGAATGCATAGAAACATTCTTGATGGGTGGATCAGAATGTTGTTATGGGGGCCTAATGACCTTGAAACTCATACATGAGGTACTTGTATTAGATGTTCTCAAAAGATAAGCTAGCAGGGGTTCAGGGAGCATACAACCGCAAATCTGTGTGATACTGGGTCATAAAATGCAGCGCAACCATATTGATGGCAAGCGAGTTTCATTGATGATTTAAATATGATGAATTGGAATGGAGTTTTTTGCATATAATTAATGGTATTCTGGTTCTTGATATCAACTTTTGATTATTTAACATCATATCCTTTTGATTGTGCATGCAAACAGTATTAATTATATATTTATGTCGTTTTTTCATAATCATTATGTTAATCACATGTACAACTAACGTTTCTGATCTGACAGATGTACATGCATTCTTAAAATGCTATCGCTGCTATTAACAAATATAAAAACTTTAAAAGGTGTACAATTGTACATGTGCATTTAAATTATTTTGTAATGTTATTCAATATTCATCTGAATATCTGGTGGACTGAATAACGATCAACAGGGAAATTTTTTCTAGAGATTTATTATCACTTTTCTTTTTCTGATTGACAGAGTGTTGAATTGGTTTAGTAGAGAGGATTGACATCATATGGTGCGATCGTGAGAGAATTAAATAAGTCACCTGTATAGTTATGCTGCATGGACAGGACTTATTGCTGTAGTAGACAAAGGTAAGCTCACTCTCCTTCCAGCAACCCCCCCCCCCCCCCTTGCCGCTAAGAGTCCCAGACTGAATTTACTGAACCAGCAAAAAAAAAATGGGTGGTATTCTTTTGTTGTGCACCTAATTACTCACAAAAATGTGTAGATGTCGGCGGTTCCTGTATGTGTTTGTACAACTTTTTTATGAGAGATGAAAGTTTTTTTTCTGGTCTTGTAGCATGACTTTTCCAGACGAAAAAACTTTTCCCAATAGCTATACCATATGACTATATTACTTTTACATGTATTTAGGTTTTGGGGTATGTTATTTGATTTTTTTGGGTCAGTGGTTCATCCATTGTGGTTCTAAGCATGACGTGGGCAGACAGTTATGATTTATTACTTTCGGAATAAAATACAGTTGTTATGTTATCAGATCCTAGCTAGATCATGTAGGACACAGTTGATGATTTTAAATGGGTTATTTATATATTTAACAGTGATTTTGACATTAACTAGGATTATGTGTTTGGTAGATGTTTAGATGTGAATTATATTTGAAATTTGTAAATCATTGAGAAGAAACATGGTAAAATAAAAAACATATTCCACCACCACCACGGAATCAAGTTAAGTCGTACCCAACCCGACTCGCACCCAAACCAACTCGTACCCAAATATTTGAGTACGACTTCACTAGTCAACTCGTACCCACGGGAAAAATATATTTATACTAGGAAAATAAAATACAATAGTTTTTATTCATAGGTTATGTTTTTTATTTATGTTTTATTTAACTTTAAATTAACTTTGCCTGTTGCCTAATCCATTTGATTACTCAAAAAAATATGTTTTAATTATAAAACAATATCTAATATAGTGATTTACTTACCATTTTCTTGCAGGAAACACCTCTCTCTCGAACCATGTTGATCTTCCAAAAGTGATGAAAATGTGTGTTTCTTCTTAATTATGAGCAGCATGTTTATTTTGTGCTGACAAACTCATTGGTTGATCGGTTGAACGGAATCACATAAAGCAATTAATTTTAATTTTAATTGATGATAGTTAACCTGCTCATAATCATTCTTTGATCCGTCCGCATTCAAGTACAGAACTATAGTATACCAGATTTTTATAACAAATTCTTTTAGATTTGTTATACAATTTGCATATTAATGTTATCGATAATATACAAAACATAACAACATACGAATAAAAGCCATTCATTTTATTTTCCTAGTATAAGTATATTTTTCCCCATGGGTACGAGTTGACTAGTGAAGTCGTACTCAAATATTTGGGTACGAGTTGGTTTGGGTGCGAGTCGGGTTGGGTACGACTTAACTGTAATTCACCACCACCCTCCCCCCACCCAACCCTCCATAACCTAACCCCCAAACCCCACACCCACACCCACACTCCACACCCCACCCCCTTTCCACAACCCATTACCCCCCACCTTCAACTTCAATTCTTCACAACCCAAAACACTCAACCCATTGCAACCCTTCACAGCCCAAAACTCTCACCTCAACCCTCCACAACCCATAGCACCCACCCCACCCCCACTTTCTTATACTCTGTCCCAAGATATTTTGGATTCACATTTGGCTTAATTGCTTGATATTTATAAATACCTCAGGATTCAAACGATGTTCATTCAAAAGTATGAAAAATTTCCAAGATTTCTCAGTCAAAAGGCCCCTGTTAGCTTTTCAGGTTTCAATACAATGCTAAAAAAATGTGATGTCTATTGTATTTTGTATTGCAGCAAGCCCGGATGATAACGTTGAAATATTGCGCGATGTATTCCGAGTGTATTCCGAATGGAGAAAAGATGTAAACATTCCCCATTATAAATCTCTGTAAGGAATCTGTTTTCGTTCCTGTGAATTTTTTCGAGTGAAAGATGATAATGTGTCAATGAAATTATCTTGGAAAATATCCCTTTCAACTATTTTAATTGCACTTCTTTCACATGTAAGTGTATTTTTATTAAAAATCGTCCAAATGTGCTGCATAAATATCTTGGGACAGACTATAGAACAGGTAAAAAAGACCTTAGATACACTGTACCTCAATTTATCACCAAATTACTAGAACCGTACAGCAAACTATAATTAAGGAGCAAAAAGGTCGTTAAGCAAGCTCCATGACCAAAGGCCATGCCAATTTAAATACCTGAGATACTGAAAAGGTGGCTTGTCCATCTATTTGCTTTGTGAACTGTAATATTTGATTGGTTGGTATTGGGAATGTCTTGTAATTTGACATGGATGTGCATTAGTACATTTGTATTGAGTTTAGAACAGATGCAGTCTACAGCAGTAAGTTCATTCAAAATTAAAGCATTCCATCAACTGATAACTGTAATTGAACTGATCTGAAAAATGTGAGAAGAAATTCATCAACCCAGTTATCACAGAATGAAAATTGCCATGCAGCGAGACTTTCTGCTGAAATTGCGAATTGATAATGCAGAGGCTAGGGTATCCCTGCAGTGTATAAGTTCTCACACAGGGGCTGATAGGTGCCATTGATGTTTTCCTTCAAACTGATAATTCTATTAGGTGGGGAGGCAGTTCTGAAAACTCTGGGTGGTGTCTGACTAGCATTAAATGGGGACTAAATATTGATTACTTTCAATAGTGATGTACACTGTAGGTTTATACATAATGTAATGGAAAAACCCTTAAACTGGTTTGTATTTCTCCTCTCTGTCCATTTCTCCAACTCTCTCTCCTTGGGGTTAATCTTCTGAGTGTCCATTTTATAGTAAGACAGAAACTTTTTGTTTCCTCTTTCTATTCTCCTCTATGCAGACTTGATCTCACAATCAGAAAACTTTCAAGATATAATGGAATGTATGGAACACATGAGGTTTATTTGATAACAAATATAATCATATTGTTTCTAAAATTTTCAGAGAATAAAATATTTCCTCATAAACACGTAACATGTGAGTTGAAAATTTTTATATTGGTGAAAATTGTAAAAACCCTATCTATACTGAATAAAGATCATTAGCTGGTGTTGTAACCAATTGCAGCAGTGTTACAAAGTTAAAAAGCAGGCTACTTTTGATGATAGCAACATTTTGTTGTGAGTACATGTATCTCAATATCTTGTTACATGAACTAAGACCTCTGAAAGACAACTTCTAGATGAAATCCAAATACTGTTTAGACATTGTTATATACCTGAGTAATTATATCAGGTGTGTAAGATGATCAAGGTAGGTGTCAGAGATGCTCTACCTAAAACATGTGTTCCATGCTAAAAATTTGTAATGAAGTACATACAATGCAAAAGGAGGTGAAATATATGTTTGATATCTTTTCTCAAACTTTGTTTTATTTTTGTTGTGCAATTGTATGAACCTTTGGGTGTAGTCTTATTTGAAACACCTTTTTCAGCATGAGGAAATCATTTTATACAGTGTCAATACCCAGTTGGTTATTTCTTTGTGTGCATGCAGTTTTAGATCATATCCCACCTGTCAGGTATAATGAGTCAATTAGGACCTAACAAATGTTATACAGGTATATGTAATCACTCAATATTGTTCACAAAAAGTCAAATATGGACCAAAAAGGAGTGTCATTTCAAAAGGAGGTTTAGGAAGCACTTGAACTTAAAAGTTAATTAAAGAAAGTTTCTATCTGGGTGGGGTCTGCCAGGGGTGAATAATGAATTACAATGTATATAAACTTACAGGTAAACTGTATGATTTGGTTGAGAAGCAGAGGTTTCAGGTAGCTATAGCTACTGCATGCAGTCTAGTACAAAGACATAAGTTCTCTAGATAAAACTCAGAAGCTGAAAAACAAAGACGACAAATTTGATTCAGAGATCGTGTGTTTTTCTGGAGTAAAAAATATAATACACAATGTACCACATATCACTCAATAGGAATGAAATTCATTAGATTGGAAGTCTATGTACTTTAAAATTGAATAAAAATGTCATCTTAAAATTGAGATTAAAAGGATTAAAATTTTGTCAGTGGCATTGCATTAGAGGGATAGGAAAAGCTTTTAAATGCCTTTTATCAAATTGTTTATTTATTTGGAAAGGAATTTAAAACCCATCCATTGGTATTGGACCATACAGTTATATATATAACAGTAATTCAAGAATGATGACATCATGATTTATTTAAATTACAGATTTTGGATGAACGTCATTCGGGTATAGGGGTAAACAGATTGTTGTCCTCTGTATAAGTGTAATAATATGTGTGATGAGAATTGTGCTAGGCTTTTATAGGCATCCTTAGTTCATTGGCTCACCTGCCTAAATCACTGAATCACCTGGGTTTTTCTTTCAGTTTGTGTACAGTGCCTGCAGGGATAATCTGTGACTAAGGAGTTTTAATCAAGAGCAATACACACCATCCTCCAGAGGTTTAATTAGCCACACACTGTCAGAGAGGTTCACCGCCATGTGATGGTAAGGCATACAGCTGTGAGCTTTCTTACTTGTTTGTTATAAGTTGCACATCATTGACAATTCAGTTTATTGCATTTTGCTGATTTTATATGGTCTTTGTTTCATGGGGTCAGTGTTTTAGGAAAAAAAGATCATATTTTTTAGATGTATGTATGACGAAAGTTCAAAATGACCAGTGACTTTTAAAATGGGGTGGGGGTAGGACAAGAGAGAGAGAGAGAGAGAGAGAGAGAGAGAGAGAGAGAGAGAGAGAGAGAGAGAGAGAGAGAGAGAGAGAGGACATAAACTGATAAAGAGGGAGGGAGGGAGGGAGGGAGATATGTGTCCTCAGGTACATGTGTACTAAGTGGATAATCAGGAAATTATGACTGAATTAATGAATTATGACTGAATTAATGAATAAAATCAGGTCCCATGCAAATTTTACATCAGATGGCTATTATTTGGGGTTCTTAATCACTTTACATAAAATATATAGTTAATCACTGTTACAGCAAACCTGCTTATAATGAATTCAATCTCATAATGTATTTGTCAGGTTTATTGCCCAAGCCTTGTAAATTAAGTATTATAAGCAAATTGGATACATCAAATTACATTATAAATTTGTTTGCCCCTGGAACTTTGCTGTAAGCTGTGTCAAAGGCAAGAAGCACTGTTTAGTGGAGATCTCTTATTAAACAGATTTAGGAAGAAATAACTGCATAAAATCGTGAGAAGCAACCCTCACAGTTTTAAAATCCCGCTTTTATTTTCTTCAGTTTTGAACTATATACATGTACATTTATGGTGCTCATAATTTTATGTTCTTGCAGTTTGATACAAAGCAGTGGTATTGCAGAATTAAGTTCTTGTGTTAAATAAGAAATTCACAGTGTCAAGTGAAATATAACATGTATAAGTCGTATTTCAATCCCAATTTCAGATGACTCTTTCATCAAGTTCAAACTCACTTGCACACTGATACATGGAATAAAACATTGCACTTGACTACAACTCCAAGAGTGCAGCCAAATTTTCTAGCTTTAAATAGACTCATTCATGAGATGTTGCACTAGCCTGCATCTTGATGATGTAATCTTTAATAATGGTTTTATTGACATAATGATTACCGCTTGATGAGTGCAAAATGTGTCCCATAAACATGAAATATTATTATATTCCATATCCTGTTGATGTGTCACACGGCTGATATTTTAAATCAATAGAAATAAAACTCTGATTCTACCATAATGGGGGATATTAGTGTCCAAATTATGTCAATTTCCTAACAAATTATAAGCTTGCAGTGTACATATTATAATAATAAATATTACATTGTGTAGATTTGTGATTTTTAACTAAGTCCGCTGTTTTGGTTAAATATTTACACAATGAGAAAGAAAATTCTATTGTACGTATTAAATGTGCCTGCAGATAAAAAATACAAAATATTACTTATTGCTTGTTCAGATTGGAGACTTTTTGTGGATTGATATTTAATGTTATAATTATAACAACAGTTTAACTGGGCAATTGTATGTAATCTGTACATGTTGTAATAGGTTTGTTATAGATGATTAGTGTTATGGGGGACACATCATGCATTCAAGCTCTGTTAGGTAACACCCCTCCAACAGGAAATGAAGTGTCCTGATTAAGGGGGTGAATTAGTCGCCTCTGATGTCATTCATTGTGGGTCCTGCTTCGGGGTGAAAAATGAGACTCCTTGATTCTAGTGTTTATATTTAAAGCAGTCGTGTATTTTGGACTGAAGGAATTTATGTTCGAAGTAAGTTTATATATTCTCAAGAAATTATGATAAATATATATCTTGATGCAGTGTGATTTCAGCTTGTTTATTGTCCTATTTTTATATCATACACTTAAATGGAGTAAGGATTATTAAGTCTTTTTGAACTCGCAATGTAATTTTTGAAAACAAATCATTTATTGATTTCCCAAATTGTTTTAATATTTTCTACTATGCTACATACAGATAATTGAGTACATACTATTTCAAATTATAATAGACAAAAATGCCAAAGAAACAAAGCTAATTAAGGTATTCAGTTAATGTGTAAACCAATTGATGATGAACTAATTACTTCTCAGATCTGGTCAGGGTTGCTATTTCCTATGCAAAACTTAGTTTCTATGGTAACCTGGGACCCCTTTATCCTCTGTGATTTGTACAGTGTTGTGTCAAAGGTCAAATAGGCTAGGTTACACAAGGCCACAACGTTACAGCTAAGAAAAGGGTGATTTGTTACAAGGCAGGTTAAAGTTTCAGATTCTTAATGGGGAAGCAATTTAAGTGTGTATACTCGGTAGGTATTAACTAGTCATGCATGAAAGCCTGGAGGAGTAATTCATTTTCCAAGTTTAAACTTTCAGGAATCCACAGAAAAGAGGAATGCTATGGTCACCTAAGGAAAAAAGAAATCAGATCGTGAATTTATTCTGTAAGTATACGCATTTCAATTATAAGTTGGATATCTATATTTATGAATTGACAAGGCAGATGAAATACATGTACATGTCTATAATATAAATATGATTTGACGGTGAAGTGATTACCTTAGTTCAGAGAAAAGTAAGAATTGAAAGGAGAAATAGAGTGATAGATCGACAGATTCAGCGGTCTAGCTTACCAATTTTGATTGATGGATATAGGCGAACAAAGAACAAACATCTCCCAGATGTCCAGGAAAAGAGGAGTTTGTGAGGTGATAACAGAGAAGGGGATTTTGTTCTGTACATTTGTATGGAAATGTATTCTGAAGGTTGCTTAATTTGACAACACGACCGAGAAATTAAGTTTTCTAAAGCTTAGGGATTTATCTTTTGTTTATATGCAGCGACAAGTTACTTTTGTAAACTATGGTAGCTAATTAAGAGAAATGTTGTATACATTTAGAAGAAAAAACGTAGTAAAACTTCCTAATCTATTGGTATATTTTTATTTATAATAACAAGAGCAAAATATTGAATACTGTATGTAATGTAATAAATGTAATATATTGTGTGTAGCATTTGAAGGGGTACCCTAAAGAATAATTAAGAGAAATATTAAGTATTAAATTCAGAAAAATTCACCTTTAAAAAAAAGATTTTTTATCATTGATTTCATTAGATGAGAAATTATATATTTTTCAAAATGTTAACAAACATATGACAGATAAATACTGCATGGTTACTTATACCGGTAGGGATCATTTATGGGCAACTTGTGGACTCGATCCATCTTTATATATAGATATACTGTAATACTTGTACATATATAAAATGATGTATATCTAAACACATAATTTCTGTGTTATATTATGTATGATGCATAACTTTTGTCAGAATTATGGATATTGAGCAGACAGGTAGATTATGAATGTATACTTATTCTACAAACACACGAGAACCAATGCTGCTAGAATCCGCTAATAAACCACATATATTTTCTTCACTTTTAGAAGTAGATGGAAGTTATGTTTATTCTAAACTGTGTAGCCTTTCTGTTTCTGTTGGCATTTCTTCTTGTTTTAGTTCAAATGGACTTATATAAAAGGGACTTAAAAGAAAACATGAAAACAAGTCTTTCTTTACGTATCTTAGCTGATTGACAGATTTTAAGGTCTTAAAATCATGTTATCATGCATTTTCAGTTCTCTTCGTTTTGATCGTTATATAGTTGCAGGTCTTTAGCTCCCAGTCTGAAAAAATTTGGTTTGACAACCAGGGAAAAGTTGTCGTCCATCTAAAATTTTTCAGACCAGGATTTATGTACCTGCAGTTTAATTAGGTTACCAGTAATAGTTATTGTTACTGCACCAATACTTATTGTAGATTTTATTTATATTTGTAAATAAATAACTTCACGGTCTTAATAATTATGATAAATACATGTATAAGAAAAGTTTTGTCCATGGTCTGACGGTCAGATTCTCTGATAGCTTAGGTTTGTTGTGAGTTTTGCTGTAATCTGCTGTATCATGGTGGAATTGAAAGGGAAATAACCCCGCCAGTCTGGTCAAATGTGATAATGAACTGAGAGAGACATGGGTCTATGTATATTCTGGTCATAATACTTGCATAATTCTCACACATGTCAGTACAATCAGGGATATAATAAGCATGAATACATGAATATTTATGGGGTCATCTCCTTAATTTGCTGCTGGGGAGATCCTCTAGATCAATGTGTGCAGTTATAATCAAGCGGTTCTTGTACCCTGAATTTGTTTGCAGCAAATAGAAGTCATATATACATGTAATTTAGATTGAGCAGGTGTATTGATTCGTGAATCTGTCTATTGAGATTTACAGGGAACTTCATGAAGTCATGTAATGGTGATATATCCTTTGTTTTCATTGGGACATCACCTCTCTGTGACCTGCATGAATAATTCCTTCCTCTGTTGATGTATATATGTCTATGTTATATCATGACTCTTGCTGCTAAGGGTCTCAGGATTTTGTCAGAAAAAAGTGACCACATATTTAATTTAGCTCTTAATTAACTGAATACTCTAAGTTAAGGTATTAATTAAAAGAAGAATAGCTGGTGAAAAGTTTATTTTAAAATCTTAAAAAACTTTTTTCACTTTTCAAATGAAAGGTGAAAATATTCATCTAAATTGCTTTGATTTTTAGGGTAAAAAATGAAGGCCATTTTTTGTTCAATTTCTCTTTTCCTTGTTTTAATAAGGCATAAAATTTATTTTTACCAAATTAGGCACAAAGACCACAAAATATTCCATATTTTTTTAAAACTAATTTCCATATACACCTAGTATTTTAAAACTTTGTTCCCCATTGTTTACCTTTGAGGAATCTGACACTGCATGACAGTTGAATAATATTACGACTATAACCACATAAATCAAGAGTCACGACTCCCATTAATTAAGATCCACGGGAGAAGGTTTTTTTTTATGAATATTAGTGGGCAGAGGCTTCCTTTTGTCTGTCAGAGTACTGAACATGGACGTACAGTACTATTAAGCAGGGATGGTATATCTGGCCAGAGGCCTGCATTGAACATTCCCAGAACATGGCCACCATTTGTAAAAGACATGTCAATGATGATGAAACAAGATTTTTTATGGCGGTATTTGTGCAAAGTCTTACGGAGTACACTGAAAATCCCTGTTTTATTAGTCGATGTTGGAATGTGACTGTGTACTACCAACTACAGTGATATACTAGTGCATTACTAATAGAGCCAAAAGTCTCTTTGGAGGAGTTTATACTGACTTGATTCTTTTTTTCATTGAAAAAATGGATATGATATAACAGGTATGAGTTTAAATGTTTAACACTTATTGCATAATAAGTTAATTTTCTAACTTTGTGGATTCGCAGTGTTTTATTGAATTATTGCTTCTTATCAAAAGAGAAAAAAACACTTTATGCAAGTTTATTTGAAGGAAAAAAAAGTATTTTTGATGTTTAATGATGGAAACAAAGCAGAGAATTCAAAAAGCGGAAAAGATATGGGTACTTTGTAAAGGAGAATGATCAGAATAAAACAGTTGAATGCACTGTTGAAGCAGCCTTTGAATAAGAGTCAGGAATTTTGTTTGTACGCTTCTCAGCAATAGTAAACAGATGTCGGTTCAGTAATTAAATGTTATATAGTATTCATGCTTATTTTATCATCACTTTAACATTGAAGAGTGCAAAGTTTATTTTTGAAAATTCGTTCAAGAATGTTTGCATAAGATATATAGTTTTTGTGCTCAATTTCATATGTGATATTGGTAAACAAATTAACTAGAGTTGACATAAAGGTTAAATGTCTTTAGGTTCTAGTTAGACTTGTATGATCGCCATTTGGATAACACGTCCCCTGTTATAGCACATGCCCAGAGGTCCTCATGTGATCCAAATTTTACGAGATTTTTCTATCCTAGGGTCAAATATTATTGATGAAATTGACAGCAAAATTAACATAAAAATCTACATTAATTCCCTTTGTTACACTGGTATTGGGAGGTAAAATTTATAGTTATATCTCTGATATTGACCCGTGTGATCTCTACCATATTCTATATTTTGAGGAGAAAAAATTTGCTTGTACAGCTTATGACTCCCATTTGTGATCAATCATTCAAGATTAATCGCACTGAGGTCAACAAGTTATTGAAGGGGTCAATGAATCAGTGAGTATATTTACAGTACAGAACGCCAATACACAAACTTTTTTTTTACGGTTTAGTGTTAATTGACCACAACTTTTGGGGATTTTTGTTTGCACTGGTGTGAACTTGGTAGCTAGTTTTCTGATAATCTTGAATCAATAGGAGGAGTGTTACATTAGATGTCAAACCTCAGCACATATTGGAACTCATACAGACTGAATTTTGTTTGAAGGTAAATCAAATGCTTCATACTGCGACTAAATTACTTGAAGGAGAAAATGATTCTTAAAATAGATGGAGTTGTGCTGATTGCTTCTATATTTACGTTGAAAATCTAGATTTGTTGATAATTTTTTTCTTCTGTGCAGTGATATTTAATTTTGAATTTAGATTTTTTTTTATAACTGGTAGGCAATCTGATTTTATGATATCCCAGAACTTTTACAATATAATTGATGTAGATTTTTTTCTGTGGATGATTTATGACTTCTGTGGGGGTCAGTTTGTACAGTCTGCCTCTGTCAGAGGGAGTATGTTGATTTAAATGTTGTGGTTATGGGGGTTAAATTGGCTGCATGTTCTTTATCTACATGTATATCATACAAAATATATTTTGAACTCAGATTGCTTTATGAGTCTATTTGAATATCATGAGTATATGCTTAAACAGTCATTATTTACTGTAAAAGACATGACTTTTTAATATGTATCATACACGTGAAACATATTGGGATTTATAGTCAGTGATATAATTTGTTTTAAAGATTTCTTTTACCACCATTCAGTCGGGAATTGTCAAATATTGTGTCAGCGTTGTTAAAATTATTTCAAAATGAATGTGAAAAAAAAGCTCTTTTCTATTAAAGATGTCAGCTGTTAGTTTTTTATTGTAATTAAAATCTCTTCAATTATGGAATACCTGTGATATCCAGGGTCTTTATTGAGCAAATAAGAGGATAAAGAATGGAGACAATGAACATTTATGTTCACATATATCCATGTAAAGTAAATACTGATATGGAAGTGAAATTTTGTTTTATAAAACTGAGAAAAATCTATTTACGCAAGGAATACATCAGTCTACAGTAATAGACATTGAAGTTTCTTTGAAATGACAAGTCACAGTATTACTTCCCCTTGTGCACATAACACCTGCCTTAAGTTCCTGTCTTCTACCTGTCTGCCCTGATTGCTCGACCCCACGGTTTATGACCAGTCCACATAAAACACATAACTCTATAGCTCAATATCAGGGCTGAATGTTCACATAAACAGAACATAAAGGGTGATCGATAGGGCTCTCTATTTCATTCTCAGTCAGTGCTTACAGTAATATTTGGAGAATTCATCTTTTTGTTTCGGTAATAATGATTACTAGTGTATACAAGTACATGTATTATAATGCTAGAAAAATTTGGCCAATGTTATTTTCATGGATTAATTGGCCATGATCGATTCACATGTTTTTCCCAAAGTAACTTTTTCCATTGGACATGCAAATTTTGACTTAGCCTTGCCTAATGGATCAGATTTTTAATTCAAAAAGCAGGAGTACAAAACTCTGGGATTGAATCTTTTTTTTAACTTAGAAAATAACCATTAAGGAATTATTCTATGTAATGTCAGCTAGCATTTGATAAAGCAACATCATACATAACCAAATTTAAACATTATAAAGTTCAAAAGGTTAATAAGATATGCATACAGAGGACAGCTTTCTCAAAACAGTACAGATGTTCAATAACATGAAACGCTTGATAAATTTGTACAGAAGAGTATACGATTTCCCATCTGTTTGAAGATCAACAGATTTGAACTTTTTTATGAAAATGACATTTACCAAACTACTAAAGTAATTCAATTATGTTGTTTAGTCATTTACCACGAACAGTGAACTTAAGCTATGAAGAACATTAAATGTTGGATTAAGATATGCTTTGTATTATTCAGAATTTTGTCCAGGTAGACTCATGGTAAATTATTTTGTATTTTACAGGTATGAGCCATGGATAGCAGTGCAGGATAAAGTGTAAAACCTGGACCGATTCTTGACATCAAATCTCCACCCCTGTTGGACGATGAACCGTCTACACATCAGGGTCTCCCTTTTTGGAGCCCTGTTCTTACTTCTGTTCTGGTGTGATGGATGTGATTCAGCAAAAATTCCCTCAGGTCTGGATGTGAATGAAAGGATCAGCATATTTCAGACATATTTTATCTCAGAGAACTTAAACCACAGAAGACAAGTAAGGGATACACAGAATAATGTGCTAAATGTCAGTGACAGTGACATCACTGAAAATGCAAATTCCACTGCGAATTCCACTGCATCTGAATCTGTGTCCACATTTGAGCCAATAATAGGTGAACCAGAACCAACATCAACCTCAGAACCTTATTCAGAACCTGAGACACAACCTTCTAGTGAACCTACATATGAACCTACTAGTGAACCTAAAACAGAACCTACTAATGAACCAGTAACAGAACCAAATCCTACCAGTGAACCAGAGTCCACACCAGAACCCACAAATGAACCGATAGCAGAACCATCATCAAAATCAGAGCCAGTAAGTGAACCAGTTTCTACATCAGAACCTAAACCAGAATCAACATCTGAACCTGAGCCTACATCAAAACCAGAATCAACCGCAGAACCAGAATCTACAGCTGAACCTAAACCTACAAGTGAACCTGAGTCCACAGCTGAACCAGAGTCTACAGCTGAACCAGAATCTACAGCTGAACCTAAACCTACAAGTGAACCTGAGTCTACAGCTGAACCTGGGTCAAAAGCTGAACCTGAGTCTACAGCTGAACCAGAATCTACAGCTGAACCGAAACCTACAAGTGAACCCGAGTCCACAGCTGAACCTGAGTCTACAGCTGAACCAGAATCTACAGCTAAACCTGAACCTACAAGTGAACCCGAATCCACAGCTGAACCTAGGCCTACAAGTGAGCCAGGGTCTTCATCAGAGCCTAAACCTACAAGTGAACCAGAGTCTACTGCTGAGCCTAAACCTACAAATGAACCTGAACCTACAAGTGAACCCGAATCCACTGCTGAACCCAATCCTACAAGTGAACCAGAGATAACAGCTGAACCTAAGCCTACAAGTGAACCTGAGTCTACATCAGAACCTAGGCCTACCAGTGAACCTGAGTCTACTTCAGAACCTAGGCCTACCAGTGAACCAGAGTCTACATCTGAACCAGAACCTACTAGTGAGCCAGAATCTTCTGCAGAACCAGAGGTAACATCTGAGCCACATCCCAAGCCAGAAAACTCAACTGCTGAGCCAACCGCTGAGCCAGAATTGATCTCAGAACCAACCCCAGAATCTGGATCATCTTCTCCTGAACCAGAAGTTGAGCCAACATCAGATCCAGAAAGTGAACCAGAGCCTGAGGGTAAAGCCTTTGCAGAACCTCACCCAGAATGGGATGTAGCTCTGAAGGAGTGGCAGTGGGGATGGGACGTTTTGGTCTACTTCTTTGCATCTGTGTTTTTAATTCTTGCCGGATTAAGTCTGCTCAGTGTTATCAGACTGTGGAAGATCAAACATTTGCTGAGTAAAAACTATTTTATGGTGCTGAACATTTTGATCATCTTCCAGTGTGTTCTGAGGGCTCTGTATTTGCTGATTGACCCTTACAATATGAATGAAACCTATCATCCCGTTTTATCCTACTTTTTATACAGTACAGCGTTTCCTTGTCTGACGTCAGCGTTCAGTATTCTGTTCTACGCATTATTACTTGCAACAAAAATGAAAATGTTGTCTTCCAAAATTCAAAAGTCTTCAGTGCTAATCAGTATAATTGCATTCCATTTTGTTCTTTCCATCGCGACCGATTTTGTAGTTGGATTTTTCGCTGACGCAAAAGTCATGCTTTTGATATGCCAGTTCTTTTACATTTTGTGGGGAATCATATTATTCGCAGGATATGTGTTCATCTTTCGACGTTTACGTAAATCAGCAATAAACAGACGTAGGACTCTGAAGAAACACTCGATTTCGTACCCCTCGGACGTTTCTAGGAAGTCGGTAGTTAGTTCCATGGGAAGTCTTCCACGACCAAAGAAATCCAGAAACAAATCGACGCTGAACTCTGCGATCTCTGTGACGTTGATCGCGGCGGCCTGTGGAATATTCTGTATTATTCTGGAACTATACGGAATGTTTTACGTGTTCCGAGTGTTTACTGATGGTCACGTGCCTGAACCATGGCCGTGGTACGTGCATCAGTTCTTATTGCGAGTGTTCGAAATTATCATGTGTGCAATAATGATATACGTTGGGTCACAACCGATAAAATACAATAGGAGAAATGACTCCAAAACGTGTTATGTGTTCTGCTTCGTCATGAAAAAGTGCTGCTGTTCTAGTCAAGAAAATGGTGCTATGGAAATGGACCAAAATGCTTCATTTGGCAGCTCTCATTGCAAGAGTGCTTCCGATAGTGAGTACGAATCTAGTGACGCAAAATCTTCCAGGAAGAAGAGTAAGAATGTGATTGTTGAACAAAATGGGAACGGTCCCCAGCCGTGTAAGCACACTCACATCGTCATAGAGGAGGGGCTGGTCAGGTTCCGAAGTGAGGACGAACTGACGGACGGACTCTCCGACCGCGCGTCCAGTCTTCCCGACCTCCTCCACGGCAAGGCGGGATCCAACACAGCAGTCAACACTGGGATGTGTAACATGGCGTTCAATTCCAATGGAAATGTGACAAGTGCCCCATTACATAGGACCAACACCGAACCATCTGATATGATGGAGAAAAACTTAGGCAGTGTGGGGACCATAGGGACCATAGGGGCCAATATTCCGTCAATAAACCTCGCCCATAGTCTACAGTGGGAGTTTGACAAAGCATACGACCGCAGCTTCCAGTTAGCAGACGATCATGACGACACACCTCCCGCCTACAGCGAGGTGGAGATGGAGGAACCCGCGACGGATCAGAGCACCGATAAAACGGACTCGTCCGACGGAACGGACGACTCGTGCGGACCCGCTTCACCGTCACGACTTCCGCTCATCAAAGACAATGACACCTCAACTGATGACGTCAGACTTTGATAGAGAATGTGTTTTTCATGTCAACCATTTTTATTCTTTTTTAAAGAACATTTTTATAAAGACTGCTTTGTTTTTTAATATGTGCTGAAATAAGGACCATTATTATATTATGATATTGAGATTAGGCCTAGCAGATCTAGTAATTTATTGTTTTCATTCAAAACTCATGTGTTTCATAAACGTAGACCTTTGAGGTATTTTTGAACCTTAAAATCAAAATCGTTTTATTTCATGATTTTATATATATTTCGCAACATTTTTAATCTTACAAGATATCACGTGATTTATTTATTTTATGTACTAGTATTTACTAAAAAGGATAATGAAATATTTTTAGTAAAAACATGTACATGTAATATTTCGTGTCATCTTTGAAATTGATAAAGTGCGATGTTTCATAGCACGTAAGAGCATACTAAAAAACTACCAGCATGAACAATTGTCATTGTTTTATTTGAATACAAATATATTCTTGTCCACCATGTGATTCTTACTTCGCATTTATACATGAGCATTAAACCATATTCAAACGTAAAATGTGTATATTGAAGTTTTTTTTATGAATCATATATTAATATATAAAGTCTTGTGAATCATATACAAATGTAATATCGGGATAAACAGTTGATTTAAGAACTAAAAAAAGATTTCATTGACAAATTGATAACGATATGAAATTAATAACAGATATCCCTAAATACTCCATTAATGAAATTTGTTTATTAAAAAAGGGAAGCTGAATCTCGTTTACTTAAGAAGAGATATGATAAAATTGTATGCTAAACACGTGAAAATTTATAACTATTTTTTATATATAACGTAGAGGAAAGTTGATAAATTATTGGTTTGTTTATGTATTGCAGATCATATATACGTGTAATTGTAATAAAAAGGACATTATTCATTTCAACTTCTTCGTATGTACAGTGTTTTGACGTCAGAGCGGAAGGTCATATTTGTGCGTAACTCCCATATTTTATGTTTAAAGAAAACAGCATATTGTTGTACATGAAGTGATCAATACAATGTGTTAGAGGATTGTTTCTGGTTTCTTGCTTCCGATTGTTGATGAGCACAAACACAGACCACAGTTGTCCGCCCGTTGTCCGTATCTTTTTTATATACGCACATGTACAGCGATTTGAACTATGGTCAGTTCGGTTTATAGTGACAATGTTCACGTATATGTGTCCTAACTGTTGATGGTTCATTGATGGTGGTCGGTCAGAACATGGTGCAAACAATGACACGCATCCATCAAACAAAACCAAGTGGATCGTCCTTTCAGAATGCTTATAAAAATAAAATTCCACTAATAAACTCAATAAAATGGACGCGAGATTTTCAGTTAAAATTATATGTAACTGGTTTGCTAAAGCACCGAGTCTTAGGCAACCCTTCAACCCATAGTTATAGTACACAATTTGGATATTCTTTATGACATAGACGTTTAATATATCTCCAACGTGATCTGCAATATATTCATCACTTATCAATTCTCCTGAATATCTTTCTTTTCTAATTATTTTTTTGTGTATTGAGATTGAGTATTTGTAAGTTCTTTAAATGAGACCTTTAAAATATTTACATACATGAATGTATTTTGATAATGTATTGCGGACGTAATAGAAAGCGCCATCATTTCAATTACGAATCAAAACTTTCAAAGGGGTTTGCGCATATGAGAGACATGTGTTAAATTCAATCCATCGATATGGGATCAATATTTTCCGCCAAAACATGATACGATACATTTAACTGAAGCGGGGTTCACTTTGATTTCGGGCAATACTATCTACATCAATCCAAGGGTTTTCGGTCAACTCTGCTCAACACTTAAATTAAAAGAGTGGACCAATACCTGGTGCAGATGGGGCAATAAAAAGGATTTAACAGGGGCCCTTATCTGGAGTACATTCCTTCTACAGAAATACACGATTTTAATATTCATGCCGATCAATAAAAAAAAAAATTTCAATACCTGTATTTCAATATGTATCTATATATACAATAATAATGATTTAATGTTTTCGCATATGATACATGTACTAATATAAAGAGTGAGTCGTCGTTAATACTAATCACAGGAAACAGGATAAATAATTTATTGATCATAGATGTACATGTACAAGTAGACTACAACAGTCACCCACTTACATGTGAATTCCGTACCTGCGTGTAACGGTCATCAGTGCCTGGGTGATTAAATAATTTTGTGTACACATAGTCTTACTTATGTCATATGGGCTGTCTAAAGTCACTAAATAACAGCTGATTTCATACTTACTGTGTATTTCTTATTAAAAAGTCTACAGATTTTTTTTTTTTAAATCAGACCCTCTCTATATATAATTTATACAGATAGTTTATTATTTTAAAAAAATGTTTTAAATAATTTTGTGCAATGAATGTATAAATTAGTTTATAGATACATGTATGTCATAAAATGATAATTTATGAAAAAAGGGAGTAAAGTCTTGAGGCTCTGTATTTAGACAGGCACCTGTGATAAAGTCGAACTGCATTTATGTGAAGAGATCATAATATTTTAATGTGGAGACAAACTATGATTTCGTCCCAGCTTAAAAAATGAAATAAAACATTATCTATATACATGTACTCAGGTCATCTTCCAGCCTACATGCCTTGACAAGTTACATAAAACCCAGTCTACTATACACATATGTACACTCAATTTATCCTTGTCTTAGCTCGCGTGTGTCAGTGTGTGTGTGTGGGAGGGGGGGGGGGGGTCGTATTTTAAAATATTTTGATCAATTACTTTTATCGTTTTCATTTTTACACTTTCCAAGAAAGTGGATGGATCAGATACTGATAGCATTGATAAAGATACACATTTTCAATATGTACATGTGCAACTAATATTTTTCAATAAAAAGGTACGACGTAAGTCGCTGACATAAAATTTGGATGTAAAGTATTAAATAACTTTAGCAACAAAAAATATTAAGTGCTGTTAAAAAAATGTATGATCCGCCATTCGATAAAATAAGGACAAGGTCATATTGAAGTTAAGTCTTTCAGGCGCTTTGCTGTACAGCAAAGTGCGCTGTGAGTTTCAAAGATCGTCTTCACTCGGACGAAGCTTCGTTGCTGAGAAACAAACCGCTCTATTTAACATGTAAACATCAAGATTTTCCCCTAAAATGAGGTAATGAAATTGACGAAAAGCTTTGAAAAAGCATTACAATACCATTAGATGTTAATGCTTGTCATGCAATCATTGGTGTTTTAATGTTTGGCGAATTTCTTCATTACGCGCGAATTGCTGTTTTTTTTCGAATTTCCTCGACATTATTTATTAATCGCCATTAGATGATAAAAAGTTTGATATTATTTTACCATAATAAAATAGTGTGTGCGTTTTAATGCTTAACAAAAATATTCAGTGTTTTCTTTGAAAATCAACATTTGAAAATAAATGTGTCCAAAATAAATTGCAAGTTTGCATGATTTAAACGAATGTAGGCCTTTTGTTTACAGATAAAGATAAATTTAACCCCATATAAGGCAGTGTTAAAGTCTCCACCATCAAAATGTTGGAGATATCTGAGCTTTACAAGGTGGCAGGGTCCAAAAAGGTCCAGGAAATGGAGAAAGAGCTATCTATTGACCTGGAGGATCTCAGGAAGGACATAGAGGATAACATTGTGGACCACATACCTGTCAAAATGATCAGGTAATATAATGTCACACCTATAACATTGTGGACCACATACCTGTCAAAATGATCAGGTAACAAACCATCTCACCTATAACATTGTGGACCACTACCTGTAAAAATGATCAGGTAATATACCATCTCACCTATAACATTGTGGACCACTTCCCTAGGTAACATACAGTCGCACCTATAACGTTATAGACCACATACCTGTCAAAATGATCAGGTAGCACAACATCTCATAAGGAACATGGGTGTATGTGAGCTTACATTAAAATCTGGTACCGTGCACTTTGAATCCATAGGGAAAAATACGAATCTTGTCAACTACCGCATAATCTATCTTACATACATGTGTGTTATTTTCGATAATTTCTTTTAGTGTTTGATTTTTTAATTTTAGCTCAATACCCATGCCTAAGGATGTGTCCTACTTTCGTAGAGAGAGAAAACTGGTCATAGATCGACTGCTGCAGGTAGGGAAAAAACAAAGCAAAGCAAACTCTCTAATCATCTACCATCTTCAAGTCAATGCATGAGCATCCTTACTAGCCAAGAATCCAATTTGTTTATTTTCATTTTATGAATTATCAAGGACTGTCCAGAGACTCTATATTCATCTACCATTATTAATGAGATAATAAGTAATTTTTTCTAAAATAAATAACTACACCAGTGCATATGAAATTTTATCAAAAAATGAATTCATATAATAAATCCATACAATTCATGTAAATATAGGTCAGTGAAGCCCAGCCATTGAAGAGTCAGGCAGAGATCATGAAGGAGGAGATGATGTCGGCGGAGGAGACTGAGTACTCAGCTAAAAGCCTGCCCCTACTCCTACATCAGGTGAGAATATCGTAGATAAATCAGGTGAACTGGACAGGTGTAAAATAGCCCAGCTAAAATTCAAGGACTTTTCTATACTAGGTTAGATTATTGTTAGGTTTACAGTTCAGGTCAAACAATGTAAACATGTGAGAGCTAATAGATCAGATCCAGTCATGTAATGATCAAGTCAATAATCTAGCTCAAATCATAATTTTACAGCAGATTGGGAAAGTCAACATAAACTACTTGCAAAGGTTGTGGTCTATAAAATGAATTTTAAGTTATTGCAGCAAAGAAAACACCATAGATCGATAAGATGTAATACAATTTATTTTTGAATTGTGAAGTGTGACTTGCATATCCTTAAAACTGAACACTATTTGATATTTTATTTTTTTATAACATAAACAAGATTTCCCACCCCTTTTGTCCAGGATTGAATTATATGCAGTGGAACTATGCATTGTGAACCAAAATGCTTTCACAAACTTGTATGATTTGAATTAAATTTCGGCCAATGTGCATGTGCACCCCACAAGACTAAACACACTGTAATTTTATATTGTGCTCTGTTTCAGTATTTTATGGATAGGATTTATCAGCTAGTCCAGAGTAAACATCTTCACATGCTGAGATGGAAGAGGTTTTGTGAGCACACCAGTACTATAGAATCCCTGTATCCCCACTACACAAAGCGACTCAAGTAAGTACTATAGGATCACTGTATCCCCACTACACAAAGCGACTCAAGTAAGTACTATAGAATCCCTGTATCCCCACTACACAAAGTGACTCAAGTAAGTACTATAGAATCCCTGTATCCCCACTACACAAAGCGACTCAAGTAAGTACTATAGAATCCCTGTATCCCCACTACACAAAGCGACTCAAGTAAGTACTATAGAATCCCTGTATCCACACTACACAAAGCGACTCAAATAAGTACTCTAGGATCACTGTATCCCTACTACACAAAGCGACTCAAGTAAGTACTATAGAATCCCTGTATCCACACTACACAAAGCGACTCAAGTAAGTACTATAGGATCACTGTATCCTCACTACACAAAGCAACTCAAGTAAGTACATGTACTATAGAACCACTGTATCTCCACTACACAAAGCAACTCAATTAATTTCTTTTAAAGAACTGCTGTTTTACCACTACACAAAAACCACACCTAAGTTAGAATATTCTCTGTGGAAACCTTGAACGAGAAGCTTTAGAATTTTTGATGTAATCCCCAGTCTCTTTATTTTTTGTGTTTTTATCAAGAAGGGTTTGATTTTGTAGTCACATTATGGCGGAGTACCACGACAGTGTGCAGCGAGCTCAGAGACTGAGTGTGGCTCGAGAGGACCTTCTGTGTGGGACTGAGCAGGTTGTAAACGAGATCAAACTCGACGATGTTCTAATCTACCTCCGATGGTTGGTCTGTCATTTCCACTCCATGAAGCGAGTCAATCATTATCTCAGGGTAAGAATTAAGTCCTTTGAAACTTCAAGCAAATGGTACTTTTAAATTTTATCATATGGAGTCTGTATGTTACATTGCAGTCTTTGTTTTCTATGCTCTAATGATAAATCTATGGTACCGTTTATTAAGGATTTTGAATTTGACAATGTATTTGACAGGTTCTAAAGTGGTTACCTTTGACACACAAAGCTGACACAGCTCCTGAGAAAGAGAAAGATGACTTGGTGGGTATTCATTAAAAGTTGAATATACTTTGTGCTGACTTTCTTGTCCATTTTAACATGCATTTATTGCTAGATTAAACCTTCACTTACATTATTTTGCATCTCAAACTAAACAGGAGGAGGGTACTTCAGCTTCTAAGATGGCATCTCGGTATGGGGACGATGCATTCGGAGGAAATACTCAGCGCCCTAAATCTGGTTTATCGCGACCTAGTTCTGCAGTGTCTCAGCAGGCTTATGGTCCCATTCCAACTGCCCCGCCCATCAATCCAGGACTTCTGTCCACAAACCCTCTGCCATCCTCAGCATTCACCATGGCTGCTGCCGCAACAAGTAAGATTTTTATCTTATTTAAGTACAATAGACTCATCATAGGTAACTCTTGATGGCTCGAACTTCAATCGCTCGAAGTGAGTCTCCAGTCCCAATTTATTTTCCTTATACAACTAAGCAAATTTACTCTTGATTTATCGTTCTCTTGCTATCTTGATATCTCGAAACCCTTGATCCCTCAAAGTCAAATTGCAGTGCTGATATTTATTATCTGTTTAAAAAAAAAATGTTGTTAAAGTACATGCATCAGGTCAGCTCTGAAATAAATGGCTTTTTCATAACATAAGACTAAATTTAAAATCCGTTGGTCATGATCTATAATAAATCGAATGTCTGCTGTTGTCTACATGTAAACTTAAAAGAATAGAAAATATTTTGTATTAAGGCTTCAATTGAATCTATAGGTGGAGGAATAGCCACTGATGAGTCTACCCAAGGACTGCCATTAAACGCTGTGGATTTTGATACACTCAAACCTCATCTCAGCTTCCTCCTCAATATCTATGGAATCAACTATGTAAGTATACATGTTGTACACTTGATGTTTCACTTATCGTAACCATGATAACAGTTGTATTTTGATATATACTCCAAGGTACTCTTTTCACATACAACTTAAATTATTTTCTGATCATTTAGCTCAATCTGTCCAATAAAATAGCAATGCGCCTGAAGACAGGTCATGATAAGGTCACTGGTCTGTTGATCGTTTTACAGGATTTGAATTCAGTCCACAATTCTGCTGACGAGATGGAGATGTATGCAGCCGTAAACAGGAAGTTCCATGCAATTTTTAACAGACAGGAAATCATGAAGACATTCAAGACATATGACAGACTGGAGGTAAAGCTAATCCTGTTTTGGTTCCATTTTTTATTTCAAAGAAGTTTATTAATTTGATATAATAGACCAATCCACACTTTACAAAAATTATGCCACTTTGCGGCCATATTTGGGGAAAAATCCATATATTTCTCATAGTAGCCTTTGTAGTTTAGAGGATTGTAACTTTGTCATTTGATATTAGAAATCTGTTTCTACTGTAAATTTTAATTGCCCCAAGTTGGGGCAACCCACACATCGAAGGAATAAATTAAATTCCAAGACATTTCTTCACAGGATGCCCAAATATTTGGTTGCATAAAAAAGGGAAAAGTTGTTTTTTCCCTTTTGACCTTTAGGTTAACCCCATCAAGGGGATAAACTTTTGCAAAGTGTAGATTGGACTATGGTAGATATCTTTGGATTACTAAAGCTACTCTTCAGTTTAGTTTCAACACAGAAAATGGTCATCCACCTCTTTGTTAGACAAAACCTACAATAAGACACCTTTTTGAAAAATAATAAGGCTGAAATCTCTGATAATTCAATTTTTTATTGATGTTTAACTTTGTAACAGCCTGGTCAGCAAGGGTGGGGTTCTGACTCCCCCTCCCACTGCCTCAGGAAGGAGAGCAACTGGGTCCCCTTTGTGAGCCTCAAAAGTGAGCGTGACCCCCTACAAGAGAAGAAGTGGACGGCACTGAGACATCGTAACAATGTGGATGAAATTCTGAGATACATGGAGTCATTCACAGCAGTTCACGACCCTCAGGTTTGTGTCAATCAAATGTTTTTGAGCAGGTTTATTTATAATGTTTTCAAGAACCAGACATTAATTGTCACTTGCAATATTTTAAAATCATTTCATCATAGACTCTGTCACAGAGAAAGTTTTGACATTATTTTCATCAAGTTGACATCAGGTTGAATGTGAAATAAAAGCTTTGTAAATAAAAGTACATGTAGGTTTATTGCATGTTACACTACTGTTGTAGAAAGTGCAGGAAACCCTGAGAGACCACGCCAGCATGGTTCAGCAGCCCTCTGACCCCATGGAGGCCTCCGTGACTACTCACCGCACCGCCCCGCGCTCCTATGACACCAAACTGACTTGGAGGAAGATCTACTCCAACCCCGACCTCTACTCAGAGTAAGAACGCCTTGTTTTGACTCTCCAGGGCCTTTAACTCCTACACATGCTTTTTTCTTGTAGAATTGCTCTGTATTTTCTAACCACTTTCTCTGTTTCTTTTGCATAATATATATTTTTAGTATGACATTCTTGATAATCAGAGGTCAAGTTGCTTTTGTTTTAATTCCCAAGATATCTATATATATATCTATATTTTTGGGATGTTCTTTGGTTCTTTATACACATAGATAGGGTAGGGGAAACATTATAATGTAATCATTATAAAAAATTTAGTTTAAATTAAATCAAATAGAAATATATGTACGTGTATGTGTAGTTGGAAAGACATTTTCATGAAGATCTATATCTATTCTATCGGTTATCAAAAGTCTGAAATAAATTTTACAAAATTGATTCCTTACTGAAATCAAGTTTTGATCTGTATACATGTATGTATGTGCATGTATAAGAATTTCAAGTTCTTGTCCAATCTTAAGCCTTCTGTTCATGATTAATGTGTATTTCAGTAACGACCTTGATGACAATCTCCAAGAGGAAGAGGAAGTAAGCGGATCTGGAAGTAAGTCGGCGCGGGCAGTCAGTGCTCGGCGACGGAAGGACAGCTACGACTACAAGAGCACGGTCCAGATGCTGGGTAAGATGCATGCTCTGACTTTTCTACATTGTTTTGTGTGAACTAATAACACCCAATGAAATTAAAATTGTATCCAGAATGTTTATTATCCTACATGTAAAAGGTTTATCTTTTAGCTGCTTTCCTATCAAAAGAAGTAATGATAGACTTTTTACCCATTAAATGTTTTTTTCAAAAATTATTTTATGTGAAATAAGCATGTAACTATATAAATTGTTTACATAGAGCATTACCCTTTTACTGGGTAAGCCTCTATAATCATATGATATGTAAGTGTGCTGGTGTTACAGGGTACGAACATGAGGAGTTTATCGTGAAGTTACCAGGTATCATACAACACAAACAAATTCTGACATGGAGTATAGTCTTCTTTAATAACTGTAGAACAAAATAATACATGCATAAAGAAGGATGGATGAATGTTAGAGTCGATATTATTCAATGCATTACAATACAGAAATCAGAATAATATGTAAAACACAAAAATGTACTGTGGAATCATTTTTATTTGTGCAGGTCAATGTTCATGGAAAGCCATGATTTTCCTGGTTCGTGGAGACGTAATTTCATTGGTAGCAAGTTCGTTATAATCTATGAATACAGTAAAACTCGGTTATAGCGAAGTCCTAGGAACCAATGGATTTACTTTGTTATGTCCGTAATTCGTTATATTCGTATAACGAATTCATAATAACTATAGAAAATTCAATGTATACATGTTTTCTTTCACCAGACTATAACTTTTGCTGATTGAGGCTTAAAATAAAAATTACATTACTTTGATACCTTTAATAATTGGATTGTGAGTCGAAAAATTTATATAAAAATAAATTAATTCAAACTTTTTTGCTAAATGGTATTGCAAACTTTGTTATAAAATTGTTATTATTTACCTCTACGGGACTCAAAATCAGTTTGCTGTATCCCTAAATTCGTTATATCCAAATTCGTTAAAACCGTAAAATTTTGCAAAGATTTGTTAAGAATTTGATTGGGAACTCAAAAAAACTTCGCTATATCCGAGAATTCGCTATATCCGTGTTTGTACTAAACAAGTTATACTGTATTAAACAAATGCTCATACATACGTTCGTGAGAATGTTGATTCATAGGCAAGGGTTACCCACGAAAGCCACGAACATTGGTCCCCCACGAACAATGATGATTCCACAATAATCATGAAATTAACAAATGGTATCAGACTTGCTACTCTTTAACAACCAAATGTATTACATCAAATATGCATGGAGGTGAGGAAAAAAAAAATGTAGATAGAAACTCAAATGGTCAATAAACCTTAACAACATGACTATAGAACTTGCTTCCTATTTACAACAAAATTTAATTAATGTACGTAACTGATAATTTATAGATCTGGATACAGGTATGATTATTTAATAACAATAACACGATGGGTGCTGGTAACCTGTATTACTGTATACAGGGAAATATTGGCCCCTGTTTTATTTTTGCACTTTTTCGTCCTCGTCATCAACGGGCAAATTCAAAACTCGGCAAATTCCAATGTCTTAGTCTAATCTTTCTTTAACCTTAACTTTGTTTGAGCGATTTCAAGATGGGGTAAAACCGTTTGCAAGTCAAGAAGAGCAAAAATAACATGGGGGCGAAAATAACCCGGTATACAGTATATTCTCAGACACTGGCGAAGGCTTGATACATAATAACTATACCCGTGTTGTCAATATAAGTTGATGCAAAATACACTGCTGTTAAACATCAGCCATTACAGGGAAACAGTTTACAAGGGTATGTTTCATTTCATGCCTTTTCTGTTTGTTGGTTACACTACTATTATCTTTTTTTCAGTGGATAATACAGCTCAAAACATTTGTATTAAAGGTTTGACAAAACAATTGCTTAGCAAAATACAATTATAGGCCATGGAATGCTAGAATATTGTGATGTTAATTGTTTGTGAATTATTTTAAACATGCAGATTTGTCCATGATAGGCCAGATAAAGATTTTACATGTTGTTTGCAAAGTTCACTAGGGTTTATTGCATTGCATACTGGGATTATGTTTACAGCAAAAATTAATTCATTGTGCTGGGGTGACACAATGGTGGAGTAAGTGTTGTTTGTCTGTCTGTCTGTCTGTGTTGTCATGTGTTTTGTTTTGCCAGTAAAAACTTAGCTTTTATTCATAGGTATGACATGTACATGTATAATATGAATACAGATTTATTGCTAGAAAGTGTATTAAAAGTAAAGCACATTGAGATTCAAGCTGGTATGTGACGTGTCAAAAGTGAAACTGATCAAACACACTTAATGCACTACTTTGAAACAATTTTGCTCGTTGAAAAGGTTGAAAATTGAGGTGTTTCAATGATATCAACAAAGAAAAACTATAAGCCTTATGAAATTTTTTTAGGAAAAGTAAAATATTGATTTGCATGCATGTTGAATGAATGCAAAACTTTGAAAGTTTAAAAAGTACAAAATCTATTTTTGAAACCAAATAATACAAATTAAAGTAATATAGCTCAAAAAACGAAACATTTTAATTGTTGGCTTGTATTTACATTGCTATCTTGAAGCACTGTTTGAGGAGAGCTTTTTTGTGTGATGTGCTACGTATTTCTGATCTCTGTTTCTGTGGGGTGTTACAGGTTTAGATGAGGGTGAGCAAGAGAACCAGGACCCCGCCTCTCTACAGGGGGCCTTCCTGGCCTTCCTTCACCTCAGACACCTCAGGATCAGGGACCTCCAGAGAACGGTCAGTGACCTATTTTGTCTGTGTCTGAAGTATGTTCCTACATTGCTTTATAGAGAGAATAAGATGTTTGTCATGTAAGTAATGAAGTGTATTTTTAGTCATGAGTAACATACCTGTACAATATTAATTTTAACTCTTTCATGAAATAATTTTGTGTTTTTGATTTTTGACAGGCCTTAAGTGTATTTAACTACTTCCGCTCTATAGAGAGGACTCTGACCATTAATGATGCCGGCCTGTCCCAGGAAGTTGGCGGGTTGAAGAAGACTAGGTAAGTGTTGAACGTGCCACACAGAAATTGAACTGTTCATCTGATGTAGATTTTATATTTTTATTCTGCTTGATGTTGTTTTTCTCCTGTTTCCAGTCCACAGAACCACAGGCGTGCCACCGAACATGATGGAACAGTGGGAGGAGGTGGCGGCATCGGTTGTCATGGTTACATGCACAACACGCCAGCAGATTTTAAGTAAGGAAACTTCAATCTAGCTAAAATGTTTAATCCAATATTTTGTAGTTACGGGGGAACCTTTGAGAAAAAAAGTTAATTAGAATAATCAAAGCTTGTAGTTCATAATTGTTTGTGGATCTGCTTTGCCGTATAAACCTTATATTGAATGATATATAAATACATGTATATTATGTTCCCAATTCTTTTGACAAACAGGTACTTTACAGCATCATTTCAGGGAGGAAAAGCTTTCTATTGAATTGTTTTGTTTCTTTGTCAGATTGAATGAGACCGAGTTTATGGAGTTTTCTGACATCGAGAACCATGATGACTTCTATACAGTGGAGGAAGGTCGCATCCATGTACAGGACCAGAGGGGGTACTACATTGTGTACGACTCGGCCGAGAAAGACCTTAAGTAAGTATACCTCAATGCTCAGTGTTAATGACATTTAGTAATTTGATTAGAGTAACTTCCATAATCCTCAATTATTAGGATATAGGGTGTCTATAATATTCAAAACTCAATAAATTTTACAATTGTTTTGGGGTTTTTTTCTAAAGGAAAATGGAGGAAGAGATTCTTTTGATAGCCACCCATTATGTTGAAAAAGACCGGGACATGAGAAAGAAGTCCAAGGTCCTGAGGGGCGGGGAGTCAGCCAGGAGGCGGCTGGTTAGTATCCCCACATATAACATCATTAAGGGAATACTGTAGATTCCTAATTAAATGCAAGGAATTACCGGTAATATCTGTATAAAATCGCAAGACGCATATCAATATCAAATTTTAAAACCTCGCTTTTATTTTTCGGTTTTTATGTAAACTACATGAAACTATGTTAAAAATTCGGTGTTTGCGATTTTATGTTCTTCCAATTTGATGGAAAACGGCTGAATGGGGAAAATAAGGAATCTACAGTAAGGGGCTTTTATTTCAACATTTGAGCATGCTTTTAAACTTATTTTTGTATTAAAATATTATGATGGAGTGACATTTGTTAATGTTTTGACAACAGCATCAGGGTCCGGGAGACTTTGACATCGGGGAGTACTCGCACCGAGAGGTGGACAGGTTTGGAGTACTGGTGGACTTATGGAACAATCTGACCTGTTTCATGGAGTGTAAGAGAGAGGTAGGACTTGGGTGCTATGTATCACTATGGACATAGTCGTATATTGATTTAAAATGAAGATGCATTCAAAATATTAACATGCATATGTGGATTGCTATTGATATGATTTAGAATTGAATGAAATTTTATCAAATATGTCTTAAATTCTACTTTCTTGAATATCCTGAACTCTAAAAAAAATAGTTTCAAATTCTGTAGCTAATTATATATATAAAGCTGTCTTTTGATCCTTTCTTCATATATTCATGGTCCTGATTTTTTTTTCATTTCAGCTTCTTGACTGTTACTTTGAGGCCTATCAACACATCTTTGACCGGGACGAGAAGCGGGCCATGGCACAGGTCATGTCGAACCTGATGAACAAGCGGCCTCGTTTTGACTTTGACGCCGACTATTTCATCAAGACAATTCGTGCTGAGTGTGTCATCCTCAGGCACATGACCACACTCATCAAAAACATCATGGACAAACAGGTACCCTTGTCAGAGTGGGGCATTAGATACTGAATAGATTTAGAGATATCTTTGTTAAATGACTTCATACATTCTAACAAACTTATGAGATAATTTGCATTGAATAATAATATTCTTATATATAATGGAAACTAATGTACATCAAATGATAGCCAACCAGGACCTCAATTTTATCACAAAAAGTTATGTTGCATTTGAAAATTTTAGTTACAAGGGTATGCAAAGACTTTTCCTTATGCTGTGTATGAATAGTTGAATCACAGACTTGGGGTGTTAGAATAGTTTAATGAGACAGACTTATGATTTCAGATTGAGGAGCAGAGAGAGTACCTTCAGAAGGTGTGCAGGGAAGGGGAGGAGTTTGGTCTGCCCCTGGGAGTGGTTCCTAAACAGCCCATCTCTGTCAATCTCAGCAGGTAAAAACAGCACTCTTGATGGAAGTCATGTAAAATGTAATATGATTCCTTAGTTTGCCGAAATTGGTGGCCTCACACAAATTAAATTGGATTTGAATTTTTTTAGTGTGTTTAATTTGGATTTAAGGAGAAAGATGCACGCTTTATTCATTTATTTGAATTCCATGATTTGGATCCTTTGAATTGTTCATTTATTGTATTTTCTCTTTGAAGACCTGCACTGAGGAACATCTACATGTTGGAGTTCCATCCTTCCCTGTCCATTGCCAGCAGAGTCCCTGAAGCACTCAAGTATGCCCTACAGGTGAGTTTACACCAACAAGTACAATATGGGTATAATAGAGAAGTCTCTACAATTAAATAGTGATAGAGAAATCTCTACTATCCATTAGTTATTGACTGTTATGTGTTCATTAGTGGTTGGTCTCCCAACCAGCCTTAGTCTGTGTACAAGCACAGTGATGATTGAATTATTAATTAAGATAATTAAAAAGTTTATTATTCATTGGTGATAGAGAAATCTCCAATATTGATAAGCGATTGTTTTGCATTTTGGGGAGTTGGTCCATGCTTATCAATCTAAGTGATGATGATGATGATGATGATGATGATGATGAAATCTCTAATATTGATTACTGACTGTATTTGTGTTAATCAGGAGTTGATCCATGCCCATCAGCCCCAGTCGGTGTACAGTACTGTGATGATAGAGAAGCGACTGATGGCGGTGGCATGTAAGGAGTGGGACACCTCAGATAAACTGGACTCCAACTTCAACCAGCAGGCCCAAAAAGATGTGAGTACTAAATCAGAGATGAGAGTACTTTCTCAGAGATGTGAGTACTTACTGCATTGCTTGGTGAAGACGTAGAGTCATTCAATATGTCATCTTTTGTCATTGCGAGGTGTTTAAGAGGGCTTAATGTTTGTGGCCATTTTTAGACTGTATTAGTCTCCTTCAGACTAAGAGCTCTGTATACATCTGTAGGTAACCATTCAAATTTGGATTCTATCTATGATGATCAACAGAGCAACAAAACCCACGAAAATTGGTATTTAACCAATATTGACGAAACCACAGCATAAAATTTGTCTGATGCATATTGTAGCTGTTTTAATTACTTTATTTATCTAATTTGTCTGATGTGTATTGTAGTTGTTTGCTGAGGTGTACGTTGAGGACCCGATCTTTATGTGTATGATGGCCCGAACGATGGTGGACAAGAAGGAGGAGGAGGGAACCAGGAAAAACACCAGGGACAGACAACTCAGCATGATGGGGGCCGTCAACAGGCTACTGGAGGTTAGTGCCCATGGTTTCATATCCATTCTTTTACAATAGCAGAAGCATATGATTTATTTGCTTGTATTTTTCTTTGTGTGTTCATAAGCTAACTTAATGAATTTCCTTGAAAAAAGATACAGCGTGTGTAGCAGTTTTATTTTGTCAATTTTTTTCTTTTGAGATTTATAATTAGCACATATGTTCAAATCGGTTTTCTCTATGTGATTCAGTAATGCAGTGTAAAAAATTCAACATTCAATTTCAGACCCTGACCTGTAGACACAGGTTGTTGGATGCTGCCTTGGAAACTGGCATTCTGGCAGGGGTAAGTTTTACAGATTATAGGTCCAAAAGAAATTAATGTGATATTTTATTAGCCGTGCTCTGCTGAAAGCAGAGTTCTGGCTGTAGGCAGGCAAATTGCCAATGTTACTATAAATAGCACAACTTCAAAAGTAAACAAAAAACCAAACAGCGTCAAGGTAAAAGCTTCCGCTATACCAAATAGTTACACAAAGAGCCAAGTTTTGCCAAAAGTGTTGGCATTTTGTTTCTTTTTTTTAATTTTGAGAGAATTGTCTATCTTTTTTAGTTTTCTTATTAATAACGTGTTTTATAAACAAGACTATGCATTTTGGACATATACAATGCGCATGAATTTCCATGAACTACTTTGCTGCGCGTAGGAGAAATGGGGACTTGTTGCAAAATTCAAGGCAGCAACTGCCTTGAACATATTTTTGTTAATAGCCGCTTACAAAATTTGATCGCTATCTGGCGCTTTGCCGATATTAAAAGCATGAGAGAGAGAGAGAGAGAGAGAGAGAGATTTAGTCTTTACTACAAAGTATGCATAAAAACACACCGAAAGAGCCCGGCTTTCAGTACTTCAGTACTTTTATTGTCAATCAAACCCATAAATATTCATTTTTATATTGTAAATTTAGGTGTACAAGAAGCAGGCCGTTGAGATGGGTTTCAGTGACTACCACATGTACATCAGGGCTATACAGTTTGAGTCGGCCTCTATGAAGGACGACGCAGGGAAAGCCCCGCCCATCAGCATGACTGACGTACAGGAGGACGACTCAGCCGTCTATAAGTAGGTCCTTCAATACACAATATTTTTTATAATACATGTGTTAGTTATTTTTTTTTATAAATTTCCCATACATATGACTTTTTTTCTCAAATATTCTGTGAGATCACTATGCATTTTCATGTTGAGCTAATCTTTAGGAGAATGGGTTATGTTAATACATGTATATGACAGAAGTTCCTGCAAAAATAAATCTTTAAACTATAACCCTTTGTTGAAAAATTTGATATTACATATGATTGTGTAAAATTATATATCGGCATATTACACATGTGTATGATTATATATATCGGCATAATTCCTGTATTCATTTTAATGACACTTCTATTATACAAAGGTTTAGGTCAAATATTTTTCAATAATTGTCCTATTTTTATACCCCTCCCTCAGGATATGTATGCCCCTCTAATTGTTTCTATTTTTACCCTCCCCCAGGATGAGTGTGCCCCTCCAGCAGTCCCTGGCCATCAATGAACTGGACGAGGCACAGATTGGGCGGTTCAGCTTCAGGACACGGGAGTCTATGGAGGATGTAAGATTGTGTTTTTTCCATCTATAAACTCTCTATGCATGACTAAAAAGGGCACCCATATAATAAAGACTTTGTCATGCATGGACACAGCTTCTAGCTCAATACACTTCTTTATAAATTAATATATCTTGCTCATTTCCTATAGTTTTATAAAAGACAAGTATTTTATACTTTCTTGACAAATGTCTTATATGATCATATTTGGACAATGATCAGTTTAAGATTATTCTAAGTCAGAGTAGAGATAAATCTATTGATATTTTTTTTTTGGGAACTCATAATTTTTTTTGTTTACAGATGTTACAAGGCAGTGGGCTTGAGAATCTGAAGACAATCCTCCAAGTGCAGATAGTTCAGAAGAATGCCATAACTAGTGCAGTGTTACAGGCCAATTCCTGTGTTCCTATAGAGGAACCTGACATACACAAAGGGTAGGTAATCTAACAATTCCTGTGTACCTATAGAGGAACCTGACATACACAAAGGGTAGGTAATCTAACAATTCCTGTGTACCTATAGAGGAACCTGACATACACAAAGGGTAGGTAATCTAATAATTCCTGTGTACCTATAGAGGAACCTGACATACACAAAGGGTTGGAAATCTCGACTACTGAAACAGACATACATCATATATCTACTGTATTACACAAGGGGAGTGCATCACATGTATATGTGGCCTTTAACCAAGTTAACCCCACAGCCCCCCTGAGAAAGGATGAGAAAAAAATCTAGGCAAATTAAAATCAGAAAATTTATTTTAGATGGGTTAAAAAAGAATGATTATATCAAAAAAGGAAGAAATTAATCGAAGTCAGCTTTCTCAAAATATTTGACTATGCTATAGCGTTAAATCATGATTTTTTGAAAGATACAGTCTCATAACTGCAGTGACGTGTGCATACAAATTGAGTAACGTGCATTAGTGTGTTATGAAAATTTGTATGCACACATCACTGCAGTTATGAGACTTTATCTTTCAAAAAATCATGATTTAATGCTTATATTTACATTTTTTTAACTTCTTGCCTTGTCTGCAAATGTGATTTATACTTAAAATTCATATCTTATGATTCTTATCCTAAGGGTAAGTTCATATTCGTGGAAGAGCCACCTTAACAGCCACAAGCATGAACTTTGATTTTCGCTTGTGACGTTGCATTTTACAGCGTTCAACATTTGTGACGTCATAATAAAACTCGTCATTTTAACCTTTGAGTACCCTATGTGCATTACAGTGTTATAACTGCCATAGCTTTCAACGCACTTTACAAGCCAAAAATACCCGGTATGTGGAATGTGATGTCATGTATTTAACAGCTGCCCTCTGTTTCTTTTCTACAGCAGTGGGAGGGCCAGTCCATCAGAGACCAAGTCCGAGAAGAGCTCAGTCACTCAAATGACCAGTTTCTCTGGGGGTACAGGTGGCTCCACCCTGGGGGCCAAGCTGTCACATGACCAGAGCCTCAGATATGTCCGATCCCCTGATGCATTTGTGTCCATACAGCTAGAAAAAGTGAGTGCTGTGCTAAAGTGTGCCATAAGGATAATAAATCAGTAGAAATCAATATCTAAACTTTATTTTGAGCTGAAATATACATGCTGTAACTAAATCACTATCTTTGGAAACAGATGATGTAAAAGTGGATAAATTATACATGTCTAAATGTGATATAATATAATTGTAATTAACAGTTTTTGAAGAGGACATTTTTTTTTATACAGGCAATATGGAAATTTGAAATCTGGTTGTGATGTAAACATTATCATGTCAGTCATTCTGAGCCTTACTTTGTAGACCCCTAGCAGAGACCTGATGCTGAATGATTTTGTGAAGAAGAGGAATGAAATGAGACATATTTTGATGAATCCAGAGGAATCCAAGAAAGCAAAGAGGTGAAACAAAATGCCTGATAATTGTAAAAGTCCTTTTGTAGCAAATTCACTACAAAGCATATCCTCTGTATTTGTACTATATGTTTTTGTTAGTTATATCCAGATTCAGTTCATTCTGGTTTTTCAATGGGAATAATATAAAAGCTTTTACCAAAATCTCAAATAACAAGTTTTAAGTACATTTTCTGCAGTGCCATTGAAATTCTGTTAGGAATGTCAGTGAGGAAAATCACTTTATGATTGTATCATTGTTTGTATCATTGATTTTTGTATCGTTCAGACACTTGATCCAAGAGTTTTGTTACCGCTTCAACCAGAGGATGACTCAGTACAGTCTGAGGGGACAGCTGATCGCTTACTACAACAGCATACTCAGGCTGCTCAAGGATTTCCCCAACATCAGGTAAATACAACTGAACTTCGATATCTCGAACACTGATATCTTGAATTCAGTTGATATGTCGAAGTGGGATTAGTAAGTCCCAACTACTTATTTTTTAGGTATTTTACCCTCGATATCTTGAATACTTGGATACCTTGAAGTTTTAAACAATCCCATCTAGTCTGAGATATTAAACAAAGTTTGACTGTATACAGAAATTTATTGCTGTAATTTTGTGGAAGGATGCCTTTCTCCAGTTTCTTTTTACTTTGATTTGGATCTGTTTTAACTCATGTTGTTTTTGAAATTTGACAGGAAAACCTATTTCATGATTGGAGATCCTCATGAGAAGAAGCAGGGAACAGACAATTTAGAGGGGCTTACTCCAGACCCAAAGTGAGACCAAATATCATATTACATATATTAATATATCTCAATTGAAATAAACTTTTGTGCAAGTTACTATGCGGAGAAATCCACCTAAACTTTGTCTGAAATCCAACTGATATCTGTTTCTCCGTCTTATCAAACTGCATTTTGATTTCAAAATTTTTTTATTTCATCGATATCAATTTTCACAGTCTAATCTACATGTAGATATTGTTTAGTGCAACACAAACTTTCATTTTATATTTGTGTCAGGATAGATAGATCTCACTGTATTTTAACCTGTGAAACATGTTTACCAGACAGGACAAGAAGCGACCTAGACAGCTCCTAACCAACAATGGCCAGCATGTACTAAACCTCTGGTTCATCCCCCACCACACCGAGGCTCTGGTCATGTACAAGAACCTAGCGGATGATAAGATTGTACGCGCTCTGTCCTTCTCTCTCTCCATCGTTTCATCCATTCACGACATGCTGCAGTACTTGTGTGCTCACTCTCGACTTGGTAGCTCGCACGCTCGACTCGGATCTCAGAGGATGGAGTTTGTCTCGGCTGACTGGGGAGGAACTGAGGGAATAGGTAGGTAGTGAGATGTGTACAAAGGAAATGTTAATGATAAGCCTCTTGTCAAGGTACTAGCTAAGTTTAACAAATTATGTATTAGATGCAAGTAGTACCGTATATTCAGGCAATTTAATTAACTCTTTGTGAAAGTGTACTCACTAGGTAATGTAAAACATTAATATTTGAAAGAAAAAAGGAAGCAAAATATTTATATAATGAATTAGTTGTGCGATATTAGTGTGAACTATTTAGAGTTTTTTTAGAGTAAAAAATCTGAAAAACCTTTCAGGTGCTGAGTTGCGTGAGATACAGAAGCAGATTGAGAACCTTCCCCACCCCACAGACCCCCGCACCATCGCTGACTTCCTGGCCATGCGGCGAGACGTCATGTTTCTGGAGTTTGACACTGCTGTCCGACATTGCATGATGGACACATTCCTCTCCACCGGAAACGCCCAGTCATTCCATGTAAGTGTAGCTTGTCTTAATATCCAGTCATTCTATGTAAGTGTAGCTCATATCCAAAGGTTTTGATGCTGAATTGTTTATAATAATGCAATTCAAGGTTTTAAAAGCTTGTTAATGCAGTAGACTGTATAATGCAGTAGACTGTATTTGTATCTTTTTACAGAATTGCTTGGAAAATTTTAATTACACATAAATTTTCAATCTTAAACTTCTGAAAATACAAAACCTGTACCTGTTTTGGAGGTTAACATCTTTAAAAGCCAGCAGTATATAGGCTGTGTCTGTATCTTTGTACAGAATTGTTAAAGAAAATGTAACAAACCAAAATTATATTACCTGTACCAATGTGGGAGGTCAAAGCTTTAAATGATTATAGTAGACTATATCTATATGTTTGTAGTCTTTGAAGAACAATATATACCATGCGCTGCCTAACCTGAGCAATGTCCAGAGGCCCACCCTACAGGCTGTGTGTCTCAGCGTCCCTGAGCCCCTGGAGCCGCGCGACTTCCAGGCCCGCGAACTGTTCCCATGGAGATCATTTCTTGGAAGGTGAGGATATACTTGTTCTTTGTTTATACATGTACAGTCAAACCTCACTATCTCGAACTAGATGGGACTGGTTAAAAACTTTTAGATACTTATAGATTTAAGTATTGGAGATATCAAGAGTAAAATACTTAAATTTTAAGTGTTGGGGACTTAAAATCACTTTGACATATCCATGGTATTTGAGATATCGAAGTTCAACTCTATTTGTCGTAGTGTTTTTGTTTTGCTTAATAAGACACATAATTCAATTCTAAATGCAAGATTTTTTCAAAATGAGATTTGTAGAAGATTCATCGATACTAACACGAGATTTACAAACCACAATCAATCAAAACATAGTTATGAAATACTTCTTGTCAATGCAGCATAATATATTGTGTGTGAAGTGAAAGCAAGTAAGATTTCATCAATGTAAAGATTTGTAAGATGGTTGTTGTTTTGAAAAGAGATGTACGACGTGTTTGTTTTGTAGGAACGGTCCGTTCCCCTTGATGTACTACCAGTGGCACATGACGGAGTACTATATACAGCTGTGTCTGGCAGGACTCAAGGACGTCGACAGGTCAGAACAAAGATCTCAATTATCTAACAAAGATTGCAAATTAATTAATTATAGGCTTATTTACAGTTACCATGTACAATATTTGGCAGAAATCTAGCGTGGATTTGAGTTCGTGTATTTTTTATTGTTCCTGACTACGTAATATACATTTATGCACGGCATTACGTGATGTACCCGGTACTTGATTAAGTAGAAACCACTTTTTCCCTAAATAACTAAATTATAGAATACACAAGCTGAATGTAATTACAGTATTAAATGTACATGTAGTTTGTATTTGATGAACATTATGTAAGCAATTACAAATGTCACAAAGTAAATCTTGTACAATGTTGCATGTTCAGGATTTTTTTCATGCACAGTGGTACTTTATAGTTATATGCACTTGGTTCAGTTTCTGTATAGCATTCTTTTTCTTTGACAGACATGTTGCCAATGGTGAGATACTGGGAGTCAGTCTATTAATGGAAGATGTCCTCCAAACAGGCTATCAGGACATCTCGCATCTCAGTGATGCTGATGATCTCGAGACGGCCAGGTCTGAGAAGAAAGAGGGGTCAGTGGCGCCCTCTAGAGGGCCAAGTCGGCTGGACATACAGACGCCGACGGGGAGTATCTCGTCTAAAGCAGGTATAAACCAATGGAGGTTCCACGATATCATGTTGTGTGAAGGAATTTTGTTTGTCTCATTTAAGATTATAAAAAAAAAATTATTCTGCACAATAAATGTATACACTACATGTTGCTTACTTACTAACAAAATAGCATGAACAGTATTGCATGTGAACATAAACGGCCCAATAGTTTTATTGCATAGATTTATCATACTCACTTTTTGTTCAAAGATGGCACTTTCACATCATACCCCCCCCCCCCCCCCCATTTTTGTCCCCCCCCGCAACGCGGAGCGGGGACATAGAAATGCCGGGCGGGCGTCCGTCCGTCCGTGTGTCCGTGTGTCCGTGGGTCCGTGGGTCCGTGCGTCCGTCCGTCACACTTTTTTGTAAGCGCTCTCATGCCTACAAATTTTGACGGATTTTCATTAAATTTATACCAAATGTTTATACCACTATTACCTTGGTCAAGTTCGAAAATCAGCTTTGGTTGATACTTTTTGTTGGAGTTATGGGACTTTGACTGCAATAATGACTCTGTTTTATCCAAAAATTGACCTTGTAAGCGCTCTCATGCCTACAACTTTTGACAGATTTTCATTAAATTTATACCAAATGTTTATACCACTATTTCCTTGGTCAAGTTCGAAAATCAGCTTTAGTCGATACTTTTTGTTGGCGTTATGGGACTTTGACCACAATCATGACTCCGTTTTAATCAAAAATTGACCTTGTAAGCGCTCTCATGCCTACAAATTTTGACGGATTTTCATTGAATTTATACCAAATGTTTATACCACTATTACCTTGGTCAAGTTCGAAAATCAACGTTAGTCGTTACTTTTTGTTGGCGTTATGGGACTTTGACCACAATAATGACTCCGTTTTATCCAAAATTGACCTTGTAAGCGCTCTCATGCCTACAACTTTTGACAGATTTTCATTAAATTTATACCAAATGTTTATACCACTAATACTTTGGTCAAGTTTGAAAATCAGCTTTGGTCGATACTTTTTGTTGGAGTTATTGCGACTTTGACCACAATCATGACTCTGTTTTTTTCCAAAAATTGATCTTGTAAGCGCGCTCATGCCTACAAATTTTGACGGATTTTCATTAAATTTATACCAAATGTTTATACCACTAATACCTTGGTCAAGTTCCTAAATCAGCCTTGGTCGATAGACTCGATACTAGTATACTGCTTGACCGGCGGGGGACCCTGGAATTCTATTCTTGTTACTCTATTTTTTCAATTTGTTATTTTTCAATTTGCCTCCTCTTTAAATCCTTGTTTAGAACATTTTTTTTCTATATGCTTGTTGTTGCATGTCTTAGCCTTATCACATTACTCTAGTTATTGTATATAGTAAGCATGTATTTATGACTTGCATGTAACCACTTAATAACTTTATGAACCCCCTAGGTTGGACAGCGTTAACTGCTGTGATTGAGTTTAGAAAGCATGCCCGTAAGAGAGGTATAACTCATTCATCTTGTGGTCAAACAAAGCAGATCTTAGAGATTCTCAAGGCAGATAACTCTAGCTGGTGAAAACTGTCAGGACAGATAACTCTAGCTGGGTTGAGGATTTCTATCGACATTATGTATCAACTCCTTGAAAATTTTATTCAATTTTTCTTTCTTATTCTGTCTGTTTTTACAGTCTGCCTCATTTGGTTATTATTCATTAGGAGAAATATTTTGAAGTTCAGATTTTACTCATCAAAATTTTTATGTTTCTAACTTTTCTACCTATACCCTATAGTCATTTAGTAAAACCATTTGTACTCATTTCCTGCTTCTTGAAAATTTCATACTCAATTAAATTCAAAGTTTTTTTTATTTCTGAAGGAAACCTTAAATTAATGCATGTTAACTTTCTTTGCTTGACAGAAATAATTGTCACTTAGTTTACATAATTTTATATATAATATATATATTCCTTTTGATTTAGTGGTAGATTCAGAGTACTAATACAAGCTTTAGATTAAAATTGGATGTAATACCTTGTACATGTATTATTAATAAAACATGTACATGTAGTTTTAAATCATTGTCCCAAGATTTCTTCATAAGAGAAAGCTTGATATGTTTCTTTTGCATTAAAAAAAATTAATATTTGATCTCAGATGATAACTGAAAATTATAAAAAAAAAAAACCAAAAAATAACCCACCTATTTTTTATGCATATCATAGAGGAAAGAAAATTGTGAATTAAATTATAAATTGTCATCATTTTTAGAAGTGGCCGTCAAGAGTCTGTCCCGGACCAAAGAACCAGTGGAGTCCTATAAACTCCTGAAGTTCTTCCTGATTCTGTGGAAGTGTCTTGAGCATGCCAAGTATGACTGGGGCAAGAGAAAACTGTTTGTGGAGGACATTGATAGGCCATCACTCTTCAAGGAGTACTGGTACTGTAAATTCCTTATATTATGCGAATTCTTAATTCCGCAATCCTGCTGTTTTGTATCAAATCGCAAGAACATAAAATCGCAAACACGGAACATTTTTCCATATTTCTTATTATAGTTCCCAACCCTCAGAAAATAATGGCGAGGTTTTAAAATCCGCGATGGCGTGCTTCTCGTGATTTTACGTGGATATAAAAATTCCTCACGTTTAACGAGGAATTCTCAGTAATAATGAACAATTTGAAAAAAGATTGATTATTTACATTGTACATGTACAAATATTGTGTCAAAATTGATTTTACGCGGATATAAATTCCTCGCGTTTGACTAGGAATTCTCAGCAATTATGAACAATTTGAAAAAAGATTGATTATTTACATTGTACAAATATTGTGTCAAAATTGATTGAAATTCTGTATGAGATATTGTTTTTTGCAGCAAAGTGTATAAAACTGAGGTGCTATTGCCAGTGTTACAAAGTGTTGCTAGGAGACTGGGTCAGGGTGAACTTTATGAGGGCATTGCCATGGAAACTGACCCACTTGTTATGCCTAAAGGTGCTTCAGAGATTGAAATAAAGTCGAAACAGGTCTGTTTTATCTCTCTGTTTTCTGAAAAATTAATCAATATTTTAAATGTCAACACATACCCGGTAGTTTATAAACCTGAATGATGAGAGTAAAATATGTGCTCCATCCTTCTATCTCATATACATAATTGTGTTAATTTCTATGGCATTATGTTTTGTAGATGCCATTTATTGTTATGATAATATTTTTGGGGAAGAAAAACTTCAGGTAATAGATGATGCAACTCTTATAATTATTCAAAGTAAATTATACAGATGGGTATTGCTTGTCCATTGTAGCTTGTAAAATTACTGGAGACGTTTGAATGTCACATGATCTCAGAGATCCGTAAAAAGATTGATAAAGAGGCGACACTAGCGACGGCAGAAAGGGTGCGAGTGGAGAGTAACCTGGCCACAGATCTGTGGAAAAGACCGGTTAGTGATAAACGGAGATTCATATCTAATGAGATTTCATTAATTTGTCTTTACTGTGACAGTCATAATGTTGTAAGGTAATTACACATTTTTATTTCATTTTCTTATGAATATCTTATATCATACACTTTTTGCAATTATTGTATGTTAAGAGCAATTATTTAGTAGAAAAGTTTCATCCACTTACAAATTAAAAAAAAACCCTTCCATCTGCGGTTGTGTTAGAGTGACCAATAGGCAACATTATCTCCATTTTCAATTGGCCAATGAAATATCCAATTGTATATGAAGTTTTTGACATCATCATATCACATGCGAAAATTATTACTAAATACCCTGTGTTCCTGCCTCTCTGAGCAGGTCATGAAGGAGAGCTTCACTATTGTAAAGCCTCAGATAGCGGAGGACTTTGTCACAAAACTGAAGAAGAAGATGAACGAGACGGAGAACGGAGACTTCCTGATTGGACATGACGACCTGAATGAGTGTGTGGGGGAGCTGGCCAGAAACATCATGACCAGAGAGAGGCATAACTTTGATAGGTATTTATAAGGAGTTTTATTTATTTTTTAAATGTTTTAGTAAAAATTAAAAAATACAGTTGAACTTGGATATCTTGGACATCAAGGAACGTGACCTAGTAAACTTAAATTTCAAACCACTGTTAGCAGTATTCAACCTCTCTATGCCCATTCATTAAATATTTTTTATATTTTAAAATTAAATTATTTTTACATGCTTTTAAACAAGTTTGAAATAGTATCACTTTACTGTAGTTTTGTTATGTTCAGTTGTTATCTAATAAGTATATTGGAATGCATGCAAGCTCAATGATTCATGATTAATTTAATTTTTTAACAGTTACACAATGTACTATGAAAATCTTCTGAGAGTCCATCACACCTTACTCTACACTAAAGAACAGGTAGTTTATGCTTGATATATTAGTACTCCATTATATTAGAAAAATTTGACGTTCTAGAATGCTAGCTGAAAAGGAAATTAATCATGATAAATACTTTGAATTACCTGGGTATCTTTTAACTATAATTCCATTGTAATCTAATGTATGTACATGAAGTTATGATATGAATGATTTGACACTTTGCTTTAGGAGGTGAAACATTTACAAGATGCCCTGAAGGCGGTACAACACGACACAATGGTGGACGTGCAGTGCCTGCTGGGAACTCATGTCCACGACCTCTTACAAGGTCAGACTTCGAATCAAGCTTTTTCTATTTCAACAAATTGAAACTATTTGTGAGGCATGTTTAAGATATACTGGTAAATTGTATGACGGCTCTAGCAAAGTAGGTTTTAATTAGCTCACCTGAGCTGAAAGCTCAAGTGAGCTATTCTGATCACATTTTGTCCGTCGTCCGTCTGTCCGTCCGCCTGTTTGTCCGTCTGTAAACTTTTTACATTTTGAACTTCTTCTCCAAAACCAACTACGGTAAATTAAACAGTTAACTGTTTACCTGCACAAATTAAGCAAAATCTGATGTAGTGGTACTGAAATACAATTCATTCTATCGGTAATTCGGCATTATCTTTTGCGTAATGGTAGATTAATGCAATAGGTTTTGTTGAGATGCTCGGCATTTTCTCGAGTTTATTCAGTTAAATAGAGTTTGATATCGCTGACGGAAATATGTAGGTATATACATGTATATATATGATTCATTTCGAAAAAATAAATTGTGTTCTTTATTTGTTATACATGTAGTGCATGTTTCTTGTGTTTAATTGTTTACAATTTCTATTTACTAACCATATTTGAGTGTTAAGCTTCGAATTATAAGCAAGATACAGAGATTTGCTCACAATTCTATGTTTGTACACCGATCTAAAATGCTAAAGATTAAAAAAGTTAAAAATTTGTCAATGTTTATTACAAAAATTTTCAAAGTCTGTTCTTCCAGAACCCAACTTATTGAATTGTAAACTTAACCTTTTTAGCTCACCTGAGGGTGGGGCCACAATGGGGGGTCGAAGTTTAACAAATGAATATATAGAGTAAATCTTTGAAAATCTTCTTCTCAGAAACTATTCGGCCAGGAAAGCTGAAACTTGTGTGGTAGCATCCTCAGGTAGTGTTGATTCAAAGTTGTGAAAATCATGACCCCCGGGGGTAGGGTGGGGCCACAATGGGGGATCGAAGTTTAACATAGAAATATATACAATAAATCTTTAAAAATCTTCTTCTCAGAAACTAATCTGCCGTCAAAGCTGGAACTTGTGTGGAAGCATCCTCAGGTAGTGTAGATTCAAAGTTGTGAAAATAATAACCCCTGGGGGTAGGTTGGGGCCACAATGGGGGTTGAAGTTTAACATATGATTATATAGAGTAAATCTTTAAAAATCTTCTTCTCAGAAACCAGCCAGGAAAACTGAAACTTGTGTGGAAGCATCCTCAGGTAGTGTAGATTCAAATTTGTGAAAATCATGACCCCTTGGGGTAGGTTTGGGCCACAATGGGAGGTCGATGTTTTACACAGGAATAAACAGAGTAAATCTTTAAAAATCATCTTCTCAGAAACTAATCAGCCAGGAAAGCTGGAACTTGTGTGGAAGCATCCTCAGGTAGTGTAAATTCAAAGTTGTGAAAATCATGACCCCCGGGGGTAGGGTGGGGCCACAATGGGGGATCGAAGTTTAACATAGGAATATATACAGTAAATCTTTAAAAATCTTCTTCTCAGAAACTAATCCGCCGACAAAGCTGGAACTTGTGTGGAAGCATCCTCAGGTAGTGTAGATTCAAAGTTGTAAAAATAATAACCCCTGGGGGTAGGTTGGGGCCACAATGGGGGGTCGAAGTTTAACATATGATTATATAGAGTAAATCTTTAAAAATCTTCTTCTCAGAAACCAGCCAGGAAAACTGAAACTTGTGTGGAAGCATCCTCAGGTAGTGTAGATTCAAATTTGTGAAAATCATGACCCCTGGGGGTAGGTTGGGGCAACAATGGGAGGTCGATGTTTTACATAGGAATAAACAGAGTAAATCTTTAAAAATCATCTTCTCAGAAACTAATCAGCCACGAAAGCTGAAACTTCTGTCGAAGCATCCTCAGGTAGTGTAGATTCAAAGTTGTGAAAATAATGATCCCCAGGGGTAGGGTGGGGCCACAATGGGGGGGGGGGGGGGCAAAGTTTAACAAAGGAATATATAGGATAAATCTTTAAAAATCTTCTCAGAAACTAATCAGCCAGATGATTTTTTATAATTGTTAAGACTTTTTCATAATTGTATTATGACTCCATTGAGCTGATTTTATCATACCTATTGTTCCTCAGGTGAGCGATGTGGCCCATGGGCCTCTTGTTGTTAGGACAATATATGCTTAAACACAACCAAATTCTAACTTCGTACTAAGCTTTTAAAATTGTACTTCAAAACTTATTTAGCTTTAAATCATCATGTGTTGATAATTTCCTTCTCTGATGCAGAGGTGACAGCGCTGCGAGCCAAGATCCACGAGATGCGAGAAAGCTCGATGAGCATGGAACAGGACTGTCGGGAGCGAGTGAAGGAGGAATACCGAGATCTCATCAAGAACCTGCTGGAGGCCTCAGGGGTGGTCAAAAATAAACTGGATGAATTCAGGTAACGCCCAGTATATATGTTGTCCTGAGCAGGAATTGATATGTTAGTCAGATAAAGTCTGAAATATTTCTTGAAAATTGATTTGTGCTTGGAGATATGTATTTTCACCAAAAATACTCTTTCTCTGAGTCAAAAAGATTGAAAAAAAAATTATATGCAAAGTATAGTCCTTCAATTGAATCAGATATATGTTTTGTTTAAAATGAAAGATATTTAATAGAAAGCACACATTTACTGTACAAATACAATAATGTGTGATAGTTTTGCCCTTTATATTAAATTTAAAGTAAAATTTATGTTTTATTTTTTTAAAGAAATGAACTGTTTGATGATGTTTGTGAAAAAATGGAGGAGACAAGGAGAGAGGCTCTGAGAGAAATGGACGAAGCCAAGGAGAAGGAGAAGAAAGGGGGTAAGGTCACTGCATGAAATGATAAAGAAAGAATTAAATCTTGAGATTAACCATTAAGTGTAGAAAAAGTTAAGGCCTCACTGAAACAAAATATTTAGAAATCAAAAAATATCAATAAGGGGTAGAGATTTTTATTGCTTCAGTCTATAGCTTTATAGGGACAGAATATGAAATCAAATAATTAAGCAAGAATGGAATAACAAGTTTAATGCCTGGACATTTTTTGTTGACAGATGACGACCTGCTGCAGAGATACCTGGCTAAGTCGGAGAAGCTTCGGGAGCACGAGAACACCAACTACAACCTGAGTCTGCTGGTCAACAAGATGAAGATCGTCCAGAAATGGCGGCAGCAGAGCCTGATGACCAGGGTCCAGCACTCCGTAAGGAAATCATTGATGTCTGAAATCATAGAACTAGAATAGGAGGGAAAATGCAATAATTGGAATTAAAGTGTCACTGATAAAGACACTAAGCTTTTTTCTTATGTACAAAATTTTGCAAGGTTTGCCAGAGCTTCTTTGCAAATTATTTCTTGCTGCTAAACTTTCCTCAATTCTTATTTTTCAACACTATTTTCTTATCATAAAAAAAAAAACCCTGCTGTAAAACATTATATCCTTGGTAATATACACTTGTAGGATAGTTAGGTTGTTACACATAAAGGTTTGGCTGACCAGTACAGTACCTGTATTATGTCTTGTAAATTAATCAGATGAAGGATGATAACACGTATTGTGATGCTTGTAGGTGGCCAGTCTGAAGAAGCAGGCAGAGTTCAGTCAAAAGGAGAAAATCCAGGCGGAGATGATCTACGAGCAGGAGAGGATCTCGCTCCACCAGCAACTTGAGCAGATCAAGGACGCACTCAAGGTCGCTGAGAAAGAGTGCCACGACATCCGCCAGAAACTCGAGAGAGAGGTCAGGCTTACCTATGTGTAAATTTTAGCTTCATTTGTTCATTCTGTTACTAATAAATAATAAGTGGATATTTGAAAAAGTGTAAAGACAGGAATACTTTATTTCTCTGATTACAGAAGAATAGAAAAAAAGGTATCATTAGAAAAGAGCACATCTTTTGTTATAATTTATGAGTGTTTATGAAAGGTGACTTCTTTACGTCTGTTTTTTTGTTGATTAGCTGAAAGAAAAACAGGAGAAGACTCACGAGGCTCAGCAAAGAGCTCGCAGCCAGAAGCAGCTCGAAATGGCCAAACAGGCCAACATTGAGAAACTGGTGAGTCAAAATAACTATTCATCAACTGCATTTATTTAATAGTAAAAAAAACACTTCATTGATGCTTGCATTTTATATTTAAAATGTTTTAAACTTAACAATTTATGTAAATACAGGAGGTAGAGTTAAAGGACCGTGATACAAGGCTACGTATACTGTCGGATGAACAAGACAAAGTCATCCGTATGCAACAGATGCATCAAGAGAAGATCCGAAAGGACATCGATGGTGTTCGGAAACAACTCAACCATGAAAGATCTCTGAAACTGGACGCCTTTACAAGAGTGGACGACCTTCAGACTCAGGCAAGTCTGCATAATTTGAAAATAAACCTTTTGATTTGAATTAAGTCATGATTTGGAGGTAAACTTTTTTTGTGTGACATAAGTCATCCATGTATTTTAAGTTATGAGTGAGGTATACATGTAATTTAAATATATGCCACAATTTTGTAGGTGTATGATTTAGAGAGCTGTTATATCAGCAGGGCTCAGTCCTCTATGGCCATATCTCCAGCACCCTGTAAGTAGTTCCCTAGTCCTTATGATTGGTTATACCATGTTGAATAATTTAAATATTATTTGCTTTGATATTTTCATGAACTAAAATTCATAAAGTGCATGTGCTACAAGAATCATATTTTCATTCACTTGCATGATGCAGGTATATCATTTTCATATATAATTTTGTTAATATATATATTAATTGTTTTCATTTTGTAATTGAGGTATTGAATTTAAAATGTTCAGATATGATTAGAGTGAACAAACAGGCAAACTTACAATTGCCTTCAGAATCAAATGTCTATTGATTAGATTTATATATATGAAATAGGTGCATGTATTTACTGATGTTTCTATGTTCTAACAGCCAAGGCGAGATCAAGAATCCAGTCCGCCCAGAGAAGCCGAAGTCACAACACCCCCACAGCTAACTGGCCACCCCCAGTCATGTGGCCGGCCAATCGCAGTCTAACCCCCGGGGCACCAGGGGGACCGCCGGTCAGTGAGGAACTTAATAACCTGGATGAAAGGAAGATTCAGAGACCAAAAACTGTAAGCTTGAACTACAAGTCATGATGAATGCATGTTTGAATCGTAAAATTTTAGTTACCAAACATTTAAAAAAACAAAACATATATCAAGAGAAAAATTCTATAAACATGAATTATGCCTTGTAAGATACCGTATATCACTAACATTTAGAGCTTGATCATGTATTAAATTAAAACTTAAATATTTAAGTCAATACCTGTATGATAGCATACTAGTCCTATAAGATGTATGTCATTAGAATTTTTGCATTTCACTATTTGTATGAAATAAGATGTTGAAATTGAACCGACGAGAGGATGGCAATGAAAACTTAACGAGGTTCAGATAATATACCAAAGTAGACAAACATATAAGGATATATAATAAAAAATCATTGGCACAATGTCTCTTGTGACAATGTCTTATGAATTGATCAAGAAAGGGAAGTGAGGGCATCAAGGTTGATGATTTAGGGCGTTATTTATAATATAGACATTCAGTTTTTGGTTTTGCTGTTTAAATGTTTTATGTGATGATGTCACTAGGTGGCTGGAAAACTGAGGCACTCCATCAGTGAACAGGTATCAGTAGCTGCTGCATGCAGAGTTACATAATGCATGGTTTGTGTAGGTCCCCGGGGGTGTGTGATAGTAAACAACTACCTGTATTTACCTGGGTGTGAATATATAATTGTCTTATGATGCTATGATACCACTAACATCTCATCTGACAGCATGATGAGGCAGTCATATCATATCATAGTTCTGTTTATCTGCATAATCAGTTAATTATCATATGAAGTGCATGATTATTATATAACATATATCTTTTCATAAAATTTTAAGATTTGAGTGTGAATATGCAGTAACTGTTAGAAATATTGTGCTTTCTCACTATAAGATTTAGCTGTTACAGTAGTCATATCGATTTAATGACAGGCTGTGGTTTGAAATGTTCGCTTAGAATCTAATTGTTTGTTTGATATGAATAATATCCCGAAGAAGTACTTAACCATTAATAGACAACCAAAATATGAGGGAAATATTAACAAATCACGTATTTTTACATATAGAAAAGAGGGGGAGGGGTTCAAGCCAATATTAGTTCATCAAAATGTTGTGCTAAATGGACAAATTTCTCTGAAAGTAACCCCAAATCTAAATTGGTATCAAAATGTTTAGATGATAAACATAACTACATTTCTAATGATATATGCTGTGCAAAGCGCTCTGTGTCATTGCTATTATAATACATAGTGATGTCCCTTTATTTTTGACCTATTTGTAACAGACATACAAACCTTTTTATTGCATTAATAAAGCATTAGGTAATTGTGATACTGGGGCCCTATTCCCTTTATAATAATATAAGTGGGGGGGGGGGATAGTTTTCCTCTGCACACCCCTTTTCTCTGTACACCTCTTCGTTACTAGACTAAGTATACATGCAAGGTGAACATTTTGTTTTAACCCAGTGACTCTGTAAGAGGCTGACAATATCCAGAATATTGTATGATTATTTATCTTGTTCCATAGGCTCATGTTATCAGGGCAAAATTGTACCGATGAGTGAGTATTGTTAACATTAACTGAAACTTAACATCCTGAAAAACGGATCTGAGATGATATTTTTTTTTAAATTAGATATTCATTACTCTGTTACTCTTCAGTTTGCTAGAATATCTAACATTGAATATTTTATTATTCTTGCATGACGAACTTTGTTATAAACAAATTTTATTTTTGTTTAGAAATTACAATATGATATTTCATTTTTCGTAATTTTCAATGGTTCTTTCAATACCATGTTTTCATGTTCTTGTATTTGATCTATAACATATGGCTGTGGGTTTTGTATTCTTGAAATTAATTGTTTACATGTTCATCTGTTCATCTAGAATTATTTCAAAATTTCAAAATATTTCAGAATTTAATACATGTTCCTCTGTTATTCCATTCTATCCATACTAAATTCAGGAGAAAAAAACTTTAACTTTTTAATAATTTTTTATAGGAAAGAATGACAATAATACTGCAGTAATCAAAGATTGAAATACACATGCCTACAACTAGATAAAATAAGCTTTACTAGGGAATGAAAGATAAAATACACGTGCAGTGTAGTACTATTGATGGCTAACATTTTACTCTACACGAATACATCATATTATCAGTAATATTGTAAATAATGTGTATGATTAGAGAGTACTGGTATCTATACTGGGTATTCTCTGCAACAGAATATATATAAAAATTCCCCTTTTTCCGATATTTCTTAAACCACTGAATGTATTTATATCCCTGCAAACGAAATATTTAGTTTAGGGGGTTATATTGGTTTTACCCTGTCTGTCTGGCTGTCCTTCTGTCTGTAGACACAGTTATGCCCCCTTTTAAAATTTTTAAATACTGCATAGAATAAGCTGAAAATTTGTACATATTTACATCATCTGAAGATGTGCACCTACAGTTTTTATTAAGAGCAGGCTAGATTTGATTAGTTTATGCAAGTTCTAAAATAGAATTTCAGGTATTGTGTTTGGCAAAAAAAAATTGTTTTGGGTTCTGAGGCAAAAAAAGTTCCAAATATAATGAGACAGGCAGGTGATTTATTTTTAGATTTGCAAAGGGGAATAATTCAATGTCATATTTTAACTTAAAATTGAGTTATTCCCCTTTTTTAAATGGCAAAAGAATCTGTGCAGTAGATATTGGTCTTAGACGATACATATTTTGGTCTTATTCAAACTCTATATCCACAAGTCATTTCAGACAAACATCAATCATAAGCTTAAACATGTTTTTTTTGTTTAAAAAAGTGGCCTAAGTATCCCATGACAATTTTACGTTACATTACAATAACCTCCATTCATCGGAGCGATACTCCTCAAAATTTAATGTATGCCACGTGAATTCTTACAAGATTCCTAATTGACAGGTTGGGGGCCGACTCAGGAGCCGTATAGCCGAACAACTGCTAAACGAGCTTGAACTGGACGCCCATAGAACCGTGGTACAGCTAGAAGAACTACAGATAGAGAACAGGCCGGGCTCTGGGCGCCGGGAGACTGCCTACTGATGATGTCACAATAGTTGCTGGAAACGTTTTGATATTTGTAGAGCGAGTTGTAGGCGCCAACCTCTGAGGTCACGGCCACTGACTTCATTACTATCCTTGTAATGTACATGGGTACAAATTGTGAATGGTTTTAAGTTGAGATTTTAGTTATACGTGTATTCATACGCGTTCCTGGCTCGTAGGTCTACCAAAGTGCTTCACCATCATTACTGATAAAATAGTTCTAATTTTTAAAATTATTATTCTCCCACATTTACTCTTGTTGGTATACCTTTGCAGATGTAAGGGACAAATGACGATTCTCTATTTGAATTGTGAATAATGTGATATAATTTTATAGAAATCGTATTGAGGCATATACTTGTGCTGATTTCAACCAATAGACAATAATGTACTATGTTTTATAAAAATGTCTTGAGATATATTTTGTTGTTTTCCTATGTATGTACCCGATGTATTAGACTGTGATATGATTATGAATTTTAAGATTACTGTATATATGTTCGTTTAATTCAGTTGCCAGTAGTCTTTGTATTTAAAAGTGACCATTTCATTTATACTTTATACATAAAAGTGATAAAAAGTTACAAGAACTTTAAAAATTAGATTATTTTACATGTGTGAATAGTGTTTGTTAATAGTGATGTCTAAGTTATCCGTCCACACATTGAACCAATAAATTTTACAATGAATAGTTGCACGCCTTTAGTCTCATTCCTCTGATCGTTAGAATCATCGTCTTGACCTAGGAGATACTTTGGCTTCATTACATTATCCATCTCGAAAATAAGCGCCTGACTGATTCTAGTGGCTGCAATGTTAGAAAGACGTTCTAAATGACAATGTAATGCACTGCATTATAATTATTCCAACTTGGTGGTCCTGGTTGTGTGTGGTAAAGTGGATTCATTAACCATGTCCTTTCTCTAAAATAATTTTCAAATTTGGACATTTATTCAAACTTAAGACACAATGTGTTTAAATATTATAAAGAAGAGTTCCAAGATTACTCTCATCAAAGCAATGGTACAATTTACATAGCCTACATTATAATAATAACATGCATCAACTAAAAGAGAAGTGCTTTTGATGGTAAAATAGTACATTGTTTACGTATCATCCACATGAAAATATCTTGCGGTCCTGCATGGAGCTTTCCCATTATTCAGTGGAGGTATTACAAGTTTCCACCGAGTCTCTTTTGTAGTTCTTTAACAAAGTCTGGGTTAGCTCCCCTAGCTGTTTGATGTCGTTAGGGATATCCTCGTCTTCTACGGCTTTTTTTGGTACAATTTTTACCGCAAGATCTTTTATTTTCTAGAAATAAACATAAGCAAAATCTTACACAAAAGTAGAAGTGTTGGATATTGATATTTGGGGATTTGGGGATCTGAAGAAGTGCTATGCATTTCAAAATTACTAGCTTCAAGTGTTCAAACTAGATTTGGATTTTAATGGTAAGGGTAGTGGATATTTTCATATAAAAAGTCTATATTTTGATCTGATGGGAATTTATAGATCGATGGGATTTCATGATCTCGTAAAATATGTTTTAAGATTAATTATCTAAAATAAATTTATATCATATTTCCCCCCCAAAAAATTACAGCATATAACTTTCAACTAATCCTGCAGGGCAATTTCTGACAGATTCACTCTTGAACCTAAGTTCTTTTGTCAGTGATAGTAGTTGTTTGTCCTGAGGGGTACAGACTGGTGTTTAGTATATATTTACCCCGTCCACGATGTCCACTGAGACCAGACTGGTGTCCAGACACCCGTGGACGATGTCCCGTTGGTGGAGGAACTTCATCGCCTCTGCCAGTCGCAGCACCACTAACTTCATCTCGTCCACGGTGAGGGGGTGGGTCTTCATACGGTCCGCTAGGTTCATAAACAGAGGGGCGTGTTTACCGATGATGAAGGACTCGCTGTCACAAAGGTCTGTGAAAGTGTCCGATGTTGCTGAAGGATAAATGTTTAATCACTGAAGGTTAACATATTATCACTTGTTAAGAGAACCCTAAATCCTGTTTATTATACATTTTAAACAGTACAACTTTTATTAATGTACACAAAAAGAGACTTAAAGTAATTTCTTTGGGAATCAGTTTTAATAATACTTTGAGAAAAATACTTCATTTTAACAATATTTATTAAAACTTTTCAAAAAATGGATTAAAATTGTAATATTTTTTTCTAAATCCAAATCAGAAATCATTCCCAAGTGCTCACTGCTGACATTTGCAAGATGAACTAATGCAGATATTCGTCTCTAATTTAAATAAAGGCTTGGGGGATGGTAAACAATGACAATTTAAAACAACATTAAATCTATAGAAGTTAATACAAGTAACTTACAGCGAGTATTGGTGGATTTTTTGGACGAGAATCTCGTTTCCACCTAAAATACATGCCAGAGTAGAATTAAGTTTAACACAGGTTAACAATAAAATAGCCCAATACTATGAAAATTACACGTTTTTCTCTAGAAAAAAATATTTTGTAAATATGAAATAAAACATTACGCGTACTCATAAAAAGTTTTAAAATAAGTGAAGAATTGAATATAATATTTTCTATATTTTTAAATACACGAAGCATGTTTGATTTTCCCACTTAGACAAATATCTTAATTACTTATGGCCCTTGATTCCCTTGAGATTTTTGTGTGTATGTATCTTACCTTCTTTCTCAAATTAGCAAATGTATATAGGAAGGGGTTTAGGGCGGAGTTAATCGGAAGAATGAAGACAGCAACCCAAGCATACACTTCTCCCGATATGACTTGGCCACTTATAGCAAGCAATCCTGCAAACACATAACAATTTAACAGGTTCTATATAGTGTTTTGTACGGTATACACGGCATAATAGTAAAAATAATTTCAAAGACAAGAAAAGCATCGTAATATTACCCATAATTCCAATAGGAAACCAGCATAGGAAGTCTGAGAGGACCACAAGGAATAGGCCTCGTGCAATGGCCATGTCCTGATTTCTTCTGGTGGATTTGACACTTGATGAAGTTTGTGATATTTCCCTGTATATCAAACACTGTCCCAGAGCAATAGTCATAAACAACAGGAAATTCAGAATAATGAATACCGCTGCAGAATATTCCCATCCAGCGGGCCGATCTCTCGTGAGGGGCAAAGCAAGACACACCACGGAGCGGGAATAGAATTCTCCTTGAAAGTAACTTCCTGGGATCAAAGGAATAACAGCTAACCAAATGGTGATACTCCAAACTACTGCCACACAAATCAGAGCCTTGCCTCTCGTGAACCTAAACTGGCCGAAAGGGAACTTGACTGCAATCAGGCGATCTAGCGTTATAAGACATAACAAGAAGACGGAAGTTTCACTGGAAACAGTTGCGAGCATACCAGCTATTCTACAAGTCACACTGCGTCTCCAGAGAAGATCGTTCCAAACATAGCGCCCTTGATAATGTTCGTCCGCCGAAGCTATGATAATTAGGTAGACGCCCATCAGAAAGTCAGATAAACTTAAATTGGTGATGAAGATGCCATGTCCCTTCTTCAGAGTGTCAGTGTCGAAAAATACCTTGAAGACGAAGACACCAAGATTTCCCAACAAGGAGCTGAATCCAATGATCCACAGGAACGCAGACAACACGTCGTTTTTCATCAAATCGTCACACGACGAAAACTCGTTAGGATGGGGCAAGCATTCTTGCACAGACGATGGTTTCAAACAACAAAAGGCATACGAATCGGTATATAATTTCTTGAGCTTAGATAGGCCAAAAAAGATTTTGGAGGAAAACTGTTCAATTTTGTTTCTTCTCAAATCCAGAACAGTTAACTCAGACAGATTGTAAAATGCATAATCCGAAATAAAACGGATGTCATTTGCAGAAAGATTTAAATGGCTGACCCTGACAAGTCCTACCAATGTATCTTTTACAATGTTTTGCAAACCGGAATTCGTGATGACAATCCTCGGCAATTTGTGTAATCCTACAAAAGCCAGGTCTGATATTCTCGTTAAAAGTTTATTTCCTTCCAGGTTCAAAGTTTTCAAGAATTCTAATCCGGTAAATGCATATGGATATATATTTATTATTCTGTTATTCCTCAGATCTAATTCTAAGAGGTTCTTTTGATTAACAAAGGAATAGGATTTTAATGAATTCAGTCCGCAGTTAGTAAGATTCAATATAACTAAATTAAGCATGTGTTTCAAACTTGGTAAATCATGACTGAAGTCATTTTCACTCAAGTTTAGAGTCCGGAGTTCTTTTGGAAGCTTAATTAGACTTGTGCCATTTATGTTTCTGCAAACGCAAGAGAGACCGTGACACTGACATTCTTCTGGGTACTCAATGTTGCACAACAGTTCGTCGTCGTGGTACGGACAGTGGGGAACGGCATCACATAGTTTACTTGGATCAAGGCAAATGGTACTATTCCTGCATCTATACAGACCTGGGCATGCATCTGTAACGATATTAACAAATAATGCTTAAAAATTGACACTGGTACCTGATTCGAATAAGTTTTGAGATATTTATGAAGTATTTATGTTTCTGTTAAACTTTCTTAATAGTTTTCTTATAAAGAAATGCGAATATGCGACGGACCATGCAACAAACCCTATGACTGACCAACAAATTTTAACCTGAAAGATCTATAATAATTTTTCCCTCTAAAGTTCTTATCAATAAAGCTGTAAAACAACAATATACTTTTAAAATGAAGATAATGATTTTAAAACAAGTAACTACCACACAGCAATTCATCTACACCGTGTTCACAATGCTTTTGACCATCACATATCAATCGCGGAGGTATACAGAAGCTATTGGGACATTTCAAGAATCCCATCGGACATTCACAGACTTCTAAAAATAAAAAAAAAGAATTTGTTAATTTCAAATTGCAATGACTGTATTCTTATTATATATATACATATTTTCAGAGTTAAGAAAAATACCACAATCGTCCAGATGAGACAGGTCTCGACATCCTGTGACGTCACCATACACATCATAGTCAAGAATACAGCGCTGTGCTATCGGAACAATCTTTCCAGACCGACAAAGAAAGTCCACATTTACTGCATCAGTTTCTACAATTAATTAAATGTGCTGTTTATCATTAATTATCGACGTAAATTAAACTTACGTTATAACATTTACAAGTAATTTTGATTTTTTGTTTTTATGAAAGGTTGTCTACCCTCAGAGCAGACTAAAGGTCCAACATTCAACTTGACGAACGGCTCATCGCCAGGACGGACGATATAAAGGCTTCTGATTGGTAGAACAGAGTGGTCAGTTATCACACCGACATCTTCTCGCACCTCCGTGAATTCAGCACGGTACCATCCTCCAAGTGTTGAGTTACAGTTACAACTAAAACAGTTTAAACAAGCGTTGTTCGATTAAATGTTAAGTCTCTGCCATGTTACCAATTTATGGTCTTCTTAGCAATTCAAATGCCCTTTTTAGTGAATAGATTATTCCAATTATTTGCCTCCATAGAAAATTATATTGATATACGAGTCGTATAATTTCTTTAAGACTGTTCATAGCCTACATCAGCATTTTGTATTGCTAATTACAAACGCGTATTGCAATTATCTCATGCATGAAGAATGCATTTTACAGGATTTTTTCAGGGGCTTATCAAATATCAGATTAATGATGTTAACAATGATTAGTGGTGTTTTGTTATCATCAGAAAAAAAAATATAATACTCCCCAAATGATGTTCCTCCACTTAAAATTACAAATAAGCCTCATTTTCAATTAAACCTCTGAAAGGTTTCTTTGTTTTTGAAAAATCGCATACATGCCAAATTGGATTGCATAGAATGTAGCCCTTATATATTTCAGAATATAAACGAAAAGAAAAACGTGTTTAACTAAACGTCAGTCTTACGTAGTTTTGCCTTCTTCGCATTTGTTGACGAAGGGGCATGAGCAGCCTTCCGTTTGTTCCCCGACTGTGGAGTGGAACTCTGTGCCTTTATCCCCCGTCCACATGATGTCCTTATTGAAGTGCGTGTAATGGCAGCGTGCCTCGATAGACTGGCTACACGTGTTCACCTGTTTGAGGTTAGAGATCTGTTCGTCTGTGGCCGTGTATTGCAGATCTGTGTCTATCGTCTCCAACCTAACGACCACGGTATCTTCCTGATCGTGATGGAAAATAGTCTGTACGGTCACACTGTGCTCAGATAAGTGAAATCTACACTCCACCTTGGCTTGGTTGCCACCTACATGGAGAATAAAACTTTCTATTCGCAGGGGTCAATGTTCGTGGGGTAGCGAAAATTTCCCTGGTTCGTGGGGACGTAATTTCGTTGGTAGTGAAATCGGGATTGTTTTTATTAAAATTAAACAAATGATTGTGTATAGATTAAGGAAGGATGTAAATTCGTGGGCAAGGGTTACCCACGAAAGCTATATACTAACATTGGTCCCTCACAAACAATGGTGATTCCAGAGAAATTTGATAGGGAAATGAAGAAAAAAAACAGTAAAATAAAAATGGCTGTTATTGAAACAGCTTCCTTCTCGCTTCCAAATTTGACTATCTATTCTACTTTTAAAAAATAATATTATATATATATATATATATATATATATATATATATATATATATATATATATATATATATATATATAAAGATTCTGGTCCAAATTCAAAGAAAAACCACGTCATTTTCAGTTTTAGTTCGCCTCATGGTGTCAATTTTATAATTTCTTAATATATATAAGCATTAACAGCTAGAGTTCTTTCAATTGCAAACAATATTCATGTGACAAGCTAAATATGAAAGCTTTTAAGTTATATTCCGTCCCAATTATACTACAGGGCTGGGGATGGGGATAGGAATTTTTAAAAGACTGTTCATCATCAAGAAACAGATAAACATGTACTTGTAAATGCATTTCAATGTAATATATTGATTGTTAAATCTGAAATTACAAAAGGTTGACTTGAATAGGTATTGAAGATTCTCAACATAAATGACGGTTACAAACTATATGTTATGACTACATTTACCACCCAGACCAAGGCTGACAAGATATTCTCCATTTTCCCGCCTTCCAAGACTCCACCAGTCTTTACATGACTTCCGGACGTTGTTTTCACAGCTTTGGGATTCATCTTCCGCAAAGAATCCATTGCAGTCGATGAAGCCATCACAAACCTTGGAACGATGAATGCAGGTTTGGTCGTAGCATTCGAAGCCATTTTCACAACTCTCTAAAAAAACACGCCTGTTTTTGTTCAAATTCATAATTTTTAATTCAATTTGCTATTGCTTACAGAAACTTTGGAAACTTAAAAGGCCTCAACAGATCCCAAAAAAAATGTCAGGACAACGTTAATGATTTGTTTTAAATGTACTTTAATTATTCAATTAATTACAAAAAAAAATTATAATTACAAAGAAATAAATCATCTCAAGCGTAAGCGTGCTGAAAACATCAATTCTCAAGCTTGTCCCTATCGGGTAAAATAAAGCAGCCTTCGGTTATTTTTATCAGCTTAAATACATGAATATTAATGCACATTTATATTTAATTAACTGTAATTAACAAGCAATGATTGACTTTTTACAAAACATATAACACTGGTTTGTATAATATGAACATGTTAAAAAATAAACTTTTAATGAAATAAATACGTTGACCTCGTAAATCACTTTGATTCGTTTAAAAATGTTTTATAACATAAATTACGTGTTTTTCGGGCAACAATACCAGAATATTTGTCCCTCGATGACAGGAAAACCCTGGAATGTTTTTTCGCCCTTTATCTTCGTCCTTGGGAGACTTAACACTCCAGGGCTTTCTTACCCTTCGGGAAAAATGCCCTCGAAGCCATGTAAAATGAGATGATTTTATTACTATTCCCTGAAAATTGCTAAATCACACCGAAAATAGTTATATTGCCCTCCCTGAAAAAGTTATATTTCACAAGAAATGGTTTTGTTTTGCCTCGGACTAGAATGTCTCGACGTCATTGGATGAATCACGTCACGTGGTTGCCTTATAAATTTCTTTACACGGCAAGCGTCAAAATTTATACGGCAACATGACGAACGTAACGTTATTTTAGCTGATTTTTTACACAAACTTTCAACCATACCTTTAATTTTGTAGCCCCAAAATATTTAGAGTGACCCCCCTTTGCCCGTGACGTAATATTATGATCCTACAATAGCATCCATGTTTACACAAACGACTGACGAGGAAGGTGAAAAATTAAAGAATTGAGCTATGAATTTAAATGCTATATATTATTTTTTTGTTTGTTAACATATCAATTGTAGGTCCTCGACAAAACAAAACACTTATTAGGTTTGTTACTGACTGTTTACAGAAGTTTGTGGGGTCGGTAAAGTCCATAGAAGGCTCGGCTCATCCTCGCCTTCTATGAACTTTACCGACCCCACAAATTTCAGTAAACAGTCAGTAACAAACCTAATAAGTAATAATATTGCACTGTTATATCACACTAGCGTGCAATGATTCTGCTTATTGCATTGTAATTACATGGGTTCGAAATGTAGCTAAGCAAACGTAAACAGTTTATCGAAAATAAAAATGTCATGACAGTGTCAGCTTTTCAGAGAAACTTATTTTTACTGTTTAATTCGAAAAACTAAAACTATCTATTTTTTGAAAGCTTCAATCATTTTACAAGAAAACTGATTTGAAAGATACGAAGATGCATTTGTAATTGAAATACACCTGTTAATGAGGTAAATATATTCTTAACACAGATTTTATGCCTTCGGCATCTGGCGACATAACACTCCAGGACTTTCCTGTCACCGGTACTCGGGGCAAATATTCTGGTATGTCACCCTCGAAGCCATGTAATATACATGTATGTATAATAGCAGAGACATAAATACAGAGATTGGCAACTCTGCCAAGCGTGATTTGATGTTAAAAGTGTTACGGACCAACCTTCCTTTGAAAAGTACAATAAGTACATGTATGTTGATATATTGATTTAAACCAGAAGTATAATGTGTTTATGAAATATGTGCTTAAGATTTAGACGTTTTTGGAACAAAAAATTGAAAAATAAGATTAACATATGGACAAAATATAGGCCAACTATAAAACATCTGCAAAATCTCTGTTAAAGCCAATTTAACATTATACAAAATTTTTCAAATTGAGTTTGAGTTTAAAAATATTCAGGAGATTAGGATTCGATTTTTTTATATAGGATTTTTCGCGGGGCACGAACTGTTTAGATTTTTCCTAGTCCCTGTGCTGAATACCATTTACCATGTTTACTCAGTTGCGGATTCAAGGGGGGGGGGGGAGCGCACCTTAGTCACCAAACAGTCACCCACCTTTAGGTAATTGGTTATATTTGCTTGTGTTTTTAACGACTCCACCATGTTTATCATGATACAAGCTGTCATCGCTATCTTTTTTAAAACTTAATTTTCATCGTCCTGTAACAGGCTGGCCTCATTGTCCTCCTTTCTGCTGTTGATGTTTCAGACATGTATAACTCATATTCTTTGTAACAGTTTATTAATGTCATCACAACTAAGTTTCTATAACAATTCAACAGCTGGTACACAAAACTGTGTTGGTCTAAATCACACAATATCATACAGGGTCTCGTGAGTGGTGGGAGATAGCTAATTAAGCCCTAGGTCACCATGGCAAAAATGATAAAGGGAATCAAAGGGGAATAACTTTCCTAATATAGAGAGCTAGCCTACTATGAGAGTAGACTTATAAATAGACTAAATACATGTTTACAAGGGGTTGTCAGCAATTACTTTGTGAGAAATTACATTGTCAGGAACTATAATTGTCAGGAACTCAGCTGTCAGTAATTCAAAGTGTCAGGAACTATAATTGTCAGGGTTTTATAAGATGGTAATAGAACAACAGGTTGCCAAGTTATGTTTACATTCTAAAGCAAATTACTTGTGATAACTTATAAAAACTCTTTATAAAAATTATTATCTTGGTATGTAGAACTCATCATACTTATTAGGGCTGAGATAATTGGTGGAGCTATCTGACCAAACTGAGCAGCTGCCTCCCTTATATAACTTTTGCAGCTAGTCACTAACCAATCAAAATGCTCTATTCTCATGACAATTCCTGACAGTAATCACTTATTATAAATAAATCAATTAAGAATAATTAAAAGTGTTCAATTCTACCTAGTAACTGTTTTGTACTAATTCTATATCTAAAACTGATGAATTACTTACTTTATACATAAAGTAATCATATCTTGGAATAGGGACTCTATCCTTGGGTGGAACTACATTGTACATAAAGCTAACAACACTGACTGTATTACTTCTATTCTGGGGCAAAGTAAAATAGTACCAATTAAAAAGATCTAATAGAAGTAGAAAACATATCTACAGGTAATGCATTAAGGATTCAGTTAATAACACTATTATTTTAACAGTATCTACTTATACTTGCTATTCATAAATGCAAATGTTCAAATTATTGCGCCAAGTGAACTACTTGATGATGTCACACAATGGCAGCCTACATGCACTAAGTGTTGAAGCCATGTTATTTATAGTGAGGATTAACTTATATCATCACTAAAACTACTGTAAGTACATTTTAATGCTGATCTCATGAATATATAATATTTTGAATGTTTTTGTAATAGGGTTTAGCTGTTTATATATCGATATATTTGTTTATTAGAAAGATATACTAATTTAAACTGGGGATACTTTACAATAGGGACCGCGAGAATTCGCAAGATTTCGATCAATTGCCAGTCTCTGATATTTATGTCTCTGTAGTTTGTTTACAGGACAACTTCAGGATTATTAAACTTAATACTTCTATTTTTCTGATACAATATACTATACCACAAAACTGTTCATCGCTTCCGTCGACGCAATCTGGCTTCATGTCACAGCGGTACACGGCGGGGATACACTGACCGCTAGAACACTCCCACTGACTCTCATTACAGGGCTGTCTGACTGCAAGGAAACACGAGATAACGAAGAACATTTATTCTCTTTTAACATGATTGTATCATAAGTGGGAGAAGAAGACAGGGGATGGAAGGGTGATAATCAGGATTTTGGGGTTCCATATGAATGCAAGAATACTTGTCTGCGTTTTATAGAAGAACTTACAAAACAGTCGTAATTTTTCTCATTTTCTAGTTAAAAGAATTGGTAGCTTATTACATTGTATAAATGAGCTTTTATAGTCGCAAGTTCGTAAAACTCAGCAATGAATATAAGACATTTCTAAAACGCCACCTGTGGGATAACTAAGCATCATCACAAAAGATGACGTACTAATCTCAATCAAAATATAAATACTAGTTTGTGATTAAAATTTTGGAACTACTTTTACGAAAGAAAGGACTATTCAATGAAAGTGAATGGTTTCGAAATTAAAATATTAAATAGTTAACAGACATTACATTAAACCGTGTTGAACTATAGCAACTGACAATCGTATTAGCGTTAATTGACTGAATATGGTAATTACTGAGCTACAAAAACATTCTTACTACAGCTGGATTCATCTGAACCATCCACACAGTGGGCAACAAAGTCACAGAGTAGACTTAGGGAGATACAGCCGCCGTCACCACACCGGAACTGTGCGTCTGTACAATGGGCACCTGGTACAAAAAAATCAAAGAACTTGCATGCCGCAACAAGATTTGAGGTATGTAGTACCATTATCGATATAATATACTTGTATTTCTCCTTTACACATGAATCTTTTTTCCTTTAGCAAGCCTATTTTAGAATGGCACAGAACCATAAATCAGGAAAAAATTATTGGGTTTTTTCACCTATTCAAAGATATTAAAATTTTATATTCCACTTTACAGGTTAAATAATTTCATAATATTGATCATGAGTAATTCAAATTAACCGCTATCGAAATGACACTACAATAATCGATTCCTTCCACGTACAAAATTGATAAAAATATTTTTTTAAAAATAATAATTGACAAGGCTATAAGTGGATCCTAAAATACTTGTTAAAGGGCTTTGCATCAGATATTTGTACTTAGAACACTAACTGCAATTAGCTTCGTCTGAGCCGTCACTACAATCCTTTATTCCATCACATACAAACAGCGTATTAATGTGCTCCATGTTATCGCAAGTAAATATGACGTCATCAGCAGACGCTTCCATGGCAGACCCATTGTTCCACCAGTTGATTCTACTTATATTCTCTTTGCAAATGTAAACAAAAATTAAACGATCATAATTCAAAAACAAAATTAATCAAAAATTAAATAAAAGCCTCCTTGTTACCTAGTCACCGTTACTATTTTATTGACTTTTTTCTTTTACAGAAACACACGTTGTTTAATTTAGTAAGGATATCAACAGAATACTTTTTGAAAAAAAATAGTGAATAATGTTGATTTTTATAAATGTAGAAAAAAAATAGTAACTGCCTATTATAAATGCATAATCATTATATGAAGTTTGAATGCTTTTACGGAATATTGTACCGCGGCATAAAGTTGTGGTTTAAGGTAAGATTTGTCAACGAGTACATACCTTTTGTATAATTGATGTCTATTTCACACATGTAACTTCTTATTTTATCATAGGCACATGCCGTGTCATGCCAATCATTCATGGAATAAATACTGAAGAAGTTGATGCTTGTGCACTTCTCATTGTAGACGCCGTTAGGCTGTCGATCCATGATGACGTCATCACGATACCTTAACATCAATAGATACCGCAAAATAGAAGCATTAATAATTTATTCGGGCGTTTCCAGTTTAAGAAAAATAATCAATTTTCTTTGTTCAACATTTTAATACATGTACATTTTTATAAAACATCAGTGGTCAGCTATTGACAGCTACTTTCTATGTCAGTACGTCACAAAATGGCGATTGAATTGCTTTGGGAAGTCTTGTTTTCGGACATTTTCAAATCCAATATTTAATATTTTCAAGAGGCTGGGTTTTCGTTAAATTGACTGTCGAATCTATACTACTATATTAAAATAATAGACTCGAATTTTTAGTCTTTGATACCGAGAAATCGGAAGAATACTGTCTTTTGTTTTATATATTTTAAACATCTTTGGTACTTGAAGATTACCAATTTGTTTTTATTTTTTCTCAGTTAAGCTTCGCTAATTAATAATCAACGAAAATTCCTCAAAAAATCCCGGAAATCACCTGGATTTTTTGGATTTTACAATCTTGCACTTGCGCAATACATTCACACTAACGGGATCTTTAGTTTATATTTGTTTCCACAATATCACATCTGCCTGAATAAACTCAGAAATGATAATACAAATACGGGTAAATTTTCATTGGACTTTTGCTATATATTTTATTCATATAAATTAATGATTTCTTATGAGAGAAAGTATAAAATAACAAATATACATTTCAACTAAGCACTTACTTTCATCTTCGTGATGACAAAAAATATTTGATTACATGCAAAAATGTTACATTATATTTGTTAGGAGAGAGATGATAGAATATGTTTTATCGTGAAAATGAATAATGTCCTACAGACCCAGTTTTACAAAGAATATACGATTACGTGTACGTTGGTGAAAAGGTGTTGAGTTCTTCCATTCTATGGAATAAAATTTTTAGTTGAAAGGTATTTGCAGTCTCAAAAAGGTTTGTTGTGATGTATTTGACTGTTATTTTCAAGGCAACATCATTCATTAACTTTCTCCAAAATCGTTCCAGAGCGATTCTGCAATTTTCTGCTACTTTACGGGTATAAGTAAGGGAGGGGCTTTACCCGAGACACAGTTAGGTTATTCAAACTAAGGAAAGTGTAGTGAAATTAATAGCATTATTGTAGGCTTATAGCTTTGTTATGTAAATGTCAATAATAAGGTGTATCGATGTACCTATTTCTAAATGTTCGATATGCAATGTCAACCCGTGCACGCACGGGTCAAAGTCTAGTCTTTCTTAAATTCATAGATACATGTATGATGTCTTCAGCTATAAACTACAATTACTTAGTAAAGGAAAAGTCCATATTTATTTTACCTTTTGAATTGCATGGGATATTTTTTTTCTATATTCTTATATACACTGTAGAGCTCTTATTTTACAGGAGATCAATAGAGTGTAAAAATGGCCAAGACCATCGAACCATCTTAACATACTATTAGCTTTTGATATTTTGATAACATGTGAAGGACCCTTAATTATAGACAGCATGCACCTTTGAATCTTTAAATGTTGATATACTGTATGCAGAGAAACATTAGCCCCGTTTTATTTTCGCCCCTTTATTCCTCGTGTCAGAGGAGGGAATTAAGGACGGGTCGAGTACTTTTACTCGTAAAACTGGACGAATTCAAGACGGGGCGAACTCGTTTGCAAGTGAAGAAGGGCGAAAATAAAAAAAAGGGGCGAAATTACCCTGTATACAGTAAACCTCACCAGGCTGTGAATGTAAGTGGGTTTCCATCAGACCATACAAACTGTAATTCATTCTTATGTTCTGTATATACCTTTCGAAGACCTGAAGAAAAGAGAGGCGTCACATTTCCTCTACCCCAAATTCATATTCCCCAACATTTGTAATCGAAACAAAATTCTTAAGAATAACAAATGTTCGAACAAACCAATGAACATTTTCTTATCTATGATGTCGTTTAAATTGTTGGTCACGAGAGAGTGAATGAATTCCAGCTCCTGTTTTGAGGCTATACTGACGAGGCTGCCATTTTGTTTGATACATTTTCGATTCGCTTCCGGCCACGTGATTCCAACCTCACTGGTGAATATATTGTAGCAACTATGGTTGTTGTAGCGCCAACCCACAGGACAATCTGAAAAAAATGTAAACTTATTACAACAAGTACAAATCTATTCCAAAATATCAAAATCCAAGTGACCAAAAGGATGAAAATTACATGTTTATTTACAAAATTTGTTTACGTTACGGAAAGTAAACATAAAGCTCGACCTTCGTGGGTCCAAGAAGACAATGTCTGGGTAAAATCAACGAATGAATACTCTGCCAGAAACCCCTGGCCCTGCTTCTGATCAGTGGCTGCACGGAATTCAACCCTCATTTGATGCCATTTTGAAGAGATGATACTGTATGGCCTGTTTTCCTTGCAGTATCTCCCAAGAAGTCTCTCCTTGTTGCTCAAATCGATATCGTACACAGCTATGTATGAACTGGCGCACGACGTTCCGCCATTAATGACGTCAATGCTCAGTATGTTTAGTTGCACATATTGTCCGAACTTGCCGTCAATTCTCCAAATACACCTTTCCCCCGGCTGATACGGTGAAGGATAGCGATCCGTCGCAATGTAGGCCGAGGGCACCTGACATCTCATTGTGCACCCTGATTTAGACATCCCACACCCTGGTTTTTCTAAAACATAATTTGGAAATGGATCAGCTTTTGTCAATTAAGAGTTGAACATCTGCATATATCTAGCTCTTTAATATTTACCAACATTGTACTTTTTTATAAGAATATAATGACAAGTGGCCCAATGGGACACATCGCTCACCTGAGCAACACTGGCTTTATTTGGGCGTTCAAAGGATATTGTGCCATGTGGCCCCTCGGTAGATTAACCAAAAATGAATATCCGAAATTTACACTTATTTTTGCATATACTTAATCTTTGACGTATTTACCTTTATGGAATACCATTTCTACCTAAAATAAGATCATTTGCAATATAAATAACAAAATTTTCAGTTGGTGTTCACAGTTAACTTCCATGCAGTTCCCTTTATTTTAGCCCCCCCCCCCCCCCCCCCCCAATCACTTAATAAAACGATTAAAATACATGAGAGCATAAAGGTACATTTTCTATCTTACCGTATTTTAAAAAATCCTATATGTGAAAGAAGAAAAGTGTACCCCAATGCACCAATGAATGTGCTCAATTCCTCAAATTAAAATCATTCAAAATTTCATTAATTGGCCTTCTTCATTATAAACGATTGTCATTTACCAGGCATGAATTCATTTCGTATGACTTTTCATATTCTTACTCACTTGATTGAAGAATAAACTTAGCTGAAAAATGTTGTCACATATGTTAAAGAGCTATAATTCAAATTAACGTATTGGCAGGCATGTCGCTCTATTGTACCAAGGCCCGACCATTATTTTCATCTGTATTTAAAAACACCAAATGTCTACAAACAAAGATGATTTTCCGTTGCAATAATTTTTTTAAGAACACCGATAATGCTTTTATCCTCATAATAAAAATGTGTCAGGACTATGGAAACTGTTAAAGACGTCGTTTTCACTTACTTTTGTTCGAAAACTCTGAAAAATTTGTGTAGATTTAATGTAATTCGTTGAAGAAGGGGCACCAGAAAGTAGTTACAGCATATCATCCTTTTAGCAAGACATTTCTATTTCAGCGTCAATCGTAGATTTATAAGCAAGATACATAGCTTTGTTTGAGTCATGTTTTTGTTCACATGAGTTTATTACATTCAACTTAAGATTTTAAAACTTGGTATTTCCTATTCAACATAGCTGCATTTAAAATATAAATGAACTAAAGCATGACCTGTGTACCAACATACAGTAGCATTGTGCGCAAAGCTCTGTATCTTGCTTATAACTTGAAGCTAGTAAAATTATAGAAATTTGTAAACAATTAAAACAAGAGAAAATGCACTTAAACAAAGAAAAAACTCAATTTATTTTTCATCATATATATACTTATACATGTTTATTTCTAGCAGCGAGAATAATCTCCGTTTAGATTGAAATTACTGAGCATCTTAATAAAACATGTTGCATTAATCAACCATTACGTAGAGATCGTACCAAATTACACTATAATATGTTGCCAGTGCATCAGATTTTGCGCATGTACATGTAAACAATCAGCTGTCTGATTTACCGGTCTACACGTAAAAATTTTAAATTCTAAAATAAAGACGATGGTCTCTCTCAAGTTAAAAAAATGCTATACGAAAATCAAAACAAGCTAAAACCACCGTCACAAATGAAAATGTCAACGCAATGAAATACTTAACCTCAATTTACTTCACATAAACGGCACAAATATATTTTGGGTGTTTCAAATATTTCCTTCGCACGAAAACTGTTGCACAGCAACCAAATTAAATTCATCTCCGTTCAACTTCGAGATGGCTGCTTCTAACATAGACTGGTCCTCTAAACTGGTTTTCGATATTTGAAATACCGAGCCCGAAGTTAAACTGATTGACCCCCTTTCTCTCTGTCTTATACATATTTTCGTAAATTACTCAAATTCGAAACAGAATTAGCCCTTAATTTTTGCAATTTATATTTTCCTTCCCATAAGGATGATTTATGCTAAATTACGTTGAATTTGACTCAGTAGTTCTTGAGAAGAAGATTCTTTAAAATGCACCCTCCTTTTCCTACAGTTTTGAGGTTTTCTCCGCTTTGAATAAAGATCAGTCTTTCATTTCTGCAATTTATAGTGGACTTCCCATAAGGATGCTTTGTGCCAAATTTGGTTAAAATTGGCTAAGCGGTTTTATAGAAGAAGTTCAAAATGTAAAAAGTTTACAGATGGACAGACGGACGACGGATAAAATGATATCAGAATAGCTCACTTAAGCTTTCAGCTCAGGTGAGCTAAAAAGTGTAACAGTTGACAGTTTAGAAATGCTAGACAGGTTTCTTACTGATATCAACAAATGTGATTTACCCGCTCTAAAAGCTTTTACTTCAAGTATGTTTTCTTGATCCCATTTTGCATATTGAAAGCAAGTTTGCAGCGTTATTGACAGGGTTGGTCCTGTTGTGATGATGATGGAATCTCTGAAATCACGCTGTGTCTCTGCTGTAATTTGGATGGTGTCCGAATTGTCTTTAAAAATAATGCTGTCTCTGCATTTCCCGGGGTTAACATCAAATATTCCTAACTGAAAAACGGATTATTCTTGATATGGGATAAATGATTAAAGTCATTCAGCACACGTCAGTTACTCAAACCTTTTAGGCCTCAACTTTCTTTCTCGAATATTAAATATTTGAATAAATTAAACCTGAAAAAAACCTGATCTACTAGATGAGTGTGTTCTGTTAATGAGTTTTCTGCCCCGACAAACTAATACAAAAAAGAGTTAACCGATGAAATCATTTGCTTTCATTGCATCAAATTACCGAACTTTCGCTAAGACAGAAAGAAATATTTCTAGAAAAAGTTTTGCTTTCGATTTTGCATTTTTTCATTATGGTCAGAATATTTGTTAATTCAGGCAATATTGATATTCATCAATGTCTTCAGCACAATTTCCATTTAAAAATCACACCTGATTTTTAAAGACATCTTAGGGGTACATAGAAAGGCATCAAATCTTGCTGTTTTATGTGAATTGGGACAATTTTCTTTGTAATATCTATGTATTGAAAATATTTTCAAATTCTATAACAGACTGGAAGATATGGAATACAAAAATGACTGTAAATATTACTTAGAAACATCTGCATTCAAAGAACTACAAGACAAAAAATTGTCTTCAAGAATTTTTGGCAATGAACACTGTCTTCATTGCTACAAAAATTAGATATCACTACTTTGAACATCTGTCACAAGATTTTAATGTACAAGTTAAAAGAACATTATCAAAACAAAATACTTGAACAACTAAACAATATATGTAAAGCTGACTCTGGAAAATTGTCTTTTTATAACAGAATTGTAAACCAAAATGAATACGAACTACAATATTAAATATATAATCTTTTAAAAAATGTGACAGATATGTCCTAACAAACTAAGAATCAGTGCCCATTCATTATTTATTGAAACTGGTAGGAATTCTAAACCTCTTGGTCTGTGTAACTTCTGCAAATTGTTTGTTGAAAATGAGAAACACTTTGTATTGTATTGTTCAAGATATGACCGATGTAGATTGAATTATAATGATATATTTAATATTATTATTAAATTATATTTAATTAAATATTAAACACATTATAATACAAATTTCAATCTCATTTAGTAAGTTGTCAATACAAAAAACATTACAGCTGCTGGGAGGTTGTGTTGTTTTCTAAAACAATGTGTTTCAACGCTAGAGAGAAAGTCAACGATGAACACTTATACAATTTAATGAATACCAATGATAACCTTTGCACAAGCTTAGTTTTGTTCATCCAATGTTTTGTCCACTGTAGATTTATTAATTAATTTTTAATACGCGCTTATGTTTAATGTTTTGTTTTAGGTAAGTCATATGCATGGCTGTATGCTGACATGATAATTGTCACTAAATGAATTGAATTGAATAATAACAATGATAACGAGTTGAGACATTACCGCTGGCGACTTAATTTGAGAGAGAGAGAGAGAGAGAGGGAGAGAGAGAGAGAGAGGGATAACTGTATAATGGAGTAAATTATAGATGACGCAGATGAGCGAACTATCTTCCAACAATAGTATTAGTGTGACAAATCAAGGTCTAGTATATCTTATAATTTTATGAAACTTTGAAGTGTTTTGAAATTCTTTAGCCAGTGAACAACGATGTGTGTGTATATATATATATAATTGGATGAGGTAATGTCAAACATCGAAGACGTGTACGAATATTTAAGAAACTGTTTTTATTACAAGTGTTACCGTTAGTATTCTAATCAAAGTTTACCGAATCTTCCTGGAATTAAACATAGATTGTAAATTTACTTTGTGTAAAAACTTTCTTCATGGTAAGTTACTCAATGTGAAACATTCTTTACCTTAGGACGAATTTGTCCGCCATTGTTTAATTTTTCCACTAAGCATCCGCTTGCGTTGCCTTTCCTTTTCACTACATCTAAATTCATAAGTGATCATTCGTTCGCATTTCAAAATATTTAATGCCCGTATTCTCGGACTCCATGCTAGGAAATTTAGTTGGTTAGTTACGTCATTCTCATACATGTACATGTTGTCGACAGCGCGCGGCCGCAAAGAAATTTTCTTTAAACGCTTTAAAGTTATACCAATATAGGATATACATGTAATTTTTATATACTGACCTTAATTAATTTGTTTGCAAGTTTATAACTATTGATTACAGCAAACTACATTAAAGCGTTTAATAGGGGTTAACTCCAGAAAAGTTTCTACGTAATGTTTTGACTGACCTTTGTCCAATCAGATCGTAGCTTTTTAAAGAACGATTGTGAAAATTTCTTTGGCCGCGCGCCGTTGACAACATGTTTGACATTACCTCATCCCATTATCTATATATAGACATCGTTGTTCCCTGGTTAAAGAATTTCAAAACACTTTAAAGTTTCATAAATTTATAAGATATTCTAGACCTTGATTTGTCACTCTAATACTATTGTTGATTATCATAGATAGTTCGCTCATCTGCGTCATCTATAATTTACCCCATTAACCAGTAAACTCTCTCTCTCTCTCTCTCTCTCTCTCTCAAATTAAGTCACGAGCGGTAATGTCTCAACTCCGCCATCTACGATCTGATTGGACAAAGGTAAGTCAAAACATTACGTAACAACTTTTCTGGAGTAAAGGCCTATTAAACAGGTCGAGACCACTATAATTTGTGACGTCGGCATAAATGTGCATACTATATTAGCCATCTGTTTATTTTTATCGACAAACCAATCAGGTGAATGAGTTGCAAGGCATTGTGTGCTACTACAAGTTTCAGTGTATACAAAGCGTATTGAAAATATATACCATTTTGAATTGTCCTTTGGAAACTCATTTTGAATGATTTTTCAGAATTTATGAAATTAATATGGACAATTATGTCTGAACTTCAATTTCTATGCTCACATTTAAAAAATATTGCATATGAGGGCTTATATCAACCCATTTTCAACCTCTTTAAATACCCCATTGTCAATATTCAAAAGAGAGGCAAGTCCTATTGAATTAGAAGCTGTGAGTACCGTTTTTTCACGTGATACCCCATATTTGGGACAACATTAGTAGAATGCGCGTTGATATTTTCTTCAGGGACATTCATCAGAATGCTTACCGGACAAAATAATAAATGCTGCATAGCTTGCGCTTCTGCGTTTGTTTATTTGTGCATTTCTACTACCGTGGCTTTTCACGTTTGTTATAAATATACAGTTACCTGTATTTATTTCTAGTGCACAATGATAAAGTCACCAATACACAATTGTGCAGTTTTTTCTTATCAAAATCTGTTTGTACTTGTATGCGTATGTTTGTCAGTCGTTTGATACTGATCATTTTTTGAAGCAACAATTGATCAACTAAAACAACAGTATTTTTCAATGTGAGCATGGAACAAAGTTAATGGTACGTAATCTTTCTTTTTCTACCTTCTAAAGTAAAACTCAAGATGTACAAACATTCCGGCAAGCAATTAAATATTGTGAATAAAACAGACAAAACCACGTGCGTTTGTTGAATCGTAAACACGTTGTAGACCGTCATGCATTGCAACTCATTCAGTGGATTGGACAATCTGCTTGATGTAAATACTGTCACGTGTTAAATAATGCTATCCATATAAGGTAGTGTACCCGACCTGTTAAACGCTTCAATGTAGTTCGCTGTAATATTCTCAAAATACGTGAGTACTGGTCGTTTTTCATATCATATCCTACTTTGATTTATATTAAAACATGAAAATATATTAAGATATATGTCTTATTTCATCATTATTAATTTTGTCCAATTTGTAATTACCTCCTTCAATTCTATTTCAGTTGTTGATTTGGCCAGGTTTAGGTAAACAATTTCTAGTTTAACAAAGTTAGAGGTTCCTGCGTCAATTGTCCATGTACAGTTCAGGCCCTGTCCGTATCTGAATGGAAATCCGGGGGACCTAATGACAGCCTCGCCCTCCTTAGTCAGATTTATAAAGAAGTTACAGCGATTTAGTTCCATCACGCCTGGAAAAAAGGCGAAAATGTAATTTGCCGAATAAATATATGCACACATGGTTGCAAGACATTTAAGTTACTTTCATATATATATATATATATATATATATATATATATATATATATATATATATATATATATATATATATATATATATATATCTTTTCATACACTTCAAAATCTATCTGAATTTAGGTGTGTGTAGGCCAACTTGCTTTCATATATATGGAAAATTATATCAGTGAAGGCACGTTGAAGAAAAAAACCACATACCCAATTTATAGAGCGAAATATATGATACTCTAGCTTTTTCTATCCACAAGGTACATGTACGTTCAATCATATACCGACAAATATAAATTTACCACTAAAACACAGACGATGGGAAGCGTAGTTAAGACTGGACCCGGTCAGTACCCAGGCGGGCTGCCTTGTGGGGTGGTACCGGTCACCGGTATTCAGGGAGCAGGTATGAGAGTCGGAGTACTCGGTGAAGTAGAGGGACGTACAGCCAGTGGCCAGGCAGAACCGTCTACAGCCTTGGATCGTCGTGATGTTGGTCACGGAGAAAGTGGCACCCTCAAGCCAAAAGGAAAACCGTTTCAGCTCCTCGAACCCGAAATCAAGGCTTGTGTTTTTACACCGCATGTCTCTCTGTACTGTATGTAAACATCATGTCAATTAGGATGAGAATTTTTGTCTCAAGTTAAAGTACTTATCAGGGCTTAATATTTGATGTATACCATTTTTTTAATAATGTCCAACACCTCTGATAGCTACCATTAAACAAACTTTTATTTCCATGCGAGATTTTTTGCGTGAATATTTTATATAAACAATACCCAAAAAATGTAAATAGCTACTGTAGAAGTGACAAACAATTTCAGAAGATTGTCTATTATAATATAATATGTTTTAAACCAATCACAAATCAGGTACGTTACGTTGTTTTTGGCAGCCAATGACTTCCGCCTTCAGACATGCTTGTTGCCCGTTGGTTGTATCAGGAATTATTTTAATGTAACGGGCCAGGATTTCACGATGAAATACAAACGTCTGTGGTGTAATCACTGCAGCGCTGGTATCGATGACAAACGTCTGAAATTATATTGGATCAATTTGTAAGTGTCCCGTGAGCAGATGATAACTTTATAACTTTGTGAAATGCAGGATTTTCTGTTCATGGTTTGCATCGATTTATTGTTCAAAGAACATTAAACTAGCACTTATATTAAAATGGAGACATACATATCACGCTTAAAAATAAATGCCCATATTTTTGTTTACAGATCTCCCGATTGAAAGTAGTCTAAAATCTTGATATTGGAATTAAAAACATCACTCGGGGCATGTTTTAAGGCAGTTTTTCGGCTCGACATATTTATAACATTTTGAACTTTATTTGATCTGGCATGTTCTAAGGTTCATGATTCACTGATTTAAAATTGAAGCACTAAAATTGCAAATTACATTATGTAAAATTATGAATGCAACTAAGGGTTGAAAGTTTGACTTCGAACAAAGGTAAGACACAATAAAAACATTAGTAGGGACTTTATCTTTGTGTCACTCTATTCACTGCATGCAAAAATTAAAATGCTCTTTTTTGCATGGTTAACACCTGTTGTGAAAACAAATATCACAAGAGTTTTGCATCAACAATACTTGTCCCCACCAACAACCAAAATGTATATGCCCCAGGCTTCTATTTCCGTCACTTTTTACGATTATTAATGATCCTGTAACGTGTTTAACCTAAACAAAATATCGGGTTCTTTTTAAGGGATATAAATATATTAATTTTACTTCTACTCTTCCTGAGTACAATGATTAAACTTGATTTACAATTGATTGGAGGTGTATTTAAATCACTTATTATTGTTTAACTGGGATACTTATCCCCGCGTGCCTTGGTAAAGGGTTCTTAATATTACAGGAAGTCAGGCGCCTCAGTCATATAGACTTCATACCTCCCGACAACCAATTAAGATTCCAATTCCAATTACCGCTGAGGAGTATTCCTTCCCCTAGTCTGTCTACTTACAACCTCACAAATTACTTCTATCAGGTTTCTATAACCTTCCAGGTCTTGCGGGTTCTTCTGAGAGCTGTGGGTTTCAGACCTACTCTGCCTATTCTGCTAGATGTGTCTGCTTATATACCCTTGGGAGAGTTTACTTCCAAGGGGGCACCAGGTCAGTCCATTTCAATGGGTGTACTCTATTACGTATACGGGTATGCTTTTTTACTTAAACTTCATGGGTGTGTTTCTCTTCTTGTCACTACCCCTATTCCGTTTCAATCCCATCACAGAAAAAAAATTTAAATCGGTGTCGAGTAAAATTCAAAGATATTTTCAGGGATACGTCATCTGTGATTATCCGGAAAAATGACCGAGAACAAAAACAAACTCCGCACGGAGCTACAGTATGCAATGGAGAAAAATCGATTACCTATTTTTCAGTCGAAAGTGTCCTTACACAAGTAGCACAGTTTATCAAAAAAATCATCTGAGGACCTTCAAAATTCCTGTTAACCTTTTAGTTATAGCTGCGTTTTTGCCTTCGGAAGATAAAGGAGGCATTTTGACAAAGAAATCTTGGTGTTTTTTTCATACCGTTTTCCCCCGAGGTATTAATTTCTGAATATTGAATTATTCAACAAAATTTAGCTGCATAGATATTTTTGGACACCTAATACTAGATCATAGTTTAAGAAATATTTTATTCAAAAATATACATGTACATATGAGTATATGGATTGAACTACAGGCAAAAATAGCCATTACTAGTTCTCTCCATCTCTGATAAAGGTATAAATATTTATAATACTAAAAGTGTACACTTTTCAAAGTTTTAAATTGACATTTTACTAACTTATAAAGAATATACATGTATTAATAAATGATTTATATAAATAACAAGCTAATGAAAGAAAGAAAAAAGGGGAATATATATATATATATATATATATATATATATATATATATATATATATATATATATATATATATATATATATATATATATATATATTCGTTAAAATATCATACAATAATGTATACTAGACCATACATTGAACACGGAGAGACATTTGAGTTGACCCCCCACCACCATCCTGCCCTCGTACCAACCCCCCCTCCCCCCGGGGCCCACAACCATCCTGCCCTCGTGCCACCAACCTTAACGGTCCCCGGGATATCCTCATACAGACTCATTGACAGTCTACCGGTCCCGTAAGACACCTGGAAGGACCGGATGTACTTTGATTCCTTCCCGGAAGTCCAGCCCTGCACGACTACTCCTTGTACACTCGTTGGGACAATCAGGTCAATCTACAACCGTCACAGATATTTACTCAGTGTTTTTAAACACAATGCTTTTTATTTCTCGTCATCGAGTAGGATATATTCAGTATAAAAATAAACGTAACTTCTGCATTTTTTCAATAAATAATTCAATTTCTGTCACCTGTTTGAGTGCTAAAATTATTGACAAGTATTTTTGGAGAATGTATTAGTAGCATGTCTATATCAACATAATGATTGTTATAAAGATATTAATCTTTAATATGTGTTTTTTTTTATCACACGAGACTTAACTTTACTAAGTTAATGTTTAAAACTCAAAACTTGAGTTAACATTAATGTGACACCCACTAGAAACCACGACGGCTGTTTATTTGGGTATGAGCACCAGCCAGGGTTCGCATTATATAATCGCCCTCGGTGAGACAGCGCCATAGATTCAACGTCAGATCCCTCCGCGTAGCCCGAAGAAGCGCCGAGCTGGTAGTCGTAGATATTACCCGAGGCCAGGCCCAAAGGTCTTCCACAGCTGGTAGCTTTATCAAAAGACAGATAAACAACGATATTCTTCGTTTAGTAGTGAATGAAAGTAAACATCGACTGATATATTGTAGAAAATAGTTTCCAGTTCAGGACAAATCTAGACGAAGTTCATATTAATACATTATACAAGCATAATTGTATTTTTTCCTCATGCAGTTATCAAAGCGGTAAGGATAAGGGTGAGGTGGTTTATGAAGGTATGGAAAACATTTTGACACAGATTCCGTGGGGCGGGGGACGGGTGGGATATTTTGACAAATCGGGAATGGGTTTTAAAAAAAAACTTGAAGTCGGGGAAAAAACAAAAACCTCAAAACCTTACCAGTACCAAACCGAGCTACAGATAAAAACGAAACATCCTAAGAATTAATAGATATATTAATGATAACCACAGCGAAGCATTTATTCATTGCTATTTTGACGAATGAATGCTTTAATTTGACAGAATACCCAAACATATCAAAACACATTTAAACATTAGAAAAGACTTACTCTTACGCTTTTTTTAAAATATAAAATCAAATTAAAATAAACTCACATTTTCCGAGAATCACAATCTCGTTTATTTCCATCCGAAAAAATTTTCCCGGATTACTTCTTGGGTGAGTAAAGTCGAAGTTCCGGATCGTGACATACTGACCAATCACGGGACGTTTACATTGGTACCGGAACACCATGGAGAATCCCGGAAATCGGAGGTCGTCACAACGCACGGCGCCATAGTTCATAAAGTCCCATGGATCCTTGCTGACGTATGTTCCAAAATAGCGCACGTTATTTGGAAAGTAAGCTATGAACCAAAAATACCCAAGTAAAGACAAGGTTAAAACATGACTACCGTTTTGCGGGGAATTGATACCCATTTTATTTTCAAATTTTATTTCTTGTGTTTCTTCTAACAATAATTATTATATATCATATCAATTAAAGTAAAATGTCCATGTAAAACCTTTTCTGTTGTTCATGCTTTGAATTTTTTTTATTGACTGCATTATTCATTTTTTGTGAACTTACGCAATTGTTGGCTTTTCAATAAGACTCACTCTATTTAAGAACTGTGGACTTACTGGCTTGGCGATAGATGAGAATAGCATGGACCTCTACAAACTCCTCCAGATTGATTTGATACCAGGGCTTCAGCATTGGCCGCTCTGTGACCAGGGAATTAAATGTATCTGTAAAGTACAGAGCTAATCTATAGGACAAAGTGTGGATTGTGTTGCTGTTCAGGGTTCTCCAAACACCCATGACAAGTCTTGTTTAACTTCATTTAAAAAAAAATGAGAAAAAACATGTTAATTTATATCGTATTGTTTTATTATATTTTCATGATAAATACTGAAATCTGATTGGTTAAGACGCAGTTGATAATCCGTTCTATTACCCTCAGCGTTAGCAACTCACTTAGCAACGGGTAACACAACGAATTGTTACATGCGCGGAAATTATGCGTGTACGGTTCGTCGTAGAATTCACGTCATTTTTATATAAAAGCAATATAAAAACTCTCTAAAATTAAGACATTCAGTATAATAAAATAAATAGTGCCTGTTTGGGAGGATAACAGTTGAAATTGACACCCCTCGAAAACCATTGTCAACCTCCGCTTCGCGTCGGCTGACAATGGTTTCCTCAGGGTGTCAATTACAACTGTTATCCTCCCAAACAGGCACTATTTATATATTATAGTATTTCGATTAATTTTTCTTGCTATCGTAAATCAAATTTCTATCAAATTTAACAGACAAAGCTGTACAGCAAAGAAAACTTCTCAACAGTTGAAAGAACTCTTATAGATAAGCCAGAGTTACATTTTCTCTCTCTCTCTCTCTCTCTCTCTCTCTCTCTCTCTCTCTCTCTCTCTCTCACCTATAGAACCGTCAACTGCATATTCAGGCTTCCGACCGTCGTACGACGGAACGCTTCGGTAAGGTTTAAATTTTCCAAATTCTTTCAAATCCTTATCTTCGACTAAAATATTAGAAAAGTCAACATGTCTAAAACCAAAAAAAGTTTTAAACGAAAACAAGTCAATAATACAGTTTTAATACAAAACTCCTATAATGTACATGTACATATTATCTTCAAAACAAATATTGTAGGTGCCCAAAACTAAAGCCCCAATCATCACTTTCAAAGTGGGCAAGTACTACAAATAATCGCGTAGCAGATCAATTCTGATGCTGATGCTACATTCATTCACTGTATAAAAAACGGACGTTTTAACATGTCTCGCTTCCTATCCACTTTTATACGCACTTGTACTGTTACATCACGTTTTGTAGAAGATACGAACACCCAAGGTTCGTCAAAGATTCAAGGCAAATACAACATAGATCATGATAACTATCTAAATATATCGAGATATTTGCTAACTTTACATAAGCTAACATCTAGAATGATAAATGTGGGGTATTTTTATTGATTGTTAAATATCGTGTTACAGGCAAGAAACAGAGTTCAAAATTATTTGTTGTTTAAACAAAGCTTGAATTTTGTTATTGTTTACTTAAGTGTGGCATTGGTATAAGTTTCAATTAGATTTTGTTTTGTTGATGATATCATTTGTTGAAACATTGGATCAGTTTATTTAGATTGGCAAGAGTCATTTTTCATAAAACTGGTAATTTCTGTACTTCGATTTTTTTGTAAACAAATAGAAGACTCGAGCTTTGTTTACTTAACAATGATTTATTTCTTGTAACTTCACTTCTAACATTCAAGTTTTTATCAATCATTTAAAATGCACATGTACAAGTAAACGATTTTTAACATTAAAGAATAACCCTGAACTTAAATCGTGGTATAGAATTTAAATGTATTATTATCATTAGATTCCATGTACATTTGTACAACAGTACAGGTTGGTCTACAATGAAGCACGCCGAAGCAAATAAAATGTGAACATGTACTTAAAGGCGACGCGGCATAAGCTTGGTTGTAAAATCTGAAAACGTTTATTTGAGTTCTAAACCAATGTTGCGTAATAGGAAAGTAATCATGTTATTTGTATTTTTGTGACGAGAATTGGGGATTAACGAAAGGTTCTAAAAGTACTCACCGCATTTGAGAACCCCACATCTTTCTTTTACGGACGGATACTCTACCAGGCACAGGGGTTCTCTTGATTTATACGAATAATACTCATACGCCCGGCAGTAATTACTCTCAAACTCGTGGTACGCCTTGCGGGTGTTTTTGTAGAATGGTTCCGTTGATCCTGCCCATGGTAAACATCCTCTCCCGGAAGCCGTGACGTTGGCGCGGCCATTATAAGAATTTCCGATGTCAGACTCGTAGTAACACTCCCGACGCTCTGAGTATAGATTGAACAAAAAAGTTTCAGAGGCGAAGAAGATACCATACATGCCAGATACCATATTAAAAATTTCCCATGGAATGAAGTGTCCCTCTCTCATTGCTTTTAACATGACACGTGACTGCCCAATATATACCTTTTTGTCCGTAGGGCGAGCTTTAATATTTGGCAACATGGCCGATGTTTCACCTACTTTTACCTACACATATTTTATGATATTTAATACAGAAACTGCGTTCCGTAAGTTCTTAACATATTTCGAGTAGTCGCCCCTTTGCCATTCCTTTTAAGTGTCTTGAGCAGAATATAATGGTAGCGTAAAAATTTGTTCGAACCGAGAAAAGAAAACGTTTAAAATTAAATAACAACGATTCTTTGTAAGTGAACAAGGGTGCAGCGAAGATTATAAAAAAGCTTTTGAAAGGTGAAAATAAGAATTTTGAAGAGGTTGACTGTTAAATTGGGCAAGATGTAAACCATTTTCATATACATGGACTTTTGAAGAGCATCGCTTCTCGTGAAATAGATATGTCACTTGATTGTCCTTGGGTAAAGAAAACACCTATCAGGTTTGTTACTGACTGGCTTAATATGAGGATGATCAACCCAATATATTTCCGTTGTCATTCAGTATTAAACAAGTAATATTTATTTAGTGCTATACCAAATCGATATTGCAATTGAGTTACAAATACTGAAATTTCAGTTTTTCAATGCGTTTTAATTCAGGCTTAGCCAGACAGACACAGTATGTAGACAGGTTTAGTCGACTACGTTAATCACGTATTCAAGACAAAACAAAATGATTTAAAGAGGTTAATCTATCGAGAGATTCCATTTCGGGAGACAATGGCAAACCAACACTTCTAGATTTTTTTTCCACCTCCTTATATCCGTCGTGTCACGATAAGACACCCTTGCTGCTTATATTTAGTGTCACAAGTCGATAACCATAATTTAAGGTCTATTTGATTGCATCCTTCGGTAATAGATAGAGTCTTATTTAGAATAAAATTATCAGAAAAATGGATGAAATTCAGTGTCATTGTGATAATAATCTCGTTCAAAACATTGGACATTGAATGAGGGCTTTACCCTTTTATTTTTTCAGTTTTATTTTTAATACACCGAAGTTTAAATTTTTGAAGAGCAATTAAACGTTCATTGCCTTTTCGCCCGGACTTTCAAGTAGTTTTACATATCATATTACAATATTTCAAAATATAATTGGCGATTCTTATTATTTTACATGTTCGAACTTAATTAGGTCAGTGACGACTGATCGAGAAATATCATTTCAATGACTTTAAAGCTTTTGAATGATTAAGATTCATGTGGGGATATAAAATAATCATTTTTTTTCCAGATTCCTTCGGGAAGGACTACTTTAATTAAAGCATTACTGGGTTAACAACTGTAACGAAGGACTAAAAAAAGAAATGTGCAGAAAGGAGAGGTTGGATGAAGTTGAAACCAGCAATGCAAAATCTGTTGATTTGAAAACCAGAGTGTTTTTCTCGGCATGCTGTTTTTCCTTCATCATTTAACGGGTATATAAACACGGTGAAAAAAATCTTCAAAAAAACTAGAAGTCATTGAAGGCATACATAATTAAAGAAAAAATGGGTTGCAAATCGTTTTTGATTTGGGTAGTTAATACTAGTAATAGTAATATATACCGTATAAACCCAGGAAAAAAACAATTTACAATACGACTGAATTCTGATGAAAAACAGTGATGAATACTCCGTAAGATCAGAAGGGAGAAATAATGTGTTCCGTATGCTGTATGATTTAAACAATATATATATATATATATATATATATATATATATATATATATATATATATATATATATATATATATATATAATTTTCTGTTAACAAATATATTTAATTGAAAACTACTAGTACACAGCTATTCTATTAATATTATTTTTTAAATATCTCTGCTATGGATGAAAATTGAATCTCCATTTAAAGAAAACAGTCATCTACTTTCTCTAGATAAAATTATTTTTTTAGCGGCTTATTCAAAATTTATTCTATATGTTTTGCTACTTCAACCATTATAAAAGTTTTCATACGTGTTTAACCAACTGGTTGAAAAAAAGAAGTAATTTTGTTCTGTTGGAATTATCGAAAAACGTTTGACCTGGTTAAAATCACCTAACCGGTCACATTATAAACCAGTCCTACATTTCCATAGACTATTGAGTCACGACAATTTGTTTTATATTCAAGATAACAAATGGTGTTCTACTGTTATTTAAAGTGTCCTAGAACATACACACGAGAAAATGTCACTAGTCTTTGTCAAGTTTTAATGGCTATTTAAAGGCCTAGAATAGGCTTTGAAATATAGTCAAAGCTGGAATCCCCAAGGGAGTCTTTTGATGAATTACAACTATACATTGGGGTTTTGGTTGTTTCTATCGGCTGTGATAAGCATTGTGTACTTGCAGTGTACATCGATGATTCAAAGCAAAAAAGTCATTAACTATGCAGTGATTGATTAAAGACCTGATGGTTTCAAAGACAGCTTTGAAACACAAATGATTGTGGTTCAGATGTCGATAGACACGATTCATGCAGAGCATTGGTAATTCCTAGCTGTGATCTGTCACATTTTATTAATGAATTTTATTATTAGCTCATGTAAATGTCAGAGTCAACAATCAACAAAGTGAAAGCTTGACTCTCTTCACTCAGATCCAAGATCGAAGGTATTCTATCTTCTCATGTTTTTTCCCTGCCTTTCTTCCTTTGTTAAAAAAAACTTCAACCCATTTAATATCAGTCAACCTTATACTAAACAATATACACGATGAAAACCTTATTCTAAGTTCTAAAAGGTTACGTAGAATTCGATCTATGCCATTAATATCATCGCTGCCTGTTAGAATGTACAATGCACGGAGATATACAGAGAGACTGTTGTTCAAAAAGGGAAAGACTTTGAGCGTTGGTCCTGAGATTGATCGTTTAACCAGATATTCGAATTAAATATTGATATAAAACATTTTGTATTTGTTAAATTATCAAACCAAGATATATACTTATCTTAAATCAATACTTACCCTTTACTTATAATACACATTCTATTTTTTTTTATGCAAAGATTACCATATGGTACATAGTAGCAATATGGCACGCCCACGGAGTTATTCAGTGTTGTTGTGTCAAACATCGGTAACGCCCCTTTATACTCCCAGTCCTGGTTCTCATTGGTCATATAAAAGATATCCCTTTGTGACGCCATTGACTCTACCTTCTGACAACCGTCAGCGGATTGACTCTGCAAAAAGTACAAACAGGCTGTTGCCATTGCTATATTTCTTTTCTGATTAAATGGCCATTGCCAGTATTTGGCCTAAACGGTTTTTAATCAAATTTAAAGGGTCATAAAAAAGGTTCATTTATGTAGAACCTTTAAAAATGAAATTATGAATGCTTTAAAATAATTTTTGAATTGCTAGGTATGTTGCTGCATTTATGTACATACTAAGACGGCAATATACACCTGAAACATGATGAAAGGGAATTCTTTGGGAAGCTGAATTGGTGTCGAATGGTTCCCATCTTCTCTACAGCAGAACTGGAGTAGAAGTGTCTGGTTTTGTCCCTTGTTCCCCGGAATTTGACCCCCTATGTCCTGTTCAGTAAACTGGTATCCCTTAATTGTCAAGGTACCGTTGGTAAAGTCTGTAAATATTTGGACAATATTAAGAACGAATTGATGAAGCCTCGACCAACATAACACAGTATTTTGATTTTGTTTCCTCCATCTGATTTTTCATTAATTAATGAAAAGTTAATGAGGATCACATTATATGTCATTAAGTCGCAATATAAAATGTAAACGATTTGTATCCAACTGTAATTAAAAGTTTTTGTCCAAAGAGACGAGGGTGCTTTGTCACCGTCATGGGAAGTTGAAACGATAAGTCAAGGTTGAGTCAAAACCCCTCTGAGCAAGAGTAAGTTTCCACTTTGCTAAATATGTTTATATTTGTCGAAATGTCATGATAGATGACAACGTAATTCATAATGCCCCTTCGTTATGCTTAGATTAAAATTATCGGTTAATATTGCGCCATGATATAATATTAATTAATTTTCCATTGCGCAATCCAAAACCTATTGGGAGGGATGTAATACTGTAAAATTGGTTTTTCCAACTTCACACACATGATTCTAACTTATTAAACAAATGTTGATATTGCATTCCTGTCTTCACTTTATATTTGAATTGAATTTTAATACTGATGCATCCATCTGTCTTTCTTATCATGCAATGTCTTCAAATTATGTTCATCCTTCTACATGAATCAAATTTTGTTTTTGTTTTACATTCCGTTACAAAACAAGTGAACCGTTCATGCAGGCACATTGTTAAAAAAAACTTGACTTTTAGTTTTAAAATGAATATTTAAAGAAATTATCATAACACATTAAAAATGTCCATTTTGACCATTGTCATCTGTAAATTTTACTTTCCATAAGTTTTACTGCCCGAGAAGAGTTATTGTGTAAATATTTTAAAACATCAAATGTAATATTATCATATTTTCTAAAATAGCTAAAATGTGTTTCAGCCAACGTGAACATCAAATTTATAGCCATGTATTTATTATCTGGAAAACCCCAAGCAAATTAATGTTCATGATTATGTATGTGAATTCCCCTACAGTTAAACCATATCAAATTTTGATCTCCTATAGCAGATTTTATGCTTGAAAGAACATAGATTTTATGCTTGAAAGAACATAATTTTTTTTAAAAATTAAGAATTTATGGCCTTTTTGCACACAAAAATTGTTATCACTCTTACATTGTTTTCTTTATTAAAACGCAAAGAAGCTAAATTTAAGATACCAAAATTCAGCTCCAACTTTTCTGATCTGCAATTGTGATGGATTTTTTTTTTGGGGGGGGGGTAACTTGGCCCAATGAATTTTTTAAGTTAAAAAATGTTCAATTCACATGTTAAAGCTTACTGATTGAATTTTGGTGTGTGAATTTTGAGTGTGTAAAATCACTGTCTTGTACATATATTTAAACAGCCCGAAGAAAATGATTTACCCATATACCTTACCATTTTTGAGATTACCGTATTGAAATAATATTCATCCCCAGCAGAAATTTGATGAGGAAACAAATTTTAATAAAATATTCAGTAAAGACAACAATACTAGAAAAAAAGGTTCTAATTTTGAATTAGATGAACAGTGCAATAAAAATAAAATTCGCCTTTTACTGCCTCTACAGAACATATGATATGCGATCTCTCGTTTGCTTCCTTAACAATGTCAATAGTCAATATTTTGCCTTAAGTTCAATAATAAATAATATAATAATAAAGCAGATTTTAAGAAAAGTTATGTATTCTTTTGATCAAGATATAATCATATTCTGATCAATAAAATTTTGAACACATTTGTGAGTTTGTTTGATGTGTAGGTAGGAGAATGAGGAGGCATAAAAATACTTTGCATTTTCTAAGACCAAAACGCAAAATTTTAAATAAATAACAGTATACTAATACCTATTTTTCGTTTTCAATTTCAAAATCCAGAAACTCTTGGCATTATGGTATGATTTATATATAACTGTGAACAATTCTTCAGATTGATGGAGCTGCAGTTCCAGTATTTAAACTTGTGTAAGGTCCGGGTCAAACTGGGCTTTAATAAGTACCACCCATTAGCCGTATATTACTTTATGTGGTAGTTGATAATAGATACAGTGTATTAATGTCGTTGTTCATCGTTTATGCAATTGAATTATTAAAGACTTTTAACCAATTGGGAATTCTCAAACCTGTCATCCGGTTTACATTCTTAATGACCAGTTTACAGTTAAACGTTAGGGGAATGTCGTGTATGATTGGTTTATAAGTGAAGGACGTGATTAATTCAGTGTAGTGATTGATAGAAAAGTGCTATGTAATTAACACCAAAACTCATAAAACCATGTTGTTCGTCTTCATAGTCCAAACAGACACAAATTGATAAATGTAAGGAAACTGTAACATTTTTAATGCATATAAACTGACACATCTTGTGAAATGGGAAATCAAGTACATGTACCTTTGCTAAAAAATAAAGAAGTTTTTTTTACCTGATGGACACGTCTCATTGAAACTGTATATGCAATATTGTCCTCTCGGCCATTCAGTGGATGTCGCATTGCCTTCTTTATCCTCGAAGTAGGTCGGCATTTTCACACAGAAATTCATCTGCAGGGCGCGGTAATGGTAGGGCCCTAGGATGTTCGGCTCGATGACGTCGGTCTTTAGTTCTGGGTTCTTCATATTCCACTCCTGCTGTTTTGAGGACTCGGGGAGGGTAAGGTTGACATAGGATGTTGACCAACCTTTAGCCTCGGTCTCAGGACAGCCGAATATTGAAGTGGGGAGGGCATAGGTCCCACCGGGCCACAGACTTCTGTCGTAATCTGTAAAGACAAATCAGACAAGGTTTAATGTTTATTTTGAATTTTGTAACTTCAAAACTTAAAGTGATGTCCGCATGTTTCTCTTCACAGAAAAACATTGCTATCCATACGATGTCTGCAGTCTTAACACTGCACAAACACTAATAAATTCTTCCAGTCCGAAGAATAGCAAATTCATCTGCTTTAAATAATGTTAGACTTCACCTTTAATTTTTTAAAAGACAGTTTTGCATAATCAAATTTGTAAAGTTTCCATTACGTCTCAAGCGTTTTAATTATTACGTTAAATTGGCTCACTTTTCTTGATTTTCATGTTGGAAAAACATTTTTATTTTGGTAAAAATAGCTCATTATTGCTTAGAGAAACCGCCGAATGTCGGTGGTATTTTGCTCTAATAATATCGTAATTTAATTTAAAGTGTTAGTAATGTCGACGATACCGTTATGGGACTACTTTTTTGGAAAATGGCAACAAAATTCGTGTATGATTTTGGTATAATTTGAAAACACAACCAAACTATTCAACATACACGTCATGTTTATAACAACATGAGTTGTTAGACATCGTACTTCGATAGCATAACCTTGAATATTAAATGGAATTTTTTTTGTAGTTGTGTAGTTAACACTAAACAAAACTATCTTTATTCAAAGTTACGTTTGCAAAATACAATGTCTAACAACTAACATTCTTTCAAAATTCTTAATAATCTTGATTCTTAATAAACGAAACCAAATTACATGTATGATACCTTTACATTTGTAAATGTTACAAATGGTATAAAGGTATCATCAATTTTGTTTCGTATATTAGGAAACTGTTATAAAACATGAAATGATTCAACTATATCAAATCTTGGTGTCTTTAGACATGCTTCTATTTGGCAAACTTACTAATCAGATTACTAACCTTTGCGGGTGAAAGGAGTTGCTGTGGTCAGGTTTATTTGATTCAGGCAGTCAAGGTATTGTAACATGTGAATGTTAACTCATCGATCTAGTGTCTTCATTATTAAAGAGCTCGTGATTAGTTTTGATTATATGTATTTTTTCCCTTACAACCTGATAATTAGTACCTAGTATGGTGTTTTCCCTCTTAGCCAAGATTTGATATATAGAAAATACACGTAAAATACAGGTAGATCTGTGTTGGCTAAATGGCAATGGGATGCAGGTAAAGAACCATCTTTAAATCAAATCCATTCACATATTACTGATTGGACACATTAAATGTGAATTGAGACTATAGCCTGCTGATCACCCAGGTGCCAAATTCAAAATGTTAGCCAGGTGAAAATTGAGAATTTCATAATGTTGGCTAAATGGGAATAAACCCCTTAAAAGCTACATATTCGTTTAAGCAACGATTCAATGCAAAATTTACATCATCATCATTAAAAACAGCTACTGAAAGGAAACGTTCTTAACAGAGTGACACTGGAATTGGAGCTTTCATTAATTTTCTTATCAATTATTCTAAATGTTTAATGTGTCAGGTTTGAGAAATTTTGTGTCTTGAAAATGCTATTAATAATACTTTAAGTTATTTTAATTTCATTTTATTTGAGATTGAATAAATTTCTCTGAATTTGTGTATCTATGTTTTCAGGGAAATTATCAATTGTAATCATAATCTAAAACCGTCTAGGTTATTTGCCAATCAATAGAACACATACATGCATACGTTTTGGGAAGTTGACGATCGAAACTTCACAAGGGATTACCTGTAGATAAGTGTTAGTTAATTACAGGATACCCGAGATTTCTCCCTGATTAACCAAACGGTCGTTAAATATTCATTAGAGAGCCAAGTTTATGAGCTTTGATGTCACATTTTTGTGACAATTATTTTCCCAAAATTGTCGTGGATTCCCGTAGAACTTTTTCTAGATTCAATTTGCAAGTTCATCCTAATGATAAAGTACTCAAAATAAAAAAAAACCATGCATATTCAGTGCAATAAATATGCTTGCACTTTTTACTTTGAGATGGCTTGAAGACGATATTTAATACTTTCCCACTTTGTCAAAAATGGAAACTTGAAGTAAATATTGAAAAAAACCAAAAATAGTTATTTTTACAAAGGGACGGATGAAAAATAGTGTTTTTATTACTATTGTATTGTTAAAAACTTTAAATATCTTGTAGTCATATTGGAAAACGGTCAAAATATTGTTACATAATGTATAGTTTACTTTATGCTAAATATGTAAATAGTAAAGAATCCAAATGGCTAAAGAACTTGAAATCAATTTTAGATGACAGTGGGAATAGTAATATTTGGATGAATACCAAAGTAGTTAATCATGATTGGATAACCAAAATCTTAAAACAAAAGCTAACAGATCAGTTTCAACAAAACTGGGAATCAATCTCCAATCATTCTTCTAAAGGTGTTATGTATAAGTTGTTTACTAATTTAGACTTTAGATGCTAACCGTATGTTAATTGTAATTTAAATAATTATATGAAACAAGTTTTAGCTAGATTTCAAACTTCAATCAATAAATTGCCTATTGGTACTACCAATAGGCAATTTATTGTTTGAAGCTGATCTACCGTAGATGGAATGACATAGAAAGAAGTAACAGGTTTTGTTATACTTTCATGTTAAATACTGAAATCTGATTGGTTAAGACTCAGTTCATAATCCGTTCTATTACCCTCAGCGTTAGCAACGCACTTAGCAATGGGTAACATTACAAATTGTTACATGCGCGAAAATTATGCGCGTACGGTTCGCTGGAGAATTCGCGTTATTCCTATATAAAAGCAGTAAAATTTTCTTAAAAATTAAGACATTCAGTATAACAAAATAAAAAGTGTCTGTTTGGGAGGACAATAACAAAATAAATAGTGCCTGTTTGGGAGGATAATAGTTGAAATTGACACCCCTCTGCTTCGCGTCGGTTGACAATGGTTTTCTTTTCTCGGGGTGTCAATTTCAACTGTTACCCTCCCAAACAGGCACTATTTATATAATTTTATTTATGTAAAAGAGACATTGGAGATGAAATTCAGTATATTTTGTGTTGCACTGTGTTGAAAAACGAAGAGAAAATTATATTGTATAAATAGTGCCTGTTTGGGAGGATAACTGTTGAAATTGACACCCCGAGACAACCATTGTCAACCGACGCTCGTCGGTTGACAATGGTTGTCTCGGGGTGTCAATTTCAACAGTTACCCTCCCAAACAGGCACTATTCATTTTATTATACTGAATGTCTTAAATTTAAAGAAAATTTTACTGCTTTTATATAGAAATGAAGTGAATTCTATGGCGAACCGTACGCGCATAATTTACGCGCATGTAACAATTCGGTGTGTTACCCGTTGCCAAGTGTGTTGCTAACGCTGAGGGTAATAGAACGGATTACCAACTGCGTCTAAACCAGTCAGATTTCAGTATTTAACATGAAAGTATAATAAACCAAAATGTTATCTATTTAGACCAAATATTGTTAAATTTAACGAGCTTTTTCCTCAAACAATGTGCGCTTATTGAGCAAGTTATGTAAATTTATAAGTATTGTTAACGAAAAGGCTAAACCTCCCGGTTATTAATTCGAATTTATTTATCTAAATAAAAAAAATTGTACATTTATACTTCATATATATTTTGTATAGAACCATTATAATTGTTTATTTTGTTTCTCTTCTCACGCATAAAGTATAAATTGTGTATATGTTTGTAATATTCTCTATGTTGTAAATTACAACAAAGAGATAAAATAAACTGTTGAATGCTTATTATTGGATGTCGTCGTCGGTCCTAGAGCACACCAATCGGTACAGACGAATTATCATCCGGCGCTAACGCGCTGTATACAATTTGTCTGCATCACTTGGTGTGTTATAGGAACGACGACATCGAAAATTAGCATTCAATGCTTATAACAAAATGTATATGATATGGATTATTATGCATTAGAAAACTTGTATTAAGTGTATGTCATGCCAAATAAAAAATTAGAAGATATTTTGCTTTCGTGTATATGTTAGATTTTTTCATATTTCCATCTCAATGGGTGCAAAAGCTGCTGAAATTTCCGGTAAATTTAATGTTTATTTGCTAAATACGATAACTGAGCGATTATTTTTGACAACAATTTTCTACGATATTTTATTTTTTGGCAAAATAAGCAATATATCTGTTTGTTTGTGCATAAATGCCTAAAAAGGTGTTTACCTGTGAAGTTCTAATTCTATGTGTATTATTATGTTTAATGTACCTAAAGAATTTCATAAATAGCTTACATGGTACATCAATTGCGAATGTGGCCATTCTAGTTGTAAAGGTCATGGTTAGTTAACTGCATTATACAGGCTGGCACGTTTATTAATGCCATGGACAATTGCATCAACAGGACTGAGAACCTAGTGTGTGTAAGCGTTTAAGCCTAATTTGGACCGTGTTATGAATTAGCAAGGGAAATTGTTTGAACAAACTTTATTAGGACTTGTATTTATTAGTGGTGATCTGTATTTGATGCATATATCGGTACTCTTTGTGTCACATTTCTTACCAATACAAGTCACGAACTTATAAAACTTGAAACACGCTTTCCCGTTTAGTTTGCGACTGTAACAATTTATATGAATTAAAAAAATATGCATACCGATGTCGTCTCCATATGATAATGATGTAAAACTGATGTTTAAGTCATCAAAAGAAATAGAGAGGGCATAAAAATGTTAATAGCATTAGTGAAACTGTTTGAAACATTTGTACGATATTGATAAAGTGTCATAATATTTTGCTACACCTACATGTAGTTATGAACTCATTTTTCTTTAGAATACTGTAGAATCATTAGAATTTGCTTTGGCTCAATTTTCGTGGTTTTCGTGGGTAGCCCTCCCCCATGAATTTACGTCCTCGACGAAAATAAATTTTGAAGAGTTTGATATCTTATTGAAACTGAAAACCGACGTATCCAGGAAATTACATCCCCATGAAATAAGCAAAAAACTCAAAATCCACGAAAATTGGCCCCGACGAATTTAAATGATTCCACAGTAATATCTCTGTACTAGTTCACAATCACTTATCTTTGTTTCTGCTATGACCGCTTTTCACTGGCCCATATGCATTCTCTATAAACTATCTATGAATTGGTTCTTTCTTTTCTTTACAAATCAAAGATTCCATTTTATCAGTAACATTTTTACAGAGCTTTGAAAATGGTTCGATTTCTACGAAAGCCGAGAAGGATCATTCGAGATTCGAGATTCAAAATACGAGATTCGAAATACGAGATTCGAGGTTCGAAATTCGAGATTCAATATCTAAATTAACCAATCAAATCATGGATCTGAAACCTGTATCCTAGCAACATCAAAATGTTCTAAATAAAGATCATTCGTACATGCTCTTTCCTACAAATACATGTCTTAATAACTCTTAATAAATGCTATGTTCACTTCCCCCTACCTAACTAAATAATTATGTGTATTTACTTTTACACAGAATATCTAAGTAGACTAGTAATAATGCAGTGTGCTTCGCGGATCTAAGTGATTTTGCTTGCCCTGGTGCATTTCCACCTGATGCGTTTGAACCCTGAGGTATTTCACCACCAGTAATAGTTTAAAACCCGGGTTTATTCACCCCTTTTGTGTAAAAATGCGGTTATGGTAGAGAACTTCATAAGCGTAGCAAATTTTTCTGTAGGGGGTCCTAGGCCAATTTTTAAAAATTTTACTATGTAAATTTAATAAGCTCCAATTTTCCCGAGGAGGGGGTCCAGATCCCCTGACCCCCTCCTTTCTAGATCCCCGCATGAAGATTAGTACATGTATCTAAATAATCTAAATATAAATAATCTGTCCTGTTTCACTAATAAATATAAGCATTACTTATCGTTTTTATGTATGCATACAGTGATACACTTGTACTATGATTATAAACAAATCATTGAGATATTATCACATCATACGGAATTATTAAATAATACAATTTTTTTCCTTTTCCTCAGTAAACAACTTATAATGAGTCTTACTTTTGGAATTGCTTTCAATATAGAAGGATACCTACTGTCTACAATTAAAGGTAGGGATGATAGGGTGCCAATTTGTTCACATTGCCGATTTCTTGTGCAGAGAACAGTAAAACTTTTAAAAAATTTGATTGTGCATGAATATTTCAAAATTAATTGTTGTACATGTATTTTGTTATAATTCATTCATTGATATATCAACAAGAAAGAATAAAAGTATATGTTTCACAGCCAAGTTAAGTTTCTCTGTATTTTCCTACCCCCCCCCCCCCCCCCCCCACCCCGCACCAAAATTGACAATAAATACATATAAGTCATACAAATGTTTACTTTTTTTGTAAGTAAATTTCTAAAGATGTAAATAAGCACTGCAAACAAAGATGTGTGTATTTAATATACTACTACATTACACTTAGCCAGATAGAATATAATCAGGATGAAGCTACAAGGGGTGAGTAGTGCAAATCTACCAATTTGTCGCCATACACACAGAACACCAAGTAAAGAAACTGTGAGTGGTGTGTGGAATGCATAAAAGATGGCGGCAAATTACCTCAAATAATCAGTGCAAAAACCAACAAATAGACTGTTATTTGTTACATATCCTGCAAAAACATTGATAAAAAATGTTATCGTCCAATAACATAGCCGATTATGTTAATGTGTACATATGGTCAACGTACATGTAATTCTAATATACAAGAAGGCTGACGTATCAGGCGGGGATCCAGAAAATTAAATTTCAAAAATGATCGGTTGAATTACATTAAATGCTTTGAAAATTGTTTTAAACTATCGCACGGGTCAAAATGCATGATAGAAGCTATGTACAGTGTAATTTGAAACTTTCATTTTATATCAATATGTAGTATTACCTATTATAACAAATGAGAGTATAGCACAACTGCCACAAGCAATACATGTCCTTTACCGGCACCACCTCCCTCCCCATAAAAAAATGAAACAATTGTCGTTTTATTTGCTAAAATGTGTGTGGTTCAAGATTTTTCTAAAGGATATACCCGATTAGAATTGAAAAAGAGTCAATTTTTAGATTCATTTGGTTATATTTTGGTCCATTTGGATAAATAGATGCACCAGCTCAGCTCTTATTTCTATATATAATCAGGCCATAAATTCAAAATATTTTCAAAAATTGATAGCTTTAAATCCAGTAGATGAAAAAAAGGAAAGCAAGTCGAACTCGATGAGTGCTAATACCTGTGTTGAATGAATGGTACAGTAGGATATGCGCAAAAAAGTCCCGTCTACTCTTTCCTACCCTATATTTATTGGAATATTAAATCCGATTATAAGAGTCAAATTAAAAATCAAGTGCGGATATGTACCTGTTTATCAAAAGTAAAACTACTCATAATTTATCTACAGTGCATCGTTATGGAGTTACACAGAAAGTTGTATATTAATTTGCCGGGCCAAATAAAACAAACCTGGAAAACAAAGAGAAAACAAAGTGGGGACAGAATAACTGGCTAACTACATGTAATTAGGACTTTATAGCCCCCCCCCCCTCTTGAAATGTATATACTGAAAACAGATTATTAAAGTACAACATCCGCACACAATTTAAAGAAAATTTCATGTTTTTTTTATAATTTTCGCTAGCTAATGTAAGACATCACAAATACCCCAAACCCCCTCACGGAAAAGGAAATCCTAGGTGATGAGAGAGAGAGAGAGAGAGAGAGAGAGAGAGAGAGAGAGAGAGAGAGAGAGAGAGAGAGAGAGTCGATGTAAATCACAGGTGCGCTAACACCGTTAAAATTAAAGCTTGCTAGTTGGTCTGCCCTACCCTAGCTACCTCCTCTCTTTTCTCCTTTTAGAGGCTTAATTATTGTCTATATATGCTTGTAACAAATCAAATCGATTTCAAATTCTAAATCAAAACTGAATTTGACACTACAAAACTCACTGTCTGTCTGTCTGTCTGTCTGTCTGTCTCTCTCTCTCTCTCTCTCTCTCTCTCTCTCATATCGACAATGGCATTGCCATACCCTACAATACACTATTCTTATCTGGATTTTTGTCTTTGAGGTTGTAAATCATTTTATCTTTTATGGTTTAAAACTTTATCATAACCTATATTTTGACATGTCGATTATTTCATTGAGTTTCGTTTCATAGCTAAAACATTTAGATTAAACAGATCTTTCTTCGCGAGCCGATTTTTACACAGTTGGGGCGAATACACTTCGGGTTAAAATTGTTCGGGGGGAAATACATACAGGGCAAACAAAACCACTTAGATTCGCAAAGCCAACAGTGTTATTTCTAATTTAATTGTTTATACTGTGTGGGGTTAATTCATCAATGTTAATTTAACCATTTTATAACCACTTTATAAGAGCTATTAAGACATTTATTTGTAGAAAAGAGCATGTACGAATGATCTTTATTTAGAACAGTTTGATGTTGCTAGGATACAGGTTTCAGATCCATGATTTGATTGGTTAATTTAGATATTGAATCTCGAATTTCGAATCTCGAATCTCGTATTTCGAATCTCGTATTTTGAATCTCGAATCTCGAATGATCCTTCTCGGCTTTCGTAGATTTCTCTTCCCATCATCCTTTTTTATTTTTTTTTCCAGACAGTTATCGTGACAAATGACAACTTTCTATTTAATGCAAATAAAGATATGAATATACATGTGTTCATGCAAAATATTAATTCATTATCAAAATATCGAATCATTGAAATGTCGGGAAAGATTAAGTTTTCTTTAAATAGCCTGTCGAACAATACTACAACATGTTTGCATTAGTAGTATGTCTCTTGATCTGTCTTTTGCATCAAAATCAGCATATCGATTTCAACGCATTTGGACCAACGTATCTGTTATTTTCTTACAATAAATCTTTCCCTTTATTTGAATACAAATAGAAACCTTTGTTACATACATCCTTTTAATTTCATTATAATATAATATTATGATATTATCAAAACCGAATCTCTATGGATTCGGACTTAAACACATACATGTGTATTTAAACAACTGAATGCTTGTTTCTCAACAAAAAAAATAGTATAATGTCTCGGACACCGACTACGACGGACGCCTGATTTTAAATAATAAATTCAAATTACAATAACGTACTTAGTTACGAAATATATATGGTTCTACAGCGAGCTACATCGTATTCAGTATATCAAATGTTAAAATAAATATCCACATCGACGTCATTTCTAATTTTCCCAAACTAATAGAAACTGTGGAATCATTTAACTTTGTGAGTCAATTTTCGTGAATTGTGTTATTTTTGCTTATTCGCGAGGGTATAATTTCGTGGATGCGTCGGTTTTCAGTTTAAGAAGAAAAACTAAACTTTTTATGAATACTTTTCGTCGAGGATGTTAATTTGTTGATGAGGACTAATCACGAATACCACGAAAATGGAGCCACCGCGAATTCTAATGATTTCACAGTATATAAAAATACATGAACATGTAGTTGTAATTTCCTTTTGATATAAATAATGTGTTTTCATGAAATCTCATTATATTAAATTATACATGTATGAAGTAAATGTAAACACCACAGAGATTATTAATCAAGTAATAAATGGAGTGTTAAAATTTATATTTTCAAAATAAACATAAAAAAAAAATAAGTGGTGCGTTTACTATCTAAAATCAACAAAAAAAAACCCGGTGCTGCAATAGATGATGAATTCTAGTTTTGCCATTGTAAATAACTCTCTTTCTCTCGTTGACGAGAAGATCGCGTTATTTATCTTGATCTCGGGTCTTGCTACCTGTATGAACGATCAACTAATGACCGTCGTCACGCTGGGCTCTTGAATTGTGTTCGCATCAATTCATCTCAACATATCTTGGCTCGAAATAAAGATCTGAACATTTTCATTTAAGGAGATGTTATCATTGCGATGTGTGCTAGAAACTGTAACTGCCCTTAGGTTGAACTTATATTATTTTTGAATGAATTTATACATTGTTTTCAAAACTCTGTCAAAAATTTAAGAACAGGACATGAGGAAAATTGTATTATAAGTTATAAATTATACAGTTATATAATGAACTCAGCCTTAAAAGTTTACATTGTATTCAGGTAAGGCGCTTTCTTTTTGTTCCTGTTTTCAAACCAATGAGACCTACGCAGTTTGCTTTAACTGCTTCATTGTAGTACATATTCACAGTAACACCCAGCTATTATTTAACACACATATGAATAGTTTAGTTTATATCCATGCTCTATGTACTTGCATAATACACACATATAACGTAAATCACAACACTCAAACCGTCGTATAACTACATCATTAATGTTGCGACAGGTGCGCGGCACGAAGAACTTACCGTTCTGACAGAAGAACCCATAGTACTTTGGTGGACAATCACACTGACAGGTCGTCTGGTCAAGTCGTCCCCCGTTCTGACATTCCACAAACGGACAAACTGAAATGAATTTGTTCGTTATTACTACATGTTATCATTAATAAAAATTACATTAATTTGTATACATTTTTGGATATATTTTCTAAAGTTTCAAATGTTCGAGTAATACAGGATAAATAAACATTGGCAGAATAAAAGAAAAATTGTGGGGGTTCATTTTTTAAAATTCTGTTTTCATATTGCAGAATGAAATGTTTTTCTATACATAGTGAAAAAAAAACTGCATTGTTTGTTACTAAAAAAGATTGATGGGTCTACCTGGTTGTTCCTCATCCGATACGATGTAACTATCTCCAATATGAAAGAGTTCCAAAATAAAAAGGACTGGTAACCACATGCTCCCGGCGACTCTGGCTGTAAAGTCTAAACTAGCGACGAAGCAGGGTATAAACGGCTCGTCCCGTACAATCTATTGATTTTTCAAGTTACTGTTCCATTACATGTTAAAATTATGTAGAAGAGCACCGTTGGTAAATTATATTTCATAATGAGTAACATTATATGGAAATTCCGAACAGGAGGAAGAAAATAATTTATTTTTATATTGTGCCCACATTTGACCCCATCTCCATAACAAGCTACTGTTCTGAATATGTCTGTGTGAAACTGTACAGGAAAACGACACTCAGTTCTTCATCTATTGATGTATGTCATCAATATGAATCAAAGTATGTATGTACATACACACGTAATCAGGATAATGACCCCTTGTTAACATCAGAAGGTAATATTCAGAATTTAAAAAAATGGCTTTTTAACACAAAGAAGTAAAAAAGAATAAAAACTGTAGTAAACATACTTAAAAGGAACAGTATTATAGTGTATTTATAATTGGTCTTTACCAAAACTCGTTCAGAACCACTTTCATACTATAAATTGCAGATTGTAATTGTGTAAATTTTTTTTATTTTATTATTATCTTACATGTATCTACCAATGAACTTGATCATTTTAAAATATAGCCGTATGCAAAATATCAATGATATTATCTGATAACAATTAAGAAATATATTTTCATTTATTTGTACGTCATACGACATCATTAATGGACTGAGCAGCGGACATTGCATATTAAACCTTTCTTCATTTATTGAATTTGTATAGCATAATTAAAATTAAATTCGTTCCATTTAAAAGGTTTTTAAATACCGTGGAACAAATAAATTAAAAACGACATTTTATACTGGTTCTGCTGCCATATTGGTTCATTTTTTATGTCTTATATACAAGAACATGGTAAACAATATAAAATAATCTAGAACACAAGCAGTTAATACAGAGTTGCTCTTTAGGAATACGCCACTATTGTCATATTCTTTCCGCTTTGTTTGGTTTTCTTTAGATTGACCAAAAAATCCCCCCCCCCCCCCCCCCAATTATTTATCAAAAGAATTGATTTTCTCTTCTTGTGTAACTTACAAGACATCCTTTTATCTTATGGACGCTGCCCTTTTCTGAGCAACCTTATATGCTTTATTCACCCATTTGTCAATCGAAGAAAACGCAGTGAAGCAACACGAAAATCTAGATTAATGACTGGCGTGGTACCTTTGCCCTATCAATCAATGTTAACATTAGTAACTCGCATTCTACTCAGTCTGTCCATTTTTTGGTTACAAAACAAAGTCGTGGGAGGCAACGGGAAGGTCAGAACAAGGTGATAAATGTAGATGCTAGTTTAGGTTTCATCATTGAAATATTCATATATGATATGTGTGTTAATTAATATATTCATTTATTTATTTATTTAGACAAATTAGAATAAGAAACAAATCGCAAGAAATGATGACATAATAATATATCATTACTACCAAAAGATAAAATATAAAAAGATAAAGTAATAATAGGACGTGAGTTTTATGGTAAAAATACTTATGATATCAATATTGGACAGTCCCTGTGTTTATATATATGTTGTTTTAATATCAAACAAATGTGTCTCAAAGGATTAAGTTGAATACGAGATTTGTTTTCATTTACGCATATGCTACAAATAAATATTTACATATTGAACATATACTCAAAACATTTTACATTGTGCATTTGTTAGCCCACATATATCACAGGGTTTCATTTTATAAGCCCGTGTCCATGTAAAAATAAAATCTTCAACTGAGAGACTGTTTCCTCTAGAGTGTGGACGTACTAGTATGTATAAAAAATATCATGAATTACGAAGGTATTCCGACTGCCTGCAGTATACAATAGGTGAAAAACGTAATCTCTATTAAGAACTCTACGGTGATGAAAATATATTTCCATGTAGTTCTGATATTTATATTTAAAGATAAGAATAGTAATATCACGAGTTCATTTGAAAATGCGAAAAATACGTATAATTTGTTTCCAAGCTTAGGTGAGTGCGAAATGCAATAAATCGCAAGGATAAGACGGACAACTATCCAAATTCTACCCGTGATTTGGTCTTCAATATCAATACTTTTTCATAACATGCTTAAAGAAATATTCAGTTAAGGAGAAATTACATTTTCCCGACGACTTGCTGTGTTATCTTTAATTCACAAAGAAGGATAAAGTTCACCGCTAAATAATCAAAGAACATTTATAGTATTACTGGTAACAGATTAATTCCTTTTTTCTATCCTTGTCGTCTTCAAAGGGTTATTTAAAACGATTTTTTTCATCGGCGAATTTCCTTAAGATTCGCATAATAAAAACAACAGGCCTATGGGCCACATCGCTCACCTGAGCAACAATATCAAAATCAAATTCATGGAGTCATATACAAAATATATGGACAATGTGTTAGAACAGATTCTGTATAAAAGGTTTTACTATTTTCCTCCGATATTCTTATGTTTGACATTGAGCCCCGTTGTAATAGGATGATTTTATAGTGATTCCAAATAATGTGTATTAGAGATCTTAAGAAGAACTTTAAAATGAAACTTTGAACCTCTTTTGGGAATGGATAACTTCTTGCCCAAGGTAACACGTCTTAACAATTGAGATTCAACATTATATCAAAATGTTTGCATATAAGTACATATACATATACCATATATTATTACATTTGATCTTTTTAGAATAAATGTTAAAATTTTCTCGATTAAAATTCGACCCTGTGACCCAACCCCATACATAAAAATCATGACATTGACAAACTAAAATCTACACTATCTGGGGTTCCTTTCCGATTTGGGCCCCACTCTATATAACTGATGATAATAGTTTGAATGATTACGAATCCACAATCCATGCAATGTTTAGTTTTTTGAGAATATTTTTAAAAAATTTACTCTGTATATTCCTTTGTGATAAAAGAATAAAGTCGACCCCCTCTCTCGTGATCACGATTTGGACAAAGCTGAATCTACATTATCTGTGAATGCTTCCTTCCAAATTGTAGCCAAGAGTGGTTTTCATAAAAGAAGTCAAAATGTATAAAAGTTTACAGAGAGACGCCGGTAAAACAGTAATCAGACTATTTCACTTGAGCATTCAGCCAAAATGGTAAGGATATGGGGCCTTAATTCAGAATGGTGAATCTAAAGTGGGCTTACATCGACAATGGCATACTTCATTTTCGTGCTTTAATCACTCTGTCTTAACTGTAATTTCAATTTTGAAATAAGATACATAGAACCAATGGTACACTTTTCTGGCAATCGTATCTTCTCGGGACTTTCCGGCAACCTCGGAAGAAAACAACCCAATGTTGTTTTCCGAGTTTGGCGGAAAGATCCAGGAAAGAAGTTAAGAAAAACTGTTTACTTATAATAACTTTAGAAATAACTGATCGCTTCCGTCTGAGCATTGAGAACTAAACTATACCGTTACTGTTTGGCATTTATGTACAGGTTTAACAACAAAATTCAAAAAGTTCGTCAAATGTCTTTTATGCCCATACATTGATCTTAACAATTACCAATAAAGCCTATTCCATTAAAAGACTTAAATCTTTCGTTAAACCTATGAACTGCAGCTTGTTAATTTTTTACCTAAAAAAAACAACTAAATAGTCATTGACGAAATAATGTCATTTATTAATGACAGATCAAAAACTTGTACAAATAAACCACATCACAAACAGGGAGATTCCTGACAAAGTCAATACTTAAACTTATTAAAATTACTTGTGTAACAGGTCTTATAAGTAACAAAACGCATTGGCTTGGTACATTTGTTAAAAAAATCAAAATTTACAGATTATATTTTTCATACTCTTTAATTCTTGTAATACAACATTGTTGAATGGCAATGAAACATATTAATGAGAAAACTTATTTTCAGTTCACATTGTAACCATACCCCTTCATCAAGTAAGTAGTCCAAATAAAAGTAAATTACGTAAGGTCGAGATATAGTAAATGAAAGGGACCTGATTGTATATTTCTGTAATTTTCTTTTAATGGTGCTTCATAACAATAACTCGTTTGTTTTTAAGTTTACCAGGGTTACTTGTAAGAAAATGGTGAAAAGCTGTGTTTTAAACCGTCATTTTCAATAAAATATGTAGGAAACCGGCTATAAATTTCTAACTTTTTTCCTGGTTCTGACGAATGAAAAAACCTACAGTCAATTTGAAAACGGCATATAGAACGTCCTTGGCCTCTTCTTTAAAATGATATGAAATTGAACATAGGTACTGGGGTCACTTTTTAAAAGGTTTCAAATGGAATGTCAAGTAAAAGCATGTTAATGTAAAAGAAGTCAATATAATATTTCTATTCAGTTTCAATCATTCCAACAACAAATTAATGAAAATTTTCTATATATATCAAAATGAGTGTTTATAGAACGTTGATTTATTTGAAAACCTTTTTCCAATTACCGTGAAGTTCAACAAGAAGTCGTACATGTCTGCATGTTCGTGGACTTATAAGTATCTAACATTGAGAGAGTTATCTCCCCTAGCTGTTTGATGTCGTTAGGAATCTCCTCATCTTCTGAAGCGGTCTTTGGCGCAATTTTTAAAGCCAGGTCTTTTATTTTCTAGAAGAAAGAAAAATGTTAATAGAAAAATCATAATGACAAATATCTTTGAGATAGAGCGGTTAAACTTGTTTGGTTTTAAATTTCTGTATGTATTTCTTTAAAGATTATCTAAATATGTTAGTGGTTTTTTGTTTTTTTTTAAAAAACCTTAGGTTAAAGCATCTAAAAAATCAGACAAATATATCTGATGTATTGTACTGCAATTTTCAAATGTTTTCACATGGACAAATCAAATTCTAGATTCAGATTAATCAAAGGGTTAATGAACTTCAAAGTTATTTATACCCCCTCCACGATGTCCAGTGAGACCAAACTTGTGTCCAAACATCCATGGACGATGTCACGTTCGTGGAGGAACTTCATCGCCTCGGCCAGTCGCAGCACTACTAACTTCATCTCGTCGACGGTGAGGGGGTGGGTCTTCATACGGTCCGCCAGAGTCACAGCGAGGGGGGCGTGTCTCCCAATGATGAAGGAATCGTTGTCACAAACGTCCGCGTAATTATCCGCCGTCGCTAAAACAATACAGAAAAACACAGTAATGGCAAACACTCTTAAAATGAATTTTCATTCCTCGGAGACTTTATTACATGTTGTAAAGGGATACGCGGGCATGTCAAGGCTTCCCGATGGATTTTACAGCGATATATTTACAATCCACATATTTTTTGCTTGTAAAGTGTGTTGAAAGCTACGGCAGTTATAACACTGTAATGCTCACAGGGTACTCAAAGGTTAAAATGACGAGTTTTATTATGACGTCACAAACGTTAAGCACTGTCACAAGCAAAAATCAAAGTTCACGCTTGCAGCTGTTACTGTGTCTCTTCCATTAATATGAACTTACCCTTCGGATAAGATAGGAATTGTAAGGTATAAATCACATTTGCAGACAAGGCATGAAGTTAAAATAATGTAAATATAAGCATTTAAATCATGATTTTTGGAAGTGTACAGTCTCATAACTGCAGCGATGTTTACATACAAATTTTCATAACGCGCGTTACTCAATTTGTATGCACACACCACTGCAGTTATGAGACTGTATACTTCAAAAAATCACGATTCAATACTATAATGTAGAAAGTCACTTGTCTGTACTTCATACGATATAACGTCATAATTGACTTTGACGTCACGATCTGCATTCCTGTAGATAGTTCTCAGGGAATGTATCTTAACGTTAAAAGTGAATTATATCAAACCAGTATAATACCGCATGTTCTCTTTACGTAGATGCTGTCGTTTATGCAAGACATAAGGAAGTAATTCAAACATGTATTAAAACCAGTATCAAACTAGAGGTACTGTGAGCAAGCTCACAATTGATACCCCCCGCTAAGAAAAAAATCATAACGCGTGTATTTTTGCTATTATAGAAAATATTGGATGAATCTATTTCACTGACAAGGTATATATTCAAAGAAATAAATATTTCGTTTATGGGAGATATTGTTCATCAATATTTCATCAATATTGTTCATCAATATATCCATTAATACAAGAAATGACACAGACAAAATTTAGCATTTTCGAAACAATGACCTTGACCTTGCACGAATGACCTTGGGTCAAGGTCATGACACACCCTTAGGTCATAAGCAATCTTTGTGTGATGTAAGAACTTCCAATATTTCTCCATAAGAAAGATATGGACCGGACACGAATTCTGCATTATTTCTGCCAGTGACCTCGACACGAATGACCTTGGGTCAAGGTCATTACACACCCTTAGGTCATAAGCAATCTTTGTGTGAAATAAGAACTTCCAATGTCAATGTTTCTCTATAAGAAATATATGGACCGGACACGAATTCTGCATTATTTCTGCCAGTGACCTTGACCTTGAATGAATGACTTTAAGTCATGGTCATGACACACCCTTAGGTCATAAGCAATCTTTGTGTGAAGTAAGAACCTCCAATGTTTCTCAATAAGAAAGATATGGACCAGACACGAATTTTTCATTTTTTCTGCCAGTGACCTTGACCTTGCCCGAATGACCTTGGGTCAAGGGCATGACATACCCTTAGGTCATAAGCAATCTTTGTGTGAAGTAAGAACTTCCAATGTTTCTCCATAAGAAAGATATGGACCGGACACGATTGCACAGACAGACAGACGGACAGACGGATGGATGGACAAGGTGATTCCTATATACCCCCCCCCCCAAACTTTGTTTGCGGGGGGTATAATAATCGGCAGTTTTAAAGCTTCGTTTTAAGTAAAAGACTATTCATAAACTAGTGGTTTGGAGACTCTCCCTGCTACGCGTAAACAACTGAATGCAGAAATTTTAATGCATATAAAACCAGCTTGGCGCAGGTGAAAGATCAACACAATTTTAGAATACTTTACTTAAAATTGGTAGAGAATATAAGGACCAATGTAAATCGTGCTTGGGAAACCTACGGATTTACCTTAATTTTTTGTAAATCGCTTTTGATTAGTAAGAATGTGCATTATTTTGATGATTTTGTGGAATGTTTCAACAATATCTCCCATAAACGAAATATTTATTTCTTTCCCAAGCAAGAACTTCAAAGTATATGACTTAACAGGGGATTTTTCTTAAAAATATGTATGATTTAATGTCATCAATCACCTGCACCGATGGGATTCAAATAGATAATTTGCAATATTAGGATTTGCCCGTCACGTGATGACAAAGTACACATGACGTCACAAAGATGCATCAAATACAATGTTTAACATTGGTGTCAATAACTGTAACATAGATTTTAAAAAATACTCCCGATCAAAGTATTTTTGCGATGATTAAAATAATATCGTTTTCCAGTCGTATTTTAGCATCGGTACGCGGCTCGATACATCCACAGTTTATTCCAATTTTCAATAGAAAACAACAAAACATATACTTATCAAATTTTAAAATGATGATATGGATACAATAGGTATTTTAAAAGAATTTTTTAATGTTTTTTCGTGTTTTTGTAAAATAATTTTTAAAAACTTCACTATTAACAAATTGCAATTGAGAGAATTTTTTGGTCAAATGATGGATATTTCCTTCGGACACCTAAAAAAAATATAACACTTCTTAACATTGAAAAATTTTATTATTGCAATTTTTTGAACTATTTCCCCAAAACATAATTTTTCATATTTTCTTAATCTGTTGACAAATCATTTGAAAAAGCTGCTTGATGTTATAAGAAAATGTATTTTAATAAATTTGACATAAAAAATTGAATGAAAATAATTGCAAATAAACACAAAAAATATTTTAAATTTTATTTGGTGTAAAAGCTCCTCAGGTATGAGTTATCCTTCCTAGGTCCCAAGGCCCAAACACCTTGGGTACTTTTCATTTCCTTAATATCATGTTTGAATAATAAATACACATATATATATTAATTATAGGCCTATATAAGAGAATATATTCACTTAAATGCAAAACTAGGTCAAATAAATAAAGGGAAAAATTAACTAATAGGATTTATGTATCCTAACCTGAGAGAAATTCAAAGCCACCCTCCCATCCCCTTAAGGTCGTAAGGAACATCTGTCGATATTAATGTGGATTTAAGTATATTATAATTGAAATACCGGTTTAGAATTTTCTTTCACAGTATTCAACCAAAAAATACGTTTTATAAAATTTTGGAAAGTTAACAATTTTAAAGTCCTCAACGGGATTCGAACTCATGACCTCCATATTTGTAGTGAACCCACTACCCCACTGCGCTACGCTTTCAGATGTCGATGATGGGAAAGAAACTACTATTTTAAGAACTATACTTGATTTTATTGTTTATTTCGATAAATAATATGACACAACGTGAAGGTGTCACATACCACATTACTTGTTAAGTAATGAATTTTCCAATTAAATAAATCTATTCATTTTACAAATATTCAAAAGAGCGGTCCCCATATAATTCGCCTCAGTTTAAATTACCCAATACCGGAATTGCATTCTTCCAAATTTACTTTTTTGCGTACTGCGTCATCAAAAAGTGGTGTATTGCTGCGTATAACGAATTACTTTTATAACGAAATGAATCTCTCGTCCCGGGGACTTTGTTATAAGCGTGCTTTACTGTAATCAATAAAAATCTTGTTGTTGACCGTTTGATTCTGATGTTCACAACCAATAATGTTTTCTTTTGTAAATTTTGAACTTGAAAACATAAGCAAATTTAATCAAAATGTAATATTGAGTATTTTTAAAAGAGTATTTTTTTTTAATTCACATGAACATTAAACTTTGATTTGGTCTAGCTCCTGTTTGTACAAAAGTTTCAAATCTGCAGGTTATACGTATAAAGAGTGTTTTGGTTTCAAAATGTGGAATACTTCTGATTGTAAATGCAGTTAAAATAAACATACCTCGATTATTAGATGACTTGTTAGAAGAGAGCCTGGTTTCCACCTGAAAATAATACACAAACATGACAGTTTATAATAATACTGCTAGTAAACTTCTTGCAACATATTGATCTTTATATGTTTATCCGGAGAAGGGAGGGATAAATATTAAGCAAAATTTAATTTTTATTTTACAAGCACTGATCTTTTTTTAAATGGTCAGCTCGCATTTTAACATCTATGAATCTATGATAATTGAACATGTTTCAATATTAGGAAAAAAATGGAACGTATAAATAAACTGGGCTAGTTAATTATAGTTTCGTTAATCTAAATAATTAAAACATTATTTTTATCTTATACATTTAAAAATGTAAAATACTGACAGTACTGGGCTACATTCTAAATTAAATAATATGCCCCCCTATATTCAAAAAATAACATTTAAGTTATCCATATGATATGAATATCGATATCTAATCTTATCTATGATACATGTATACCTGATATCTCATTTTACCTAAATTAATGGTATATTATTCATAATTCATCATTACGCAATGTTTAATTTCCAAACGATATCCAAACTGACTTAATTCTTTTTAAAAAGCCTTATAAAGTCATTTGTTTACTTTGAAAGATATACTATACAAAGTGTTAAGTACAAAAAAGTTTAATTTTTGGCGTAAAAATATAAAAATCTGATTTCTAGAATAGTTTACTGCCATGTACATCGATATGATTTTAGGAAACTGCAAATTATTGTACAAGTTGACTCATGAAACCAGCATTTGAAATGTGCAAGATAAAATCACTTTAACCTGGAATTTCTTCTTATGATAGACATATATCTTTTAGAATTAGCTTCAAGAATTGTTGGAATACAATATTCATTTCGATGTCAATGTTTTAATGATAGTAGAAAAATAAAAATACCTTAAAGACATAAGCTGTTTTGAATTGAACTCACCTTCTTTCTTACATTAGCAAATGAATATAGGAAGGGGTTAAGAGCGGAGTTTATTGGAAGAATGAAAACAGCAACCCAAGCATACACTTCTCCCGATATGACTTGGCCACTTATAGCAAGCAATCCTGCAGAAATAAACAAAGGAAAACAGGAATGCATTCTGATACACTAATAGCGTTGCTACTATCAGCACATGGACATAAAAGGTCATAATATTACCCATAATTCCGATAGGAAACCAGCATAGGAAGTCTGAGAGGACCACAAGGAATAGGCCTCGAGCAATGGCCATGTCCTGATTTCTTCTGGTGGATTTGACACTAGATGAAGTTTGTGATATTTCCCTGTATATCAAACACTGTCCCAGAGCGATAGTCACAAACAGCAAGAAATTCAGAATAATGAATACCGCCGTAGAATATTCCCATCCAGCGGGCCGATCTCTCGTGAGGGGCAAGGCAAGGCACGCGACAGAGCGGGAGTAAAATTCTCCTTGGAAGTAACTTCCTGGGATCAATGGAATAACAGCTAACCAAATGGTGATACTCCAAACTACTGCCACACAAATCAGAGCCTTGCGTCTCGTAAATCTAAACTGGCCGAAAGGGAACTTGACTGCAATCAGGCGATCTAACGTAATAAGACACAAAAGAAGACGGAAGTTTCACTAGAGACAGTTGCGAGCATACCGGCTATTCTACAGGTAGTACTGCGTCTCCAGATTAAGTCGTTCCAAACATAGCGCCCTCGATAGTACTCGTCCGCCGAAGCTATGATAATCATGTAAACGCCCATTAGAAAATCAGATATACTCAGGTTAGTTATAAAGATGCCATGTCCCTTCTTCAGAGTGTCAATGTCAAAAAATACCTTGAAGACGAAGACGCCAAGATTCCCCAACAAGGAGCTGAATCCAATGATCCACAGGAACGCAGACAACACGTCGTTTTTCATCAAGTCGTCACATGAAGAAAACTCGTCGGGATGGGGCAAGCATTCTTGCACAGACGATGGTTTCAAACAACAAAAGGCATACGAGTCCGTATATAGTTTTTTGAGCTTTGATAGTCCGAAAAATATTTTGGATGAAAATTGTTCAATTTTGTTTCTTCTCAAATCCAGAACAGTTAACTCAGACAGATTGTAAAATGCATAATTTGAAATAAAACGGATGTCATTTGCAGAAAGATTTAAATGGCTGACCCTGACAAGTCCTACCAATGTATCCTTTCCAATGTTTTGCAAACCGGAATTCGTGATGACAATCCTCGGCAATTTGTGTAATCCTACAAAACCCAGGTCTGATATTCTCGTTAAAAGTTTATTTCCTTCCAGGTTCAAAGTTTTCAAGGATTCTAATCCGGTTAATGCATATGGATATATATTTATTATTCTGTTATTCCTCAGATCTAGTTCTAAGAGATTCTTTTGATTAACAAAGGAATAGGATTTTAATGAACTCAGCCTGCAATTAGTAAGATTCAATACAACTAAATTAAGCATGTGTTCCAAACTTGGTAAATCATGACTGAAGTCATTTCCACTTAGGTTTAGAGTCCGAAGTTCTTTTGGAAGCTTGATTAGACTTGTGCTATTTATGTTTTTGCAAACGCCAGAGAGACCGTGACACTGACATTCCTTTGGGTACTCAATGTTACACAACAGTTCGTCGTCATGGTACGGACAATGGGGAATGGAGTCGCACAGTTTACTTGGATCAAGGCAAATGGTACTATTCCTGCATCTATATAGACCTGGGCAGGATTCTAAAGGAAAATAAATATTTTCGTAAATTTGCAACAGAAACAACTCAGTGTTCTAATGTTGTGAACACATCCTACCAAAAATAAAATCTAATTCAGAAACTGTTGCTTACAACTTCTTTATCCTAGTTGAAAAAAAAATCGATAACAAAATGACAGGAACTCAAACTGTTACATTTAAGAAAAATATCTTAATCAGAAAAGGGCACAACTAATTTGGCAGGTTATTTCGATATTTTTAAGACAGATAACATCAAAATATTTTCAAACTATAAGAGTGGGTATCGTAACGCTTCATTACCACACAGTAGTTCATCAACACCATGTTTGCATTGCTTATGGCCATCGCATACTAATCTCGGAGGTATACAAAAGCTATTGGGACATTTCAAGAATCCCGTCGGGCATTGATTGAACTCTGTAAAAAAGTTATGACAGTAAATTTAAAATGAAATCATTGCTACGTCAGACTAATGTAAAAAATATGCATCATATATACCGCAATCGTCCAAATGAGACAGGTCTCTACATCCGGTGACATCACCATAAACGTCATAATCAAGAATGCACCGCTGTGACATCGGTACAATCTTTCCCGACCGGCAAAGAAAGTCATCACTAACAGCGTAAGTTTCTACCAAAATGTTTTTATAACATATTAAACATAATATAATAACATAAACAACATATTTAACTGATCAAATCAAAACAAATTTCTAATAGTATTCTTAACTGGATCAAAATGTCTACCGTCAGAACAGATCAATGGTCCAACATCTAACTTGACGAATCTATCAACGCTCGTCGGGCGGATAGCAAAAATACTTCTGATTGGTAGAACGGAGTGGTCAGTAATCACACCGAAATCTTCTCGCACCTCCGTGAAATCAGCGCGGTACCATCCTCCAACAGTTGAATTGCAATTACATCTAAAATATAGATTCTAATTGAGTAACCAATCAATTAAAAATCATCTTATATTGAAATAATTCATAGGTACTATAAAAGTTAGGAATTCAATTCTGCATTTCGATCAAGATGAACATAATTTACAAGTTGTAAACAACCGTACCTTCACTTTCTATAAGCTATTTTTAATCTGACGATACTTTGTATCAAATACGTATTTTGCTACGCTGTAAAACCTAAATACAAGTTTGATTACACTGATTTTAATTGTAACCTGATAGCAAATGTCATAAAAATTTAACATTTACATTTTCAACTGTCTTTGTCTGTGATAACATTACGAATCAATTTTGAACCTTGAAACCCAATAACTTCATTAAACATGAGTGACAAAAAATGGGCGTGTCTTATAGTTTAATCAAAGACAGTATTGGCTGCGCCGCGTAGTAATACATAGCATGTGCTACATAAAATAAAGTGGTTTTAAACAAATGTTGTTCCAAAGTGTAAAAATTGGAAATAATATAAATATAAGTTATAAGGAATCAATCTTTGAATATTTTGAGGCGATCATTTCGCTGGGAGCATGGTCAAAATTGGATTTGTCCACGCCCCAACCAAAATTATTAACTAAAAATACTCAAAAAATTATTCATAATTCCTTAAATAAACCAGATATTCTTTAGTAAAATAGGTGTATCATTAATTACACCCTGGAATAGTTTTTTCTTCATGTGGGTTAGTGGGGACATACTTCGCATCTGAATTATCTAATGGTAGAATTATTGTTTGTTCTTAAATAAAGGCAGAAATAGTTAAGCCATAAGATAAATGATAATTTAATCTTTAAGTTTCTTGTAGTTGTGAAAATATTTCCTTTGGAACAAAATCGCCCCACTTTTTCCATTGGTTAATACGAGAAGTGTTTGATTGGTCGCATCTCAATATGCCATTTTACTACGTATATAAACAGAAAACCAGGAAAGACATCAAGGATTTGAGAGGTTTTACGATTCTAATAAGATGTGTTAATTGGTTAATTGTAATTTTGGGAAAAGGTTAGCAAGTTAGTAAAGCGAAACAGTCATGGTTTGTTGAACATTGTATTTTACTACAGTTATCTGCTGAGTACTTTACTGTTAAATTAGTTAAATTACTGAATTATGGATAAAGTATCGGTTAAACTCTAATTAACTTCTGCATAAGTATTTACCAGTGTAAAGGGGAAAATCCGGAATAAATTATCTATTTGTAAAAATTTACAACTGACTTTTTTTCACTTAATCTTTAATTTAAAAAAAACAATCTTTAAGTTTAATAAAAATACAACAGAGTGCTTATTCGGTGACGTTACACGAAGTCAGCTTAAAACTGCAAAAAATGTGTTGTGTGTACTAGTAGTTCCTGGAGCTATCGACATATACAGAATGTCACCATGTGACTGTAGTAGAAACACTTTGACCGATTGCCACCTACCCTGGTTAATAAATGTAAAATGGACATAGCTGAAAGAAAAGTCTTACTTAGTTTTGCCTTCTTCACATTTGTTGACAAAGGAACATGAGCAGCCTCCCGTTGATTCACCTAAGGTCGTATGGAACTGTTTTCCGTTGTCCCCTATCCAGATGTTGTCCTGGTCATTGCTCGTGTAATGACAACGTACCCTGATTGACTGACTACACTTATTGTCTTTTTTGAGGTTCGAGATTTGTTTCTTGGTCGCCGCGTATCTTAGAGCCGTGTCAATAGTTTCTGTGTTAGCGACAATGGTTTCTTCTAGGTTGTGGTGAATAATTGTCTGTACTGTGACAGTCTGCTCAGATATGTTAAATCTACACTCCACCTTTGTTTGCTTCCTTCCTAAGACAAAACACAATTTAATTGAGGGATAAAGAATTTTTTTTCATTTTCAGTAACAAGAGTTTCTTTTATGTAAAATAATTCAATATCAAGTCCTAGTACAATATTATGCAAGAAAAAAATACAAACAATATGGATACTAGGAGGACCGACTACGAAAACATGTCTAGTTAGAAATTGTGAAATTCATTGCATCAAAATGAAATTATTCTTTTAATTAAGCTTCAAAAACAAAAAAGACCATCGAGTTCAAAATAAAAGATTCTTTGAAATGAAGCCAATTTAGTTACCTTCCAGACCAAGGCTGACAAGATACTCTCCATTTTCCCGCCTTCCCAGACTCCACCAGGCTTTACATGACCTCCGGATGTTGTTTTCACAGCTTTGGGATTCATCTTCCGCAAAAAATCCATTGCAGTCGATGAAGCCATCGCAAACCTTTGACGGATGGAGGCAGGTTTGATCGTAGCATTCGAAACCATGTTCACAACCCACTATAATACAAGCCTAGTTTGTACACAAAAATATGCAAACTATATAAGTAGCTTTAGAGGTTATCAAAAGATTGTCGTTAGAGGAGTTCGAAATAAAGATAATCACACCAAATTTGTATATTGATATTGACCCGATTGAAAAGTTTTCTTAACCAGAGCAAAATTACTGTATTGAACATATTAACAAATTATCTGCCAATAATATAGTGCAACTTGAGAAAAGACGACCAACAGCGACAATCTGGTACAATATACTATACCACAGAACTGTTCATCTACAATATACTATACCACGGGACCGTTCATCTACAATGAACTATAACACAGAACCGTTCATCTACAATATACTATACCACAGAACCGTTCATCGCTTCCGTCGACGCAATCTGGCTTCATGTCACAGTGGTATACAACGGGAATACACTGACCGCTAGAACATTCCCACTGACTCTCATTACAGGCCTGTCTGACTGCAAGGCAGAATTATTCTGCTTAAGAAACTATCTAATTAAACACCGATTAGAATATACAAGATTGTGTCAATTGTTGATGAACTAAAACTGATTGAACTTTGAGCTACGTAAGCAATCTTACTACAGCTGGATTCATCTGAACCGTCCTTGCAGTGAGCAACAAAGTCACAGAGTAGACTGAGAGAGATGCATCCACCATCACCACACCGGAACTGCGTGTCTTTACAACGGGCACCTGTTACAAACAGTCAAAGTACTTCGATAAAACAGAATGATCTTGTGGTTAATGTGTATGGTCAGAAAAATATATTTATCCATTGATGAATAGGCTAAAACATGGTATGCTTTAGAATGAATCGAAAAGAAAACCTTTTGAACTAAATCATATCAAACCTGACAACCAATATGTGTCTCTCTCGTAACACTTACTGCAATTTTCTTCATCCGAGCCGTCACTACAATCCTTTATTCCGTCACAAACAAACAACGTATTAATGTGCTCCATGTTATCACAAGTGAATATGACGTCACCAGCATACGCTTCTGTACCATTCCCATTTTTCAACCAAGTTATCCGGCTTACGATCTCTTATTAAACGTAAATATAAAAATATTACTTATTATCACTTAATACACTTTTTTCTGACTAAATGGTCCTAATCATTGATTGATCTTTTCAAGATGTTTGAAGAAAATAATGATAAAGCTTTATAGCTTTTTATCAAACCTTCAAAACATGGTAGCTGAAACGTATTTGTGTTTTACTTAAAATAACGTCGGATTTTTGTTTACATGGATTACTTATTGATGCATTGTGTGATATCTTCAAAAATTATTGACGTTTATGTTAACGATTTCACCTGTTGTATTACTGATGTCCATTTCACACATGTAGTTTCTTATTTTATCATAGGCACATGCCGTGTCATGCCAATCATTCATGGAATAAATACTGAAGAAGCTGATGCTTGTACACTTCTCATTGTACAATCCGTTAGGTTGCCTGTTCATTACTACGTCATCACGATACCTAAGCATAGAAAGATAAAAATATCTATCAAATTTTTTTGTTAAAGGTTACCACTAATGATGACTTTTGAATTACATTGTTATAGTAAAACATGATTTTGTATGAAAGGTTACAGTACAAAGCAGCGACTTCATAAATAAATCCCATTGAAAAACTTAAGATACTGGAACTCACCAGGCCGTGAATGTTAGTGGGTTACCATCAGACCAAAAGTACTCCAACTGTTTCTTGTCTTCTGAATACACTTTACGCAGTCCTGACATAAAAGAAGTTATATATCTACTACCCATCACACTTTGAAATCAGGATCAAAATTTGAAAAATTCAATACATGTCTATCTAAACAAACCAATAAACATTTTCCTATCCGCAATATCTTTTATATTGCTCGTCACGAGAAAATGCACAAATTCCAGCTCCTGTTTTGAGGCTATACTGACGAGGCTGCCATTTTGTTGATTACATTTTCGATCCGCTTCCGGCCATGTGATTCCAACGTCATTAGTGAAAATGTTATAACAACTATTGTCGTTGTAATGCCAACCAACAGGACAATCTGATAATTCAAACAATATACATTATACACAAATAAGATTTATTTAAAATCTTTTAAACAAAGATCAAAACCATAAAAACTTTGAATTAAAAAATTGCCATCGATTAGAGTTATTTGAATTTGGTGAAAGTTTAGCAACTAATTACAAAAATATTTGCCATGCATTGCTCCAAATTTTTATAACAAAGTAAAGATAAATTAAATTGACCATAAATTCAGATATGTTATAACTTATGGATCAAAACCTTCATTCGTGATAGAGGACAACGTCTGAGTGAAATCAACGAATGAATACTCCGCTAGAAATCCCCGGCCCTGCCTCTGGTCAGGGGCGGCACGAAACTCCACCCTCATATGATGCCATTTTGAGGAAATGACACTGTAAGGCCTGTTTTCCTTGCAGTATCTCCCAAGCAGTCTCTCCGTGTGAGTCAAGTCGATGTCGTAGACAGCTATGTATGAACTGGCACACGACGCTCCACCATTGATGACGTCAATATTCAGTATGTTTAGTTGCACGTATTGTCCAAACTTGCCGTCAATTCGCCAAATACATCTTTCTCCTGGTTGATATGGTGAGGGAAACCGATCAGTTGCTATATAGGCTGAAGGTATCTGACATCTTATTGTGCATCCTTCTTTTAACATTCCGCATCCCGGTTTATCTTAAAACAACACTTGATATTTAATATTCTTATTTAACTTTTGTCTAAAGATACCTTTATAGGAGCATGGTAACGTTTTGAGGTGAAAGGTTGTATATTTTATTCAAAAATAGCATTAATATTTTAAATTACAATTGGTAATGCAATAGTATATCATTTGAAAATTAAAAATGGAAAAGTGTCATTTTTCATTATTCATATCTTAGTTCTTATGTTACATGTAAAGGGGCATGGTCATGATTTTGGTCAAAATTTATTTCTCCAATTTAAATCTTTACAATGCATCAGTAAGGCATTTTTAATAGGCGACCAAACTTCGAGTGTCATTCGTTGAGTTATAAGTGAGTTACACAGCTTACAATTCTTTGCTATGTAACAAAGTTTTTGTTTACATTTTGAATGTAGAAGAGGAAATTCCAGGTTTAGACCTGAAATGAATGTATTAAACGTAAGGAACTGTTTATTAATCCTTAAAATGAATAAGAAGATAAAAGATTTTTTCTGATATATTGAACCTGTGTAAACAAAAACAAATGACAAGTACCCTGTTTAAAGGACGAAGAATTGTGAGTCCGTCATCTTGCTAATAACTCTACAACTGACTCATAATTTTCCTTTGATCATAAGAAATGAATTACTAAAGCATTGTTAATAATAAAAACAGAAAAAATAGAATTTGACCAAAATCGTGACTATGTCCCTTCAAGCAGATAACCATTTATAGAATCATCAATACAATGTTGATTTGTAACGTATTTCTATAAACAATCAGTAAGAACAGTACATGTAATATAGGTCATTTACCTGATTTTGAAGCTATTATTTCAAATATCTTTTCTGAATTTTCTCTCGATAATTGAAAGCAAGTTTCAAGCGTCATTGAGATTGTTTGCCCCTTTGTGATGAACATCGAGTCCTTGAAATCACCTTCAGTATCTGCTGTGATTGTAAAGGTGTTCGAATCATCCCTGACAGAGATACTGTCTTTGCATTTACCTGGATTGACATCAAACATTCCTAACTGAAACACAAAATATGTATTGTCGACATACTAAATGATATACAAAATGTTTTCTGAAATTCTAAATAAGGAAAATAACAACAATTGTATAAATTTAGTTTAATTTGTAAAGGTTCATTGAATCTTTATCTTGTATATTATCTTTGTGTTTATTTTAGTTTTGCAACTTTTCTTTAGGACTAAAAGCAAACTAAGAGTCAAATATGCATTGACAGTCTCCTGAGTACCATAGCCCATACACAAACTTGTCGAAGAGTCTTATACATTTATGGATTTAATTAAGTTTCGTTATGGAGTAGAATACTCATAATATTGTAATGACGACTACATCCCTGCCTGAAATCTTTCAAACAGGACTATGAAACCTATAATTTTAGTAAAAAATTAAAATTCATAATAGAGTGCATGTCCTAATATTGGAAAGTTCAAGACTCTCATAGAAGATAATTTTGCTATCGTGATATTTGTTAACTTTCAAGATAGGTATTATGTGTATCAACTAAAACAAGGATGTTGGTATGCATGTTTTACTAAAAACCGAATATATTGATTTTAAATCATTATACATGTAACTGTTTATTAGTTTGAAAATAAACCTTAATTTATTTTAAATTTACCTTATTCAAATCCAACACCGTTGTTGGTTTTGCCAGCTTTAAGTACACTATTTCTATTTTGACGAATTTAGAAGTTCCTGCGTCAATTATCCATGTACAGTTTAAACCCTGTCCGTAACTAAATGGAAATCCGGGGGACCTAATGACAGCCTCGTCCTCCTTTGTCAGGTTTATAAAAAAGTTGCATCGATTAGGCTTCGTCACGCCTGGAAAGGGTTCAATATTAAATGAAAAGTTTTAAGGGTGATTTTTTTAATGTTTGTTGTGTTTGTAATTAAATGAAATTTTCATAGTATTAAAAAGGTAAATATTACATATTATTCATATGAATAATTAAATTTTCAATCTAAGTTTTATTAAAACGTCAGCCAACATTCTCACTTAGAGCGATACAATTTTTAAAAATGTAACCATAAACAAGAGGCCCAGGGGCCACATCGCTCACCTGAGCAACAATTGCCTTAATTCTGATCAAATTAGCATTACAGTATCAAAATATCTTGACAACTAAGTACAGTAGATCTTGCTAAAAAAAATAGAAAATCTGTCAATTTTTATCCACCTCTTTTTTTTGGTAAATATCAAGCCCCTTTTGTTGTTGTACCTGTAAGAAGATTTTTCTCTATTCCAATTTACCCCCCCCCCCCCCCCCTCCATTTCGTGGCCCCCCTTTTCTCTAGGGAATCATGGTTTCATCAAACTTAAATCTGCATAACCTGTGCTTTCACACTAAGTACTGAGTTTTGGACCGAAAACTTTCCCAGAATATTTTTAAAGATTTTTCTCTATATATTCCTATGTAAAAATTCAAACTGCCCAGCCCTATCACTAGGGACTGTGATTTTGCAAACTTGAATTTACACTATCCGAGGATGCCTCTACACAAGTTTAGGCTTTTCTGGCCAAATAGTCTTTAAAAAGAAGATATTAAAGATTTTCTCTATATATTCCTATGTAAAAATTCATCCCCCATTGTGGGCTCACCATACCCCATGACTATTATTTAAACAAACTTGAATCTTTACGATCTTGGGATGCTTCCACTTAAATTTGGGCTTTCCTGGCCTTATAGTTTTGAGAAGAAGATTTTTAAAGATTTTCTCTATATATAAAAATTTATCCCCCATTGTGGCCCCGCCCTACCCCCAGGGACCATGATTTGAACAAACTTGAATCTACATTATCTGAGGATGGTTACAATTTGAGCTTTCTTGGCCATAAAGTTTTGAAAAGAATTTTTTTTAAAGATTTTCTCTATATATTCCTATATAAAAATTTATCCCCTAATTGTGGCCCCACCCTACCCCTGGGGACCATGATTTGAACAAACTTGAATCTACACTATCTGAGGATGCTTCCACTCAAATTTAAGCTTTTCTGGCCTTATAGTTTTTGAGAAGAAGATTTTTAAAAAAATTTTCGATATATTCCTATGTAAAACATGACCCCCCTCTTGTGGCCCCACCCTACCCCCGGGGACCATAATTTGAACAAACTTGAATCTACACTATCTGAGGATGCTTCCATTTTAATTTGAGCTTTTCTGGCCAGATAGTTTTTTAGAAGAAGATTTTTAAAGATTTTGTCTATATATTTCTATGTAAAACTTGATCCCCTAATTGTGGCCCCCCCTACCCCTGGGGACCATGATTTGAACAAACTTGAATCTACACTATCTGAGGATGCTTCCACTCAAATTTAAGCTTTTCTGACCTTATAGTTTTTGAGAAGAAGATTTTTAAAAAAAATTTCGGTATATTCCTATGTAAAACATGACCCCCCTCTTGTGGTCCCACCCTACCCCCGGGGACCATAATTTGAACAAACTTGAATCTACACTACCTGAGGATGCTTCCATTTTAATTTGAGCTTTTCTGGCCAGATAGTTTTTTAGAAGAAGATTTTTAAAGATTTTGTCTATATATTTCTATGTAAAACTTGATCCCCTAATTGTGGCCCCACCCTAGCCCCGGAGACCATGATTTGAACAAACTTGAATCTACACTACCTGAGGAAGCTTCAACTTTTATTTGAGCTTTTCTGGACTAATAATTTTTTAGAAGAAGATTTTTAAAGATTTTCTCTATATATTCCTATGTAAAACTTGATCCCCCCATTGTGGCCCCACCCTACCCCTGGGGACCATGATTTGAACAAACTTGAATCTACACTACCTGAGGAAGCTTCCACTTTTATTTGAGCTTCTCTGGCCTAATAATGTTTTAGAAGAAGATTTTTAAAGATTTTCTCTATATATTCCTATGTAAAACTTGATCCCCCCATTGAGGCCCCACCCTACCCCCGGGGACCATGATTTGAACAAACTTGAATCTACACTATCTGAGGAGGCTCCCATTTTAATTTGAGCTTTTCTGGCCTGATAGTTTTTTAGAAGAAGATTTTTAAGGATTTTGTCTATATATTTCTATGTAAAACTTGATCCCCCCATTGTGGCCCCTCCCTACCCCTGGGGACCATAATTTGAACAAACTTGAATCTACACTACCTGAGGATGCCGCCACACAAGTTTGAGCTTTTCAGGCCGAATAGTTTTTGAGAAGAAGATTTTTGAAAAATACCAACAAATTTTCAATAATTCTCAATTATCTCCCCTTTAAAGAGGGCGTGGCCCTTCATTTGAACAAACTTGAATCCCCTTCACCTTTGTGCCAAATTTGGTTGAAATCTGCCCAGTGGTTCTTGAGAAGAAGATGAAAATGTGAAAAGTTTACAACGCCAACGCCGACGACAACGACAACGACGACAGACAACGGACAAATTGTGATCAGAAAAGCTCACTTGAGCCTTTGGCTCAGGTGAGCTAAAAAGAGATAAAATGTTCATTAACTCTACACCAAGCAAAAGCTACAAAAGTGTTTCGTTTTATGATTCTACGTAAATTACGCATATCTTATGTTTAAAGGGGCATGGTCACGATTTTGGTCAAATTTTATTTTTCTGTTTTTATTATTTACAATGCTTTATGAATGCATTTCTAATAATCAAATGAAATTTGGATGCCCGGCGATGAGCTATAAGCAAGATACAGGGCCCACATTTCTTTGTCATGTAAACAAGGTTCGTACCCTGTTTTTGCTTACATAGGTTCAATATTCCAGTAACAATCTTTTTCAAGATGATTTGTCTATATTCTTATTCATTTTAAGCATAAATAAACACATTCCTTTTAGGTCTAAAACGGGAATTTTCACTTCAACATTCAAAATGTAAACAACAGCTTTGTTTAAGTAGCGAGGAATTGTAAGCTCTGTAACTCGCTTATAACTCAACAAATGACACTCAAATTTCGGTTGCCTATTATAAATGCCTTACTGAAGCATTATAAACATTAAAATTGAAATAATAATTTTTGACCAAAATCGTGACCATGCCCCTTTAAAGATAAATTTAAATTAAAAAATAAAGTCAATTATTGTATACATCATTATTCTGTGATATAAGGAGAAAACACTTGTGACATTTTTCGACCCCATGGTTTCGCAAAAGTCAAATAGTATTTGTTTCATTGTAAATTGATTCTAAATAACCATTTGTACACTAATTTGAACGTTTGTTAGAATCAAAGAGAGAAAACTGGCTTTTAAATTTGCTTCCATTAGCAATAATGAACATAATTATATAAAAATTATTAAAAAAGAAATGTAAAAATAATAAATTACATCCAAAAGCTGTGAGTGAGTTATAGCTCTTTCATCAAACCGTTGACAGGTACTAGTATTCTAATCTCCCTCGGGCAAGCTCTTTGGGAATAATTCATGTCTCGGTTTTGATAAGGAGCAATCTCATTTACAGCCTTGGATAAACTATACTGCAAGAACGAGTTCTAATCAATTAAGTACTGTGTTAATCAATTATATGTTAAATACATATCATTGAAATTGTTTATATTTCTTTATCACAATTAATTACAACTCATCCAAACAAAACATTTACACGATAGCTGTTAATGCGATTAAAACTTACTGAATTTGATAACGAGACATTAAAAGTATAATTAAACACACCCAGTGGCTGTGAGTGAGATAAAGCTCTTTTGACAAACCATTAACTTGAATTACAATCTTTCTGACAAGCTCTTGGGAATAACTCATGCCTCTGGTTTGATAAAAAGCTCTCTAACTCACAGCATCCTATAAACGTATAATAATACTCCTTGTTATACTTTCATGTTAAATACTGAAATCTGATTGGTTTAGACGCAGTTCATAATCTGTTCTATTACCCTCAGCGTTAGCAACGCACTTAGCAACGGGTAACATTACGAATTGTTACATGCGCGAAAATCATGCGCGTACGGTTTGCCTTAGAATTCACGTTATTCCTATCTAAAAGCAGTGATGTTTCTTTAAAATTAAGACATTCAGTATAACAAAATAAATAGTGCCTTTTTGGGAGGATAACAGTTGAAATTGACACCCCTCGAAAACCATTGTCAACCATCGCTTCGCGTCGGTTGACAATGGTTTTCTCGGGTGTCAATTTCAACTGTTACCCTCCCAAACAGGCATTATTTATATATTGTCATTTTCAAGTTAGTAACGACTTCTATCCTCACTTTGTGACAACCGACAGACATAAATTTACCACTAAAACACAGACGATGGGAGGCGTAGGTTAGACTGGATCCGGTCAGTACCAACGCGGACTGTCGTGTCGGGTGGTACCGGTCACCATCAAACAGGGAACAAGTTTTTCCGGCAGAATAATCCTTAAAATTCAGAGACGTGCACCCATTGGACAGACAAAACTCTCTGCAGTCGTCGACCGACGTGAAGTTGTACAGAATATAAGGTGAACCATTCAACCAAAAGGAAAATCGCCTCAGCTCCTCAAACCCGAAATCCATACTTTCTTCTTTACATTGAATGTCTCTTTGCACTGTTTAAATAAAAAAAGAGTGTAAAGTGAGTATGATCCGTGCCAGCAATTAAGTTGTTCAAGATATTTATAAACCTAAGGCAATGTTTTTAAATAATTGGTCTTAATGTTGTTATTTTTGGGAATAATTTAATTCTGCTTGTAACGCGCTTTCTGATTGCCTAAATATTATATTATGTCGTATAAAAAATGTTGCCTACGTCATTGTAAGACTAAAGTCAAAAAGGTATCAATACGCCTTACGTTACTTTTGAATTTTGTACAATTTTACGTCATTTTAAATGTCAAATGACCGGTGAACCAAATGACCGTTTTTATCTACAATGAAGAGTAAAAAAAATTAAATTATAAGCAATGAATTCAATATTTATTAGTTTTATATGATATAAAATGGTTTGGAACAGTTTACGCTTTTTTATAAACCGCTTCGCAGTTTATAAAGCGTAAACTGCTTCAAACCATTTTATATCGTATAAAACAAATAAATATTGAATTTATTCCTGAATAATTTTAACAATGGGGGGGGGGGGGTGGCATAAATGTTCATTCTGTTTCACCGTTGGAATCATGATTTAAGTTTATTTTAAAAAACATGTTTTGGTCTGAAATAATCTTTGTAATTACGATTTTCTAACAAAATGTCTCTGTAGAAATTAAGTTGTTAAGTTTTCTCAAAATCTGGAAGATTTTTGTCTTCCTATTTCAGAAGTGAAGTAAGTAATGGATCTTTGCCGAAAACAGTTTTGTATGAACAGTTTATCAGACAGTTTCGAGGCCTATTAGGGTAACAGTCTGATATTCAGAAGCTCACAAATATTGGATTATCACACGTAAATTTTTAGACTGCTGGAATGGAATGACATCACAACATTGTTAAAATTCTTCTTTTACGATATTCACGTGTCTCCCAAGTGTGGTATATTTTCTTTTCTAAGTCTATTTACTTTCTTTATATCTAATATTTATCATAAAACAAATTATATATGCCATAAACCTACGTTTGATTATGTGCATTGAAAATGCACCAATTTTAAAGGGTCGCGGTAACTATGGGATTTCGTACAAATCAAAGCCATGATTGCTCTATGTATTATTAATTCATTAATAAAATATTACGCCTTATACAGCCGTCGGGAACAAAAAATAAAATCTTTGTTCAAAGAAATCCAACATTTCGGGTGCATTACGTTGTTTCTGGCAGCCAATTACTTCCGCCTTCAGGCAGGCTTGTTGCCCGTTCGTTGTATCAGGAATTATTTTGATGTAACGGGCCAGGATTTCATGATGAAATATAAACGTCTGTGGCGTAATCACTGCAGCGCTGACATCGATGACAAACGTCTGAAATTTGATCAATATTATACAAAAGGGGCGATTTTACATTGTTTGTATATACCTCTCATTGGAAAATGTGATTGTGGTAATTCCTACAACAACCAAAGTTTTTCTTTACATTATCTTTTAATAATTGTTTGCCAAAAAAAAAAAATTTTCAGTATACCCTCACCATATGACAAGAGGCTTATGAGCAAGATGTATCGCCTAATAAATCAAAATTGAGTTCTAACATCAACCAGGTTATTATCCTTGAAAATTGGACAAAAGTAAAATTATACACTTGTGATTTGAAACCGCGAAATAAGAAAAATATAGAACCTTTTTTGTATTTTTTGTAACTTTCTTTGCTGATACTTTTAGACATTTGAGATGAAGAACAGAAGTATATAAATGTATGTATCAAACAATGAATAAAAAGATATATATTGTTCATTTTTTGTTCTTGACGTTGAGGTAACACTCCTTACCACCCACCTTGACGATCCCCGCGAAGTCGTCGTACAGCCTTAGGGACTTTCTCTCGGTCCCGTAAGACACCAGGAATGACCGAATGTACTTGGAATCCTTACCGGAAGTCCAACCTTGCACCATCAGTCCCTGGACAATAGTAGGGGTGATAAGGTCGATCTGCAAGTGCAACAGTTTGGTACTGTTATATGCTTTATTTACTGTTTATTTTTCAAACAGTCGATATAACATTGAATTATATAAAAATCTGAATCATCATGTTCAATTTTTGCTGTTGTTTTGTACGCTAGTGAATTAAAGTTCCATTCTTAGAAATTGTATTTAAAAAAAACAAAACTATAAATTACAAGCGAAATTACTTTTATAAATGCAATTATCTATTAACAGTCTCCATTTCACAAATCATAAAAGTCAATCATTTTCTCTAAAAAATGATTTGATTTTCATGGTTTTGAAAAATACTGGCGTTGATACTTACTAAAAACCATGGAGAATCGTCTTCCGGAGATGAGCACCATCCTGGGTTCGGATTGTACAATCGCCCCCGATGAGCCAGCGCTATTGATTCTACTACAGATCCTTCAGCGTCTTCAGAGGAACCTTCGAGTTGGTAATTGTAGATATTACCCGAGGCCATACCTAGAGGCCTTCCACAACTGGTAGCTATATCAAGAAAGTTGACCCAATTGATAAAATTTTGACATTAACAGTTTAAATCCTCGCGAATAAGTCAAGTAAAATTTTGACTTATTGTTTCAGTCGCTTTTCAAGCTCTTTATTGGCATTAAGACTGATTTAAAGAAATGATACAAGCTCGTCATCTGATTCTTGATAGTTTATCATGAATTACAATTTTATCATACATGTACTCACATTTTCCTAGGATCACCATCTCGTTGATTTCCATTCGATAAAATATACCCGGCTTGCTACCCGGGTGAGAAAAGTCGAAGTTCCGGACCGTAACATATTGACCAATCACGGGACGTCTACACTGGTACCGGAAGACCCTAGAATATCCCGGAAATCGGAGGTCGTCACACCGCACGGCGCCATAGTTCATGAAGTCCCATGGATTCTTGCTGACGTATGTTCCAAAATATCGCAGGTTATTTGGAAAGTTAGCTAAAACCAGAAAAAGAGTAACAGAGACAGAAAAGTAAAAATGTGATCTTTTTACCATTACAAGTCTTCGTACAATTACAAGTTTTCTTACATGAATTATCACTCTATAACTTTTTATTAAAAAAAAAATTATATCAACAACTTGATATACTGGGAATATTTTTTTCTACTATTAATTGTTCAAATTAGTTGTTCGAATTAATTAAGATGTCGAAAAATCACTTTAAAATCAATTACAGAATTTATTAGAATTTTTCCTAAAAAATTGAAAATGTAAAATGATATTTTGAATATGTCGCCCTATAGGACTGGGCAATAAAATTACATATATTGTGACACTACGAGTTGTGACGTTGTGGGGATGTCCAATACGAGAATATTTATTTACAGACGTCAGTGATAAAAACACTGCTGACTTACTGACAGATCGGTAGATAAGGATGGCATGGACCTCTACAAACTCCTGAAGATTGACCTGGAACCAGGGCTTCAATAGGGGACGGTCTGTGACCAGGGATTTCAAGTTGCCTGCAAAATCCTGCATATGTGAGGTCGTAAGGGACATAGTATTGTGACGTTCTATATTTTGAATTAAAACAATACTAGAAAATTCAGAGTAATTTTAAAAGTATTTTCTTTCCCAAAATTGTCACCTAACAGCGTAGCGCAATGGGTTAGAGCGTTGACTACAAATCTATAAGTCGTGAGTTTGAATCCCGCTGGTGTTTTTAAAAATTTTAACTTTCCAAACATTTTAAAAACTTCTTAGGGGATCAAATATCGTAAAAATTAAAAGTTCTAAATCGGTGAAAGTATTTTGGTTATAATGTACTAGTATTATTACTTATTATTATCGACAGGTGTCCCATATCACATAAAACACAGTGGTGGATTTGAAAAATGATTATTACTCCAAATATTCCGGACTCACCTATAGAACCATCCACTGCGTACTCCGGTTTCATTGTGTTGTAATGTGGTACACTTCGAAAAGGTTTGAATTTTCCAAATTCTTTCAAATCTCTGTCCTCACCTAAGGAAAACCAGCAATTCAAATCTTTAATCAGTATCAACTGAGGACAGAACTTGAGTAATGTTCAACGTCTTTCTAAAACCTCATCAAAGTCCCTTCCGCGCATGTGTCGCGAGAAGGTTTCGTAGCGATTTCAAGTCAATCTATTGTCAAAATTCCTACACAAGTTTAAAAGGAAAGATTAAATGTATCAATACATGCTGCTGAATCTTAAATACAATACTTTTAATGAATTTTCAGGCGCTTGTTTATATCACTTCAAACTGCTAAATCCCACGAAAAAACATTGCCTGTCATTACCTTTAACTTACTTCACATGTTTTTCACGTAATAAAAGTTTTTATTTCATCAATAAGATTTATTTTCTTTTATTTATCTATCTTTTAATCAAATCACATGAATATTCAATAATTGAATAAGCACAATTTTATGTGGAAGTTTGACAGAGACAAAGAGAAAAACCTCACCACATTTAGGTATCCCACAGCTTCTCACGGTGGAGGGGTGCTGCACCAAACAGACGGGTTCGTTTGTTTTGTAACTGCCGATTTCATATGCACGGCAGTAATTACTCTCAAACTCATGGTAAGCCTTGCGGTCGTTTTTGTAGAACGAGTCCGATGAGCCTGCCCATTGTAGACATCCTCTTCCGGTTGCCGTGACGTTGGCGCGGCCACTGTAGGAGTTTCCGATGTCAGACTCGTAGTAACACTCCCGACGCTCTGAATGAAGAGCCTCAGTTTAAAGGCGTGATAAAATTTAAAAAGGGGGAAAATAATGATTAATCAAATGTAAGATTAACTGGTACAATTATGATATTTTACATTTAAAGGCGAAAAAATCATAATGGCTCTAGATTTAAAAGAATGAAAATGTATTGGGTTTTTTTTAGTTCGACACATACATCATAATACGTATGTTGATATTAATGAAACATGTATGCATTGCTTTAACATTATTTGAATGTCACTGTTCATTAATCAAACTTTGTTCATTCAAAACCATAAGAATCACAAAAATTATAAGAATACACAGAAAAACTTATATGTTCGACATACGTTGAACATACGTTGAATAATTATGTGATCTGAAACATAATTAGCTATAAAAAAAAAACGAGCATGTTTGGAACTGTCATATGTTTAACATATTGTTCAAATTCATATTATTTAAACATATTCAACATACGTAGAACAATCCATGTGCTCAACGTATGTTCAAAATATGTTCAATATACGTTACCAGACAAATGTGTTAAACATACGTTGCAATTTTCAACGTGAATGAGACCTGAATATTCCTTTATCGTGGTTCTAGTCTAGGAGCAATAACTGTTTTCTCAAAATCTAAAAGTCTACAAAACTGTTATATCTAATCAATAACTTACCTTGCAGTTATGGACGAAAATACCATAAAGAAAAAAAATATTATATCACCAAACCTTCTATAAAATGCAAAGCTGATATGTTTACTATGAGATACATTATAAAAGTTAACCTATGAAATATCATATATTTGGGATTGGGAGGGGGGTAGTACCGTAAGGTATATAGTAACAATATGGCACGCCCACAGAGTTATTCAGTGTTGTTTTGTCGAACATTGGTAACGCCCCTTTAAACTCCCAGTTATTGTTCTGATTGGTCATATAGAAGAAATCCCTTTGTGACGTCATTGACTCTATCTCCTGACATCTGTCTACAGATTGACTCTGAAAAAATACAAACGGGTTGTTGTCATTGTAACATTTTTCATAGGAGACATTGTCAGGGTTTGCACCAAATGTACATATAAATTCTTTTTGCCATGTTATGAAATGCGTAAGGTTTTTTGTGATGGTCAACCAAAATCCATCAGTGGGTTGTACCGCTACAAGCAGGTTGGAGAGACTATTTAAGTTTTTAAAACAAAGCTCGTAATATTGAGTTTTTGTGGTAGGATTTTTGAGGTTTTTTTTTAAATTGTTGACATGTAACAAAAATTGATTTAATAGCACACTGAGATTATTAATCACTAGAAACTAATCCATTTGACTAAAACAATGTTATTTTGAAAAAAAAGAAAATTATTTTTTTTTGTATGAACCTCACCAACGTACAACCAAACTGAAGATGATTGTAAAAAATACCTAGTAAAATATAATTAAAAAGGCATCAAACATGGAAAATGAATTTCATTTTTTTTTAGCTCAGATTGTGACAATGCCCATTTGAACACATTTTCTTAAGATTCTTACACGTCTTTAAAGTAATTTTCAGTAAGCGATAAACGTTTTATATTGCAATCTTTGGTTTTTTAAAACAGAAATGCGTGTACCTGAAACATGATGAAAGGGAATTCTTTGGGAAGCTCAATTGGTGTCGAATGGTTCCCATCTTCTCTACAACAGAACTGGAGTAGGAGTGTCTGGTTTTGTATCATTTTCCCCGGAATTTGACCCCCTATGTCCTGTTCAGTAAACTGGTATCCTCTAATTGTCAAGGTACCGTTGGTAAAGTCTGTAAATAAAATCGTGACTAAAAATTTTAAGTGAAGTTATTAACTCTCGTACATTACTGTTTACCTGCTACTAATATTTTTTTCACAAGGAGTATGGTGGCATATCTCTGCCCCTTGTGTGCAAGTTATTTTTCTACCAAATATGTCGACATGCAAGATAAATATGTTGACATGCAAGATAATTATGTCAAAATGCAACATAACTATGTTGACATGCAAGAAAATTGCAATCAAATAAGAGTTATAAATGATTGCAATTTTCTTGCATGTCAACATAGTTATATTGCATGTTGACATAACTATCTTGCATGTCAGCATCTTTATCTTGCATGTCGACATAATTAATACAAAAATAACTTGCATACAAGGGGCAGAGATATGCCACCATAGAAAATGATAGACCATATATAATCATGCTCTGAAAATGTAGAGGAGTTAAGATTAGGAAAAATTGATATTTATTTAACTCTACTAAACGATTATAGTCCTTTGGTATGTGAATGTACCAACAAAACGTTGATATTTCCTGCTTTTCAAATGTCCTTAAAGCAGTCATAGAAAAGGGTAGAATTTTCAAAACTTTGTTTTAGAATTAAACACGTACTATTTGGATATTCCTACAAAATTTTAAATAATCTACAGTACATAACATGTACTTAGAATATTGGAAATACAAATTGAAATCACTCGGTGTATGAGAATATATGGAATAAAAGTAGGGTATGGCTCGGGAAAATCAAACAACTTATATGTGTACATGTATGTGAACAAGAAGATGAATTTGTACTGACATCTGTCAGTCAGATTGTCATTTTTTTTCTGACATTTCTAATTGTTACATTTGATTTAAAACAGTAAGTATTTGTAAACTAAATGTACCTATCAAAATTCAACACATGTTTCAACAACTTTTTCATCGAGAAAAAGAAAGATGAAAATAAAAATCATTTAACTCCATAAAATGCATTATTCTCCAAGCGCAATTTCAATATCATTTAGATACATGAAGACAATATTGCAATAAAACGTAAATACAGTTAAAGGTACAAAGCAAGTACTGATAAAATGTCATACGTTTTTGATCGATGTGTCTTATTTTCCATAGAACTTCAAAGCAGTGAAAACGTGCATACGTTATCTATTTTTAACTTGGGTCATGCTTTAAATTAAAAATGAATGTGAAATTACAATCAACAAAGTTTCTCTCTCAAACATAGTTCTCTTCTCTCTGACGATGAGTTTCCATTTGACTTTGAACCTTATGTCAAGGCTACAATCTCTTACCTGGTCTTTATAATTAATAAGTATGAAAACGAATGCACTTAAACCCCTGTCACACCGGAGCTGCGTTCTCACGGCGATCCCGCTGCGTCCTTAAATAATGTAAAACGCCAAGGTAAACGCAGTAGAGTCTCCTACAGCGCCGTAACAATACAACGGCATCTTCGTCCGTCGCGGTGGGATCGCCTTGAACATTTAAGAACGCCTTGCGACGGCGCGCACTTTGAACATGCACAAAGTACGCGCCGTGGCTCGGCGTTCTTATAAACACGCCGTAGAAGCGGAGTGAGGTCGCCGTGACATCTCCACTTGTAAAATTTTCAAATAAAACTGTACATTTTTTCTGAATTTTCCTTGCGATCCTACGGCGATTCCATGAAATTTACAACGCCGTGAACACGCCGTGGGGACGCAGCTTGGTGTGACAGGGCTATGCAAGTAAATTTTTTATAGGCTCCATTGCATTAATCGGGATAAATCTAACCCTATACGGGATGTTCAAAGGTCGGTTATAACACTTATGACAAGGAAAACCTATTTATGATTGGTGTCCAAATGATAAAATGATGTAAGGCGGCCACTTATGTATGTTGAACCTAGAGCGAACCCAGAGAAGCAATTCGGCTAATGTGTTCAGTGATAACTACAAAACTAATCAATTTATATGTTCAAATCGACAAAGAGACAGAACGTATGATAGTCATAGTTTTTAAGATGGTAAGCCAGCTGATAGAAAACCGAAAAGCACGTGTACCCAGAAAAACATTTGTGTTAAACAAATTTGGTATGAAAATTGTAATATCTATTTTACTGTCGAAAATCGTATGCTGGTATTATCAAACACAAAACTCATGAAATACTTCCGTACCCTTGGGACAACTGCCAGTAAAGTTGTATAAACAATATTGCCCTTTGGGCCATTCAGTGGATGTCATATTGCCTTCTATATCCTCGAAGTAGGTCGGCATTTTCACACAGAAATTCATCTGCAGGGCGCGGTAATGGTAAGGCCCTAGGATGTTCGGCTCGATGACGTCGGTAAGAGGTCCGGGGTTCTGCATGTTCCATTCCTGTTGCTGTGAGGACTCGGGGAGGGTCAGGTTGACATAGGATGTTGACCAACCTCTAGCCTCGGTCTCAGGACAGCCGAACATTGACGTGGGGAGGGCATAGGTCCCGCCAGGCCACAGACTTCTCTCGTAATCTGCAAAGACAAAGAACGCATGATCTATGTTTGGCTTGTTTCGTGTGAATTTTTAATATATATTTGAATTCAAATAAAAAAAAAACTATTTTTTTAAATTACGTAAATTGTGTGGTCGGTGGATTAACGAACAAAGAATATTCATATTTCATAAATATATATATTACTTTTTTTCAAGGTTGAAAAAGTCAAGCGAGGATCGGATCCGGACTTTTGGTGACATTGGGATAAATTACCATAGAGTAACAGTAAAAATATTTGTTTCATACAACGTGTATCATGTTAAATTCAAACTGATTTTTAAAAGTTAAAGATAAGCTTTAGATTGATGAGATTGAAACTTTGAATCTGATATATTCAATGAATATATATGTATACGCATTCATAATAGTTGAATTTTCGTCCAGATAAAGTTCAGAAACATACTGCTATGGTACAAAAGATTTCGCTATATATCTGTGTTCGTACCAAACTAGTTTTACTGTAATACATGTACTACACTGCATGTACATGTATTTTTTTTTCAGAAACGTGAAAGAACCTTTTTTTAAATTTATCTAAATTCAAAAATTGCGGAAACAAGTAAATGACTATGACAGGTGCGCGAACACTAAGCACGTGAAGCATCAAGTACTTACCGTTCTGACAGAAGAACCCATAGTACTTTGGTGGACAATCACACTGACAGGTCGTCCGGACAAGTCGTCCCCCGTTCTGGCATTCCACAAACGGACACACTTAAAATAAATTTTTAGTGAATCAAAAATTAATTTTCTTATTTCCATGATGTCGGCAATAAAAGGCCTAGGTGTAGCATCGCTAACATGAGCAATAATGTTTAACTTTGACCTATGACCGTTCAGATTCAAGTAGTCAACTTGCTTTATTAATCAAATAAAACGTATTTAATGCATAAAATACATGTGTATATCAATGCATACGTAAGTTTCTACATTCTTTTTTAAACTGATCAAACACAAAAGCACAATCAAAATCTGCAGAAGAGACCCTTTTTATCAATTTTCTATTAAAATATCCCTTCCTTCTTCATGTATCAACATTCAGAATCTAGACGACCACTCATCGCTGGATGCAAAATTATTATTGTTAAAGGCGTGACGATCATGCATCATAATAAGTAAATCCGTGATCATAATCAAGATGAGTCAAACGCGTGATGACCACTATGATGATTAAAAAAACGTATGAATAATAATGATATATGAAAGAGACGTGGGGATCTTCATGATGAGTAAAAGATGATAATGAGCATGATGATTTAAAAACATGATTCTCTTGATGAGTAAAAACATATGTTGATCAGTATGATGATTAAATGTCTGATGATCTTCATGATGAGTAAAAATATATATGATCAGCATGATGATTAAAAGCCGTGATGATCTTCATGATGAGTAAAACATGATGATTGATCAGCATGATGAATAAAAGAAGTGATGATCATCATGATAAGTAAAACATATGATGATCGGCATTATGAATAAAAGAATTGATGATTATCATGATAAGTAAAAATATATGATTATTAGCATGATTATTAAAAGATATGATGATCATCACGATGAGCAAACGACGTAGGTAATGATCATTATGATAACAAAAAGGCGTTCACTTGATTATCATCATAATGAGTACAACACTGAATACCATCATGCATGATAACAAAAAACGTGATGATCCTATTGATGAGTAAAAGGACATGACCATCAGCATTATGAGGATTGGTCGTGGTCACCCGTGGATGTCAGACAAAGACGGTCCCTGTTCAAACACACTTCTACGTATCAGATTGCTTCATTGCCAATTTCACAAAGAGTACCGCGTCCTCATGTTAAAAAGTTGTCACATATTTCATATGTTTTCTATGAAAGGTCCAAGGTGTTCCGGATGATAGATTATAATTATTTGCTAAAATTTTTATCTCAGGTTGTGACCGTTTCCTGAACTCTGCGTGTCTTGGATAAAAAAAATCGTACCACTTTCAAAAAAGCAATCCCTTAACAATTATCATCAGTAGAATATCTTAAATATGTGTGACTACCTCCTCACCACCAGCGTAAGACGAGCACTGGTCATGTCCTAAAGGGGTTTGGGTATAAAACACTTGAAACCGTCTTCATTTACTTGCATGCTTCAATATCCATCCATTTTTTTTTTCAGGGGAATTTCAATAAATGTATTTTTATTTTTAATTGAAATTCGACACCCGTGCCACTCTCCCTATAAAGATAATTACCTTTATCTTACAGAAGTTTCAGGGTAGAGGTGTATATAAACTTTGATTTTTCAAACCAGCTAGGTTTTCTCAAATAGTGAATTTCAAAAATGTTTTTTTTTCTTCTTTCAATGTAAGATTTGACCAATTCCTTCCCCAATATGGTCAGCATATGATTCCAAGAATTGTCGTATTTGGACCAATACTGAACAGTCTTGATGCCAGCGTTTTGTCAAATGAATTCTTGGTTGTTAATTTAACCTTTGTTTTCCGTTCTTCTAGACACCCTTCCCCACCCAATATGCTGTTTTACACCAAGGGTCATATAAAAAATATATTTATGACTTCTATATTCATTGTACATATACATGTACATGTATTAATTTGCTTCCTTGTTCTTAAAGATTTATTTCTAGACTTTAGAATTGTTTTTGCCTTCTGTTTTATAATTGTATAATGAGCTTTTAACCCCCAGTAGAACCGTTTTCTGATTTCTGAAGGGGTGGGGGATAAATAGAAAAACTTGAATATATCATATATACATGTAAGAATGCTTGTGAAAGAGTACTAATGGTTAATTGGCTCTTGAAAAGAAAATGCGAATAACCTAATTTTTTTCTACTCCCAACCCTTCAAAGGTTGAAGGAACGTGCTAAGTTTTGTTAAAATCTGCTGAGTTATTCAAAAGATAACGCAAGACAGAATCAGGAATGATTATTCAGTTTTCTGCTTTGGTGATCTTTTGCATAACAAAAGATGAACAAGAAATCATATTGACGCAAGCGTCAAATGGGCCGCAAAAAATATAATTGTTGTATGAATCATTGGTTGTTTACATAAAAACACACCACAAAGAAGAAAATAAGAGTTGGTTGTTCTAATTTTTATGGTAAATTTTAATATACTTTCAGCAACTTGTTTTGAAGTTTAACATTTTACTATTATCTTAAAGAATCGATTTCGTTACTGTAAGCATTTCTAACGGAAATTGTATGATCATTGCCATAGTATAAAGTAATGGAGAACACATTGATTTGTACATTACTCTAATACAAAGTGCAACTCATCATTTTTCTCTTGGAGATTATGTATTTCAAACCATTTTGGGTTATTTTGGTTGCATTGTATTGAATGAAAACTTAATGTATTAGCATGATTTCAAGGGACCTCATAATAAAATAAAAATTTATTAGTTCAAATTTTCCAGTCAATTCAAATTTTCATTTCTGTCATATTCTTGCATAAATAATTGATATAATGTCATTTCATGAAATTTTCTACCACATTTTACATGGAAATATAATAAATACACACACAAACTCTTTTTATTTGACACGGCACATAGAAATTCAAAAATATCATTCATATAAAATTTAATGACATTCAGGTCTTTAAGTCTTTAGTATGTCCCGCATACCGATCCTGATGCATTGTTTTGAAAAGAATGAAGAACTCCGATATTTTCCGAACTGATTATAGTCTCGATAAAAACGCGCCAAATACGACAATTTACTAAGTTTGACCTACTTTTCATTTACGAGTAAAAGAAAAAATATGTGATATTTTCTAAAAGGCATAAAACATATTTCTACATGCAAATTGACTTTTAATTCATAAAAATAAGCATAGTATTAATTCTAATAAAAAAGAACTATCCCGCAGAAACGCAGTAACAATATTTAAATGTGTATCAAATAACGGACCGCCTTCCGGCGGCCCGTAATAAATATATGAAAAGAAAGAAGATGGGTGGATAATGCGTGTAAAATGCCCATACGCGGTCGGACAGGCTACTGAAAAATTAAAGTATCAATAAATCTGATGGGATTTTTTAAAAATCATTTAAAACAATATATATTTAACGAATCATTGATTTGTAACCTATAGGTAGGTTCAATACTTGGAATATGTTGACTCAAACAGGCATATACGTATCAAAACCTGCAAATATTGTCAATTTTTAGAACTTCAAGGCATTTTCTTTTATAGAGTGGGTCTGTGCTCCATATTTTTCTCATAGTCTAATTAAGGTCTATTGGAAAACAAACCGATTTCAATCAACAAAAACGTGCAAAAAAATATTAATAATATCATTTTGTATCCCAACAACTGAACGTATTGAAAAAATAATACAAGTCCGGTAGTTCGTGGCCTTAGTCAGACATAATATTTAAAAAGCCCACCTTGTTGTGTCTGAAATGGCTCAGTGGTTAGAGTACCTGGCATAAGCTAACCTTATATATCTAGGGTTTTTATGTTACAGGTTCGATACCACCAAAATTTCCGATAATATTTTTTTTTCTTATTTTTTGTTAAATATATTAAAGCTGCTTGGTCCGATTTTATATCAAATTTTATGCACGCTATTAAACGATGGCTATGCTTAGTATATGTATAATGATAGACATTGCAGTAGTTTTACCCGTCAATTATGCCAAATTTCAATGAAGAAAAATACGTACAAAATTTGCAAACAAAACAAACGACATTAAAAGGTACTGCGTTATTTCGCCTCATGTTCAATTTCACCCCTGACGACGAGACGGGTATGGTTGTATTACGAATTTGACATCGCTTTAAATAAAGGTCGAAATGATCAGACAAATTACAAATAAACATGTGTACGTTTTGTTCGCTAATATTTCTAAAGTCTGCTTTCTTTACAATCGATGCATAGCGTGCGGGTTGAATAACCCCAATCATTCGGGGGACGAAACCAAGCGGTTTCCTTTTCTAAACATTCCCGTGATGCATTTTGGTTTGTTTTTTCGTTTGCCCAAAGAGAAATTATTTTTATTTACTTTCAATATTTCTAACTTTGAAAGGAGACTGATTCTGCTTGTGTAAATAGGAGAAAGTCCATAACTTTCTAAGATATATGATTTGTATGGAAAAAATTTAGATACTGTAATTACAAAAAAATCGGACCAAGCAGCTTTAAAAACTGACTATAGTTAGAAAATTTGCTTTTGCAAAGTTGTATTATGATATATTTGAATAGATTTAATTTGGGAAAAATAAATTTAAAATTGTATCTCACTACTAAACCAAATGGGCATTTGCGCCATCTTATTCCCCCATCTTCTTTTAAAGAAATTGAATACGGAGATAAAGTTATAATCGTAGAGTAGCTTCATTTTTTCAGTTAAATATTTCTACCATTCATATCATTAATATTTGCATTGTTTTTTTACTTGAAAAGATAAAAGCCTTTACCCGGTTGTTCCTTGTCCGATACGATATAACAAAATCCAATATAAAAAAGTTCCAAAATCAGGAGAACCGCCAAATTCATCCTCCCGGCGACTTCCTCCCGGCGACTCTGGCTGTAAAGTCTAAACTAGCGACCAAGCAGAGTACAAACAGCACGTCCCGTACAATCTATTGATTTTCCAAATTACTGTTCCATTACGCTTAACATTCTTCAGCGTTGAACCAACTCTTGATCATTGACGCTGATGAAGGCAGCTAAATTTTAGTTCATAATGAGTTTGACATTATGTTGAAATTCTACAAAGTAGAACATAAAATTACAATTCATATCTATATTTATAATGTGCCTTTAATTAACCTTGCTTCATAGTGAACAAATTGTTCTATATATCTATGTGTAAAATGTACAGGAAAACAACAATTAATTCAAATAAATACATGTAAATGAAATGAATCAAAGTCTGTGTTTGTAACAACGAGTCATTGTAAAGGGGTTATTAAGGAAAAATTATTCGATACATTTTGAATCAAAGTAATATGTATATTAATCTCGATACAGATGATTGTGAGAACAGTGCTTGTATTCATACTAGACTCGTACTACACTTCAGCGACAATAAACTTTACACTAAGTTAAAAGTTCATTGCCAGATATAGTATGAGTAATAATTTTTCTGCTGAAACACTGATCGTCTACCTATAAAAACACCTTTTGTTTAATATACAGAAACACAAAAGATCAGCACAAACTAAAAAGGACCTATCATATATGTATGGGTAACTATTATTTAAGCTCTAGATCTCTCGCGCACACAAAAAATTAACAACATCAACATAACATTTTGACAGCCATGTGTCAACGCACTTTGAAATATTGAACTTTTATAAAATCAAAGTGCGTTAATTAAGTGTCTCCATGATAAAAATGAAGGTGTACTCTCATATAACGCACTCTGAAAACTTTTTTTTTCAAAGTGGACGGACTTGGTCTAATATTAAACACACTTCGTTTTTTTTCAAAGTGTTTTTAATTTTACATAATTATGCATAAATGTCAAAGAAACATGCATGTACATGTATAACTAGAGAAGTTGGCAAAACCTTGTTGCGAAACTGCATCATTACATGTAATTAAACATTGATATTTGAATTATCTTCATCATTCTAATAACTGATCATTAAAACCGCCCATGCAGGAATTAGAAATCCACAATATTTTAAATATTTGATGAAAAAAAAAACCCTGATTGACTGGAGTGGAATAACTTTACAGCATACGAAGTACAATAACGAAATTAACTAAGTATGCGTATATCGTATTTTGTTGGCGTTTAAAACATTTTTGTTGAAAACGTTCGCCGTGCTTTATTTCGGCATAGTATGTTAACGCTATATAAACCCTCTGTATACTAGGCGAAAATAGATGAGTATTGAATATATAGAGATAAATTGACAGGAGGTATAATAATAGAAATTATAACAATCTCTCCAAGCAATCGGAACATCCCTCGGCCTTTTCCGTCAAGTCGAATTGACGGAAAAGGCCTAGCGATACTAGATGAAAGTTTTAAGTGAAGATTTTTTAAAAAATCATAAAAAGGATCTATTGCAAATAACAATATAATTCACCTATAGGGGAGACGGATTTCCCGAAAAAAAAATCACTTTTAAAAATCCATTTTTTGGGGGGGGGGGGGGGGGGTTATTTTCTATCGTACATATTTCTAAAATTTTCGAATTTTCATTTCAACCTATCATATTGATCTTGTAATTTTAATTATTATTGATCTTCAAAATTGGCTAAAGCAGAATTTTCTTTGTAAATTGGTATATTTTTGCATGAATTTTTGCCTAGATATCATTCAGAAGCGGCCTGTCCCTAAAAAAAAATCTTATATATTTTGATAGATATGCACATTTGCTCTTTGAATTAAAGATATCAATGGAAAGAATTCAACTTCACTACATATAAAAGCAATCAACCGGAACTATTATAATACACTAGTGTAAGCACGCTTTATTTAAGGAGAAGATTCATTCACTCTGTGTTACTTGAGACAGGTGCCACGTAAAAAAATCATGCCGGCCAAACACTGTTGCGTTTGCATTTCCAGAACATCTATAGGAAATAATACAATTGTGGGAGAAGTACTGCAAGTAGATACAGTTCGTTCTTTGCAAAAAATGCAGGAGGAAGGTTTATACATGTAGATTTAAAAATGGGGTGGGTCAGAGACTTTCAATAGTTGCTAATATATGAACGCATATAAAGAATATTTATCGTATTATAGAATGTAAACTATAAAAAAAAGTTTACTGGGTATGGCCTAAATTCAAGACGTGGAAGGGAAATTTATATGATTTTGTAAATACAGAAACCAATACCGGCCCTATAGGCCAAGTCTGTTGTTATACAGAAAATGTTCTTTTTAAAGCTAGAATGTATGATTTTATCTTTTCTAAATAATATTTGATAGCTTAAATGTCATATCTAACAAGATGCCCAGGGGCCACATCGCTCATCTGAGCAACAATTGCCTTAACTCTGATCAAATTAGCATTACAGTATGAAAATCAAAATATCTTGACAACAAAGTACAGTAGATTTTGCTCAAAAATTTTTAAAAATCTGCCGATTTCTATCCACATATTTTTATGGTAAATTTCTATCCACATATCTTATGGTAAATATCAAACCCCTTTTGTTGTTGTAGCTGTAAGAAGATTTTTCTGTATTCCTATATAACCCCCCCCCCCCCCCCCCATCCACTTTATGGCCCAACTTTTTTCTAGGAAATCATAGTTTGGTCAAATTTTAATCTGCACAACCCAAGTTTTCACACAAGTTACTGCTTTTTGGACTAAATACTTTCCCAGAATATTTTTAAAGATTTTCTCTATACATTCCTATGAAAAAATGCATCCCCCATTATGGCCCCGCCCAACCCACAGGGACCATGATTTAAAAAAAAATTTGAATCTAAACTATCTTAGGATAGTTCCCTCCAAATTGAGCTTTCCTGCCTAATAGTTTGTGAGAAGAAGATTTTACAAGATTTTCTCTATATATTCTTACGAAAAAATTCATCCCCCATTGTGGCCCCGCCCTACCCCTGGGGACCATGATTTAAACAAACTTGAATCAACACTATCTGAGGATGCTTCCACACAAGTTTAAGCTTTCCTGGCCTAATAGTTTTTAAGAAGAAGAATTTTAAGGATTTTCTCTATACATTCTTATGTAAAAATCCATCTTCCATTGAGGCTCCACCCTACCCCCGGGGACCATGATTTGAACAAACTTAAATCTACACTACCTTAGGATTCTTCCATACAAGTTACAGCTTTTCTGGCCAAATAGTTTTTGAGATGTTTTTCGAAAAATACCAACAAATTTTCAATAATTCTAAATTATCTCCCCTTTAAAGAGGGTGTGGTCCTTCATTTGAGCAAACTTCAGTCCCCTTCACCCAGTGATGCTTTGTGCCAAGTTTGATTGAAATCAGCGCAGTGGTTCTGGAGAAGAAGATTAAAATGTGAAAAGTTTACAACAACGCCGCCAACGCCAACGACGACAGACAACAGACAAATTTTGATCAGAAAAGCTCAATTGAGCTTTCAGCTCAGGTGAGCTAAAAATGAAGATAGATTGGATTGTTAATTTGTTGATCACCCAGCCTCCTTGATGTTACACGGAAGGTTTTTATTTGTTTATAGCAAATTCTGTGTGTGTGTATCAAGAATTACCGGTATCTCTCTGTGAAAATTGTCTTATCAATCCTAAACCCAGGGGAGACTAGTTAAGCAACACACATTTACTTGTTATCTTAATATATTCTCTATTTATCCGCTGTTCAAACAAAGGCTTTGTAATAATGAAGTTATTTGGTCACAGAATGCAGAATTATTATGTACATAATATGTAACTCATGCTTTTAGGGGATTTTTTAAACTACGTTAGGGAGTAGACAAAATCAGCGTTTCAAAGTATTCCTAACGTAAACTAATGTACAAATAAATGCAGAAAATGTGGCTGGACAGGGAATCTAACCAGGGGCCAAACATCACTAGTCTAGTGCTGTTACACTAACATACCCAGTCCAACAATGAATTCCAGACTCTTCCAACTCTAATGCCACTAATGGGACTTTGGTATTATGACATCTCCCCAAGCTGTAAGGGTTAGAAACAGGAGGTCTCGGGTTTATAGCCAGTAATAAGTTCATAAAGCTTTATTTAGTCCACTAATAACTTACAACCTAAATTTTTAGAAAATTAGAAGAAAAAATGAGCATTACTCATTTTACAACAACTGATAAACATGTTCGACAACTTATATTAATATCTTATGTTGGTACCGATGTTAGCGCGATGGGGTCACTGATGTGGAAGGAAACCAGAGTGCCCACAGAAATTTTACATACAACCACTGTCCATCACGGGGACTGAACTTGGGTCACAGCGATGAGAAGGAAGTGCATTGTCCACTGCGTTACTTGGACACCAAGTTAGAAGAGTATTTAGACAGTCAGCAGATCTTCACATATTTTCATTCATTTTCTTTTTTCTTAATATCCATCCTTAAGTTATTCTCTTTATCTTCATGATTTAAATTCCAATGGTAATTTAATGTAAACTACATGTACCTTAACAGCATTATTTTCAGTATAAAAAATCAAGACTTCGAGTCTAGCACTGAATTCATGGATGAATTTTATATAGACAAAATAGCAATCATACAATCAGTCACATCTACACAATGTACAAAAAATGCGGACCAAAGGTCATGTTCGTCTCTTCTAAAATACAATATATTTAAAGAAGTCCAAGATGAAAGTTTAATATTTAGACATTTAGCTGTTGGCTTTTTCAAGCTTCTTCTTAGCTTTTTTAGCTGATATAAGCTCTGCCTGCATGTCGTCAAAGTTGACCTCATCCATTATCTTTGTGACCACACCGTATCCCACAGTTACGCTCCCATCATTACCCCCTCCACGGATGGTGAACCTCTGCCCCTCCTTCAAACCCATCTTCTTCTGCATCTTAAGGTTCACTTTCGCATCCTCGCCTGGCATCACCATGTCTTTGTCGACCAGTTCAAAGTAAGTGTTCATGTTCCAAGTGTAGCTGAACACATTGGCGTAGAAGTTCTTCATGAAAGCTTTTGATCGACCACCTTCTTTTTCTGAGACAAAGAACACCTTAGCTTCGGCATGATTGTTCAAGGGGTAGGTGCCAGGTTTCACCACAAACACGCCTCTTTTAAGATCTTCCTTTTTCCCACCTTTGATCAAACATCCCACCTGGTCCCCGGCCTGGGCTTGCTCGAGAATTTGTCGATACATTTCAACTCCAATAATTTGGGCTTTGAACATTTTGTTGAATCCGATAACTTCACTTTCTTCGCCTTTCTTGATCACTCCAGTTTGCAGCTTTCCAGTGACTACTGTTCCTCTTCCCGTTATTGACATCACATGTTCCACAGGTAAAAAGAAGGGCTTGTCAAGATCTCTTGTTGGAACGGGCAGATAAAAATCACACTGCTCCAAGAGTTCTTTTATTCTCTCTTTTCCAAGCTCTGGGTTTTTGCCGTCAAGGGCACACAAGGCAGAGCCTTTTATGAATGGAGTATTGTCTGCATCAAAGCCATACTGGGCTAAAAGTTCTCTCACTTCCATCTCCACAAGTTCCAACATTTCTTCATCGGAAGCATCAGCTTTATTAATGAAAACCACCATTCTCTCAACCCCAATCTGCTTAGCAAGAAGGATGTGCTCTCTTGTTTGTGGCATCGCACCATCTGTTGCAGCAACCACTAGTATGCACCCATCCATCTGAGCAGTACCTGGTAGGAAAATAACAGATTATTTTGGAGTTTTCAGAACAATAATTGTAGTTGTAGGTGATAAAATACGAAATAAAACAACAACTCCGTTAAACAAAAGCTCTTTTTTTTCTTTTAAGTGGTCATTAAAACCAAAGATACATTTTGCAAATTTTAGAATTTAATTCGGGATCGATATTCCCCGTCTCCGAACAAATTCGGGCGGTTCCATGCCTTCTCCGTTTTTCTGTTATATAAACAACCAACTATCAATTTACATTATACTAACAAGATGAAATTCTTAAAATTACCTGTGATCATGTTTTTGATGTAGTCCTTGTGTCCGGGACAGTCAATATGACCATATTTTCTATTCTCTGTCTCGTAGGTCACGAGGGTCGAGTTTATTGTAATCCCTCTTTTCTTTTCTTCTGGGCTCGAGTCAATTTCCTCGTACCTCCTGGCTTGAGCCTGATTGGACTCGGACAAAATCTTGGTAATTGCAGCTGTTAATGTGGTCTTCCCGTGGTCAACATGTCCGATTGTCCCAATGTTCATCACAGGTTTGTCACGGACGTACACTGTCTTTCCACCGGCCTTGGTCGGGGGTCCAGCATTGCGATGATGGGACGTCGAAAACGATTTAACGTGGGTTGCACATACTTTTGCGAGGAAAGAGTTGTTCAAAGTAACCTGTCTCGACGAGAACTGGCGTAGAGCCGTGGATAGGGGCAACATTGTGGACATCATGGCTGTTGATTGCATAAAATGTGCGTTTTTCGTCTAGGTCACAAAAACGTTTCTAAAAATGAATTCGGTAAAATGGGTAACACGCATATCGCCGACGCGGTAAATGAAATCTTTAATATTCCACTTTTTTCAAATTTATCGTATTTTCTTGAAAAACGACATGATTTTTTTAAAAGTGGAGTTAAAGGACAACATAGATTGTATTTTCAAGCCTTAAATTGTTTATTTTTAATAATGGCGTTTAGGGGGGCGTGGTCACTATTTTGGTCTAACGTACATCATTTTCTCTTCTTTTTTTTTTAAATGCATGCTTACAATGCTACAGTATGGCATTTCTAACATGATTGTCAGTCGTTTTGTTATAAGCGAGATACAAAACAATATAAAAAAAAGTTCATGTCATGTATTTGTTTACACAATTTTAATCTTAAAGTTAAAATTCTAGTTTTAGACCTAAAATGATGTGACAAACGCTAGGAACAGTAAAATGGTTAATATGTTTGCTGCTTATCTTTTTTTTTGTAAATGTAAAAATTGGTGGAGTTAAACTGACACTGTCGTGTATTTAAAAATGTGAGGTTTTTTTCCCTGCTCAAGTTTCAGATATTGTTTTAGTTGCAAAACTCTTGATTATTGCAATATATGATATATAAATGTATTATGAACTAATGTTTACATGACAATTTAATTTAGGCTATTAAAAAACTATTTATAGATATGACAAACGTTACAAATGAATTTCAGATTTAAGGATAAAATTATTCCTTACGAATCACCTCAAAAGAAGTACCCGCCAATCACTTTTTCGAAATAAATCGAAATAAAATTGTAATTAATTGTAGAGCATAAAGAGATTGATATGGCAGCTAGTAAACTGCAAAGTATGTAAAGAGCAGCTGCAATAAAAAAATAAACTTGCTCCTCTGTGAATTTGTTTGTATATCAATCCTGCCCCAGTATCGTTGCAATATATTTTTTTTTTATCCCACTTTATGAAAATAAAAACTGTTAACAAACCATATAGTTTATGGCATTTATTTTGAATATATCTATATACTAGTGGCGATATTTTTCTATCGACACAGGGATCGTGCTATGCCTGTTAAAACAATTCTTTTAATCAATGAAGACCCTTTTGTACTTCGCACACGTATCAGTGTATTTTTGTGTGCAGGGGTAAATCACCGGTAAATCAAATCATTACGCCGAGTATAATATGAACTATACTGACAAGATACTGAAAAGTAGTAAGTTTTTGTAGATATTTAATACAGTATACAATTTTATTTACAATTCAGTGTAAAATATACAGTTTTTCATTCATGCGACGATATCAGATATAATATATAAGATGTAAAAAAATAATGATATAATAAAATATACAAAGCAAAAGCTCTTTTAGAATATAGCAGGTGTTTGTACATATCTACATATTTACACATAATAAGAATTCAGTGACGAAGAACAGGCGACTTAACTATTTTATTGACAAAATGGCGGGACAGAAAACGTGCTCATAAGATTAAAAAAATAAAGCACTCGCTTAAAATTCACAATCAGCTGTAGTAATACGGTGAAAACATTCCATAGGGGTACACTGGCATGTACTGGGGAAAGTGACCTCGTGTTTGGTGGGGTGGGGTCACTTGTGAGTTCTGTTTCGGACTCTGTGACGTAGTCGATGGTGAAGTGGGTGGACCAGGACGGACAAAATGGCCAGGAACCACCTGTGCGGGGGACATAGGCGGGGGCATCATGTGGCCCATGAACCCAAAGTTTGACATGGGCGACATCATCGGGGAGAAGCCCATGTAGCGGGGAACCTGGTGGGCGTTGTCGTTCATCCTCCGGCGCCAGCGGGCGCGCTTGTTTTGGAACCAGACCTAAAGTAAAGAAAGAATACCAATCAAACACCCTGACAATAAAATCAAAATACACATCCTTATTTTTCTGTACGACGTCTTGTTTTATGGTCTTATTTCAACTTCACGTTACTTGATTCTTTATAATAATGTATTGTGCTCACAAAGAGGGCAGTGAATACATTGTGAATTACCTTCAACTTATTTTCCGGAATGTCAAGTTCTTTTGAGAGCTGTTCCATTTTCTCAGCGTCTGGGTATGGATTTTCGTGAAATACCTAATCAGGAACAAGAGAAGTTTTTAACGAATGTATTCATTATGTGTTAGAATCCATTCTAAATTATAAAAAAAAAACATTCTATCTTTACATGTACGCTAACTTTCTGTTTTTTGATAGAAAATTAATGTATTATAATCTTTAAATGTTACAAAATTTTACATGAAGTTTTACATCGAATTGCATACAAGAATAAATCTTTGTACACTTTTTAAATGAGAATTAGAATACAAATATTTCTATACTGACTCACCTTCTCTAGAGTCTGCACCTGCAAAGGTGTGTAATTAGTCCTGGTCTTTTTGCGACAACCGTCTTCCGGGCTAATTGTGGAGGGTGATCCGGTGCTGCTATTGTCGGAAGGGGATGTCGACTTAGAAGACTTCAATGACGTCATAGAAACGTCACTGTCTTTACTTTCAACCGTGATACTCGTGTCTCTGGCATCGCTGATGACGTCAATTTCTGAATCTGAGATATGTCGACGCAATATTTGGTGTTAGTACATGTATGCATATGCTTACTTTAATTTACGCTGATAAAATTAAATTCCAGGAAATGTGAAATATAAATATCACAAATTTGAAATTTCTACCTTCATCACATGACCTGTCACATGACCTCTCAGAGTCGGTGGGTGAGGACAGCCGTCTCTGACAGGTCTGCTTCGCCCTGACCTTTGGTGTCTGGTAAGTCGACATGATTGGACTCTGCAGGCGACTGGGTGTCAGGAAGGTCGTCCCGTTTACCTGGGGCACCTGTTGGGAGTCCGGAGTCGGCAAGCTGTGATGAGGCGGGTGGTAAAAAGGTAGATAATATGGATAGTTATTGTAGAATTGAGCCTGGTTTGGAGATGGGTCAGGTGTTTTCCGGAGTTTTTCTGAATTGTCTAAATTTTCACTCCCTAATGACGGATATGGGTATACAGAAACGTCTGTCTTGTCTTTTTGTTCACTGTGTACCACTGATGCTGGCTGGTTTTGAATCATTTCAGTCCTTTGATTTTGGGTTGCTTCCCGGGGATCCGAAATTCGCCTTTTCTTGCAAGGTTGTTCCAGGTCAGATGAAAGGGATTGTTGTTCTCTGTTTGAGGTTTTATTTCCCGAAGATTCTTCTTCGCTTGTACTCGTATCACGGTAGAAGATTGGCACAATAGTCCCGCTTAAGTTGTTCACAGAATAAGAATGAGCATTTGACACGTGTTCGATTGAGTTTGTTTGGTTGTTCAACGCATGACCATTTTCTTGTTTCTGAACATTGCTTATTCTGCTTTCGTGGTGTGAAGCACGTGTATTATTGTTCGATGGAGTATATTTATAAGGTTGATGAGCACTATATACAAAGTCCCCGTTGCCTGAGACCCCCTGGGACAGGGGAAGATAACTCCCGTGAAGCTGAGGCGAGTCTTTCTGTGTAGTCACCACTGAATTGTTATTGTTCATCTCTGTCCCCCCGGGGACCACTGGACGGGGCCCCGCCGTAACTGCATGGCGAAAACTGTCTATGTGATCCAAGGTAAGTTGTGACGTCATATTTACAGGTGTTTTCGAAATGTCGGATATTGTCTTGTTTTCCGTGGCTAACATTGTCAATCCTTAGTTATTGCACGGATTCAGAAAAGCACATCACAATACGATGTACAGCTATTTCTTTCAGTCTTGCATCAAATCGCCACTAATAAAATATAAATTTCTGAAAATGAAATTAGCTATTCTATAATTTTGTTGGTGCATTTGCCATTCTGTTCATTTTATGCAATCTTTCATCTCTTATTTCTTTTAAAATAGTTCATTATTTATTAATACATATTTAATTGACACGTCAATGGATTGGGTAACACACAAAACCTATACATAAAACCCTCTACTAAATAACTGTTGTAAAAATATTTGTTACAAGTGCGTGTTTTATCATTTAGAATAAAAATACGATGTATCGTATGCATGTAACAGAAAGTTTTGAATAATTAAAAGTTTTCACAATTTAATAATTAAGGCCCCCATCTTAATATAGATGAAAAACTATAATAACAACTGTTAATTCATAAAATATACTGTCTTGTAGATAATATTAGAACAAATGAGTTATTTTAATCTTTTGAAAGATAGACTAAACTTTTAAACATCAGAAAACTGTTGCTGCTCATGTCTTACATGTTAAATTTTCACTTCCCTAAACATTTAAATCATCTATGCGGAGCAACACATCCAACATGACAATAATTGCATTAAAATATTCCCTTTTTCTTTTTTACAAAAAAAAAAATAAATAAATAATTTTGTTTTTCACAGGAACAGTCGCTAAAACAACAAAAATTCTTCTGTATAACTGTATAAATCATGATTTCGATTTAGTAAACAATTATGCCTTACTCGTAACTTTGCTGTAAATTGCTTTTGCTAAATTAAACGTCTGCCATAGTTGAAATTTAGGAACCATTATTATTTTAGAGTATCTTATGTATATTGAACTATTTTGATCGGTGTACATAAAACAGTTTAACAAATTTAAGGTCGAGGGACGAAGCGTCTGTTTTGTTACATACTTTCTTTTACAGCTGTTCGAGAAAAGAAATCTATTTGATCAACCTCGTGTTACCGTTTGTCGCTGTCAATTTCTTTCTTTTTTTTAAACCTTGTTCCACCTTGACCAGAATAAAGATCAACGCTACACATACATCGACTTAACTTATCGTTTTAAGGTGGCTCTATACAACACTTTTTGATGACGCAGTACGCAAAAAAAGTAAATCTGGAAGCATGCAATTCCGGTACTGGTTGATTTAAACTGAGGCGAATTGTGTGGGGACCACTCTTTTAAAAAATTTGTTAAATGAATCTCAATAGATTGAATTTCGTAATTGGAAAATTCATTACTTACAAGTAATGTGGTATGTGACACCTTCACAATGTGTCGTATTATTTATCGAAATAAACAATAAAACCAAGTATAATTTTTAAATAGTTTCTATCCCCTCATTGATATCATACAGCGTAGCGCAGTGGGTTGGTGGATTCTCTACAATCCTCTAGGTCGTGAGTTCGAATCCCATTGAGGTCAATAAAATTTTTAGCTTTCCAAAATTTTCTTAAACGTATTTTTTTTTGTTGAATACTGTGAAAGAAAATTCTAAACCGGTGAAAGTATTTCATTGAAAATCTTATATATTCACTTATATAGGCCCCTAATGAAATATGTATGTATTTATCATTCCAACATGATATCTAGGAAATTTTCTTCAACTGAGAAATAAAAAAGTCCCTAAAGTGTTTGGCCCTTATGACTAAGGAACGATAAATCTTACCTGAGGAACTTTCATACCAAATAAAATTTAAAATATTTTTTGTGTTTATTTGCAATGATTTTCATTCAATTTTTTTATGTCACATTTATTAAAATACACTTTCTCATAACATCAAGCAGCTATTTCAGATGATTTGTCAACAGAGTAAGAAAATATGAAAAATTATGTTTAAGGGAAATACTAAAAAAATTGCAATAATAACATTTTTGAATGTTAAGAAGTGTTATATTTTTTAAGGTGTCCGAAGGAAATATCTATCATATGACAAAAGATTTTCACTCAATTTGTTAATAGTTAACTCTTTAAAAATTCTTTTACAAAAACACTAAAAACATTAAAAAATTCTTTTGAAATACCTATAGTGTCCCTATCGTCATTTTAATATTTGATCATTTTATCTTTTGTGGTCTTCTATTGAAAATTGGAATAAACTGTGGGTGTATAGAGCCATCTTAAGCTTGGCGCGCGAAAGGCAAGTTTAACACAATTGCATATACGCTCAGATCGCTGCATGTTTGTACAGCACGTGCATTAAATCAGAGAGAATATGTACATCAAATATGTACATACATTAATTGCTGCTGCATGTATTCATTTTAGATTTATTTCTCTCAATTCTATTTGTCGGTCTGTGATTTTTGTCTCTCGAATTAAATCATAAGTATTAAACTAGATACGATCTCGTTACGAGTAACGAGTAGGTCTTCCGTTCAATTTTTAAACGATACGATTAAAATATCAATGGAATTTCAAACCCCCCCCCCCCCCTCCACTCCCTGATAATGTATACGATTGTCAATATCCTTTAAAAAAGTTATAGTTATCTATAATAGAGTTTGCGAGTTTCTTGCCCCCTAATTTAAGGGGCCAGCCCCTTTTTCTTGAATTCAGTCGAAGGGTATCATAAATTCTAACATTTTTTGTTCTTACACCTATTTAAAATTGTTGATCATTTTTGAGATACAAATGATTTAATATTTTAGGGGCCAGCCCCCTAGATCCTTAATGGGGACAGACATTGGTGTTTTGATTGATGGAATCAATTAGAATCATCAATACAGATATTTTCTCTTCTACAATGCTTAACAAAATATGTTTCCTTCTCTAGATATATTGCGTCAAAATATTAGTACTTTGGCCCCTAAAAACCCCTAATTACGAAATAAATGGGCGTGGCAATGATTCTTTCTGATAGATATTGTAATGATCAACAACTTTGCTTCTATAATGCATTACAAAATATGTATCGTTTTTAAGTTATCTGTAATAGAGTTTACGACAGTCTTGGCCCCTAAATAAAGGGACCAGCCCCTTTTTCATGAGTTCATTCGAAAGTTCTCATGGATAATGATATTTTTTATTCTTACACCCATCTAAAATTGTTGATAATGTTTGAGATACAAATGATTGAATATTTTAGGGGCCAGCCCTCTAGATCCTTAACGGGGACAGACATCGGTGTTTTGATTGATGGAATCGATTAAAATCATCAACGCAAGCATTTTCTTTCTACAAAGCTTAACAAAATATGTCTCCTTCTCTAGATATATTGCGTCAAAGTTTCAGTACTTTGGCCCCTAAAAATCTCTAATTACGTAATAAATGGGCGTGGCAATGATTTTTTCTAATAGATATTGGTACGATCAACAGCTTTGCTTTTATAATGCATTACAAAATCTTTATCGTTTTTAAGTTATTTGTAATAGAGTTTATGAGTGTCTTGGCCCCTAATTTAAGGGGCCAGCCCCTATTTCTTGATTTTGTTAAAAAGAACTTTTCATTATCTACCACTTTTGTTATATATGTCTTAACAAAATATTAACTGATAAAAAGATACAGATCAAAATGTATGAAATTTTTGATGCAAAATTCGTATCCAATTTTCGAGCCTAGGCGAGCTCAAAGAAATGGCGCCACTGGCGCAAAAAAAATACGTTCTGCACATCTTCAAACTATGGTCTACCTATCCTGAAAATTTCATATTTATATCTCTGATAGTCTCTGAGTTTATGTCTGCACAAAATGGGTCGTAAAAACTGACAAAATCGGCCGTAAATCGGAACCGGAAGTGACGATTTCAAAAATTCAAAAAACTTCTAGAATTATGACCACTGGCAATCATCTGTGAAAAAATTGTTGAAATCGGCCGAATAGTTTTCGAGATATCGCGTGCACAAAATTTGTGGAAAAAAATAATAATAATAATAATAAGAAACAGTACGAAAACAATAAGGTCTTCCGTTGGAAACGGAAGACCTTAACTAGCGATGTGTTCAAGTGATTTCCATCCATCATCACATTATTTAATGTAAAACTTATAAAAGATAAATCAAGAACTCACCTGAGAGGAATTTCAAACTCCTGCACCCTAGAGATTCCAATCTTCGAAGTGATAGTCACTGATAACCCTGTATTGAAGAATCAGGCAGTGCGCATGAGCCGGGTAGTTTTATACCCATTATCGGGGTCGCGTGCCACTCACGAGTCAATTCGGTCCTTTCAAAGGTGACACGCTCCAGAGATTCTCGCTGATTAGTTCTCAAGGAAAGTTCACTAAAATCTTGATTGATTCTGAAAAACTTTTGTCAAACAACTGGTTAGGGTAATTGTTCTGCATTGTTTGTGTAGTAACTCGTGTCGTTGTAAAGGAGGGTGTTCGATTAGATTTGACAAACTCTTAATGAGTTATTGTAATTAAATGATTAAGACCAATTAAACATTCTGAAAATAAAAGTTTGTAGATTCTGACAAGGTTTTTTTTAAACGAAAGATCATATAATGAATATTATTATTTATGTACATATATTTTTTTTATTTAAAATTTTAAGCACATGTACAATTTCTGTGTACAAATTATTGCATTTATATAATCTTCTCTTCTTAGGTCGTCATACTCTACAATAGTACTAATTCTACAAATTGTTAATCTTTACAACTTCAAGTACGAATATTTCAAAACATTGATTATTATTCTTTATTTGCACAAGACATGCATCTTATGGCATGAGTTATTACATATACTTAATAACAATATTGAAATAATGGTATGGTACATGTACATGTAAAGTACATTGACAATGTATATTAAATTTTACTAACAGGCGAGAAAAAAAAGAAAACCACAGAATTTGTGGAACACTTGATCTGCCCCCTCCCCACTTTAGACTCAAACAAGGCTAAGAATTTTGATGTACAGAGTACTTATCTAAGCCTTTTTGAATTGTGAACGTTATATCTGTACATGCACTGGGGTAAAAAAAAGTTGAAGTGTTCTAGAAATCCTGCGTGACATGGATTTTCAATGTTTTTATATAATCTGCCCCGAACATATGAACGTGTAGTTCAAATATTGTACTGTTTAAGACAGTCACATGATACAGTTGTAAATATCTTTCTAGAGAGATAAAAACTTTGTTAGCCTTGTACGTACATGTATCGTTCAACTGTAATGGTCGACAGTTGGCGACAAGGAAGGTAGATATATTTTTAAAAATAATATTGGTGCTCGTGTAAATGATTTTGCGATAGTAACAGAGAATTAATTGCTTTCATGTTATTGTTTATCTTCATGTTGACGATTTTAATGAATGGTCTGACCATGCTCCTTTATACCAAGTCATGCAAAAACGCATTATGTTAAAACAAGGTGAGGTAAATCGTTGTATGATGTTATAAGAATTCAACTGTAAAATCATTTAGTGCATTTAATTGATATAAGACAATGTTAACAATATTTACACAGGTACTTGACAATGTATTTTTATACCGCATTGTAGCTAGGAATTTGTTGTAAGTAATATATACTAGTACTAGTACTTAATTGTAATCAATGTAAACGTTATATAAAACAGTTTTTGTGAATACAAACCATGCATGGTTTGGTGAAAAATGTGTACACCTTCGAAAAGTTATTACGGTGTTTAAAATTGTAAGATAGCGCTCAAACTTATTTTCATAGAAATTTACTGGTTATCGCAAAACGAAAGTATAAATTTTTTAAAAGAAAACTTTATTTGAACATATTTTATTGCATTATATATTGCAATGGGGTAAAAACTTAATTCGCCCTCTCCCTACATGTTAAGCAACAAATACAATATCATTGCAGATACGTCTCATCTTTTACTTATACAGTAATAAATTACATCAGTACGTAGCTAGATATTTGATAAATGTAGTAAGAAAGTTAATATTATCTACTATTATTGTTACATGATGCATGGATGAACGAGATAAATAAATAAAAAAAGCAAAATGTTATCAACAAAAAGAAAACTTATGCGTAAGTACCCCTGATACCAAGGAAAACATATATATGGGGTATCTAAAAAAAGAGAACTCCAAAAGAATTGTACCATTTTTTTGTCAACAAAAAGAAAAACGTGTACTGTCATGTTGTAAATTTTGAATTTACTGGGTGGGTGTAAATACAAAATTTACAACATGACAGTACACTGACAAGATATTTTAGATTTGTACGACCGCTTTAGAGAGATGTCTTCCTCGGATAACAACACCTGCTCCGAACAAGTTTATACAGTTGTCCTTTTCGTAGAAATTTGAAATTTTAATTAAATTCAGAGGAGATAACCCGTGTCATTAAACAGCGTTTGAAAAAGGACAAGTCTCCAGGGATGGATTTTTTTTTTAATTGAATATTTCATCGCGTTCGACGGGCATCTTTCCTCATACATATTTAGTTGGCTTATTCAACATCGTTTTTTTTCTTCTGCAATCTTTCCTAAAAAAAATGGTAAAAAGGTATTAATCATAACTCAAGTTAAAAAGAAAGATTTAAAGGACTGTAATAATTACAGAGGTTACACATTTGTAAGTTGATATTTACATCTCTATTGAATGCATGAAGGTTATGTAATTGGTGTTTGACATACTGTGCAATGTAATTTCGGACGCTCAATTTGAGTTTACATGTAAGGCTGGATATAGTACAACAGATGCAATTTTTATTTTACATTGGTTAATCAGTCGAAGAATTACAAAATGGAAAAATTATCTTGCTGTTTTGTAGATTATTAAAGAACTTTTGACAAAATAGATAGAGATTTAATGTTCTTTAATTCATCAGCAAGAACTGGTATTGGTTGTTAGATATTAAAGATGATAAAGTCTGTGTATGCCAACATAAAATCATGTGTAAGATATGAAAATCATTTGTCAGTAGGGCTTGATGCAAGGTGAGTCTCTGTTTCCATTTTTATTTTTATATATAGAAATGAAAGACTGAATGAAAATCAAAATCTTATGACGTATAACTGTCACAGACGAGAGTAGCAAAATAATTTTTATTATTAATTATTCATTATCGTCAGCACCTGCTGACTTTTCAAATGTACGTATTTTCCATATTTCATTTTCGAAAGTAATTGATACAGCCACGACGGAGTTGCATTTATATGTCTATGATGAGGGAATAAAAAGATAAAGGATTTAATTAGGCACAATTCTCATCCCACGCAAGGCTTGCACACACAAAATAAGTCCGAAATATCTGACGTTTTTCTGGCTTTCTTAACGTTTTTATATCTTACTTCCTCGCAAGCCTGAGTATAAACTATCAAAATTGTCAGATAATTCGGACTATCAAAAAAAGTGACAATGTCATCCTAACAGCACTTGTTAAGAGCCAAAGTAAGAAAAAAAACCCGCAATATCTTTGGAAAAAAAATGTGTTTTATTTTTTATTTTTTATTTACTTCTTGATTTTATTTACTTCAAAGAAAAACAAATTGACATCTATCATAAATGAATTCAATATTTTTTAGGTTGTATTTGTCCTTTTTTTCTTTAGCAAATATATTCAGTTTTCAGAAATTCAGATATTTGAATTTTCCCCTATATATAGTCTCATCTCCCTGAAAAAGTTCTCGATCCGCGCATGGAACCCCAACACCATCCCCCCCCCAAAAAAAAACAAAACTTTAAGTACGTCTTGGCTTGGCAAGCACGTAAGAAATATGAGTTTGGAGTTGGATGATTATCATATAATATTCGTGTCAAATGTTCAATTTCATGTTAATTAGCGTCTCATTTTACGGAAAAAGGGAGCGACCAATTAAGCCAGTTTCTTCAGTTAACATTTGACTTGTTGGTGTGTCCGTGTGGATGGGGCTTACATACTTTTCGAATTCAAGGTGGAAATGAGAAAAATAAAAGAAATATTGGAATCTTCATTTGTATCTGTAAAAAGCAGGGGCGGATACAGGATTTGTAGTTGGGGGGGGGGGGGTGGTGGATAAAATTATTGAGGCAAGGGGTCTGGGGGCCGCCTTGAGGACCCCCGTGGGTCCAGGGCAAAGTCCTGGTTGGGGCCCAGGGGGCGAAGCCCCCGGAAGCTCCTGGGTTTTCGTGTATTTTGAAGGTAAAACCAGGCTCAAAATAGTGGTATTTTTTCAGTTATGTACACTTTACACAAAAGCCTTATTACATATATATTGTGATAAATTGGCAAATTTATGTTTATGTTTATTAGAGATCTTGTTAGTTTGAGTGAACCGTTAAATGTCCGGCTGGCACTTAATTAATATGTCATCCATCTGTGCAGCTGGTGGGTCTCTGATGTCTTATCAGACCTGTGGGAAAAGGGGGATCATTGGTTTAATTGTTTATTTTCTCTCTAGCCAGGGAGTGCTATGATGTGTGATTTATGGCTGAGAAACTCTGGGAGGGGGATAAAAATGATAACGAGAGAAAGAGAGGGGGAGTCGGAGAGTAAGACTTGGAGAGTACAGATCTTTAAGTTCATCATAAGTGATGTGTTTTACTCTTGTAGTGTATATGTGTAAATATGTAAATAAACTGTAAATAGAACTATTGTTTTAATTTCATTGACAAGTCCGTCACGTTACAATTTGGTGGCAGCGGTGGGATATATACTAAGTGAAAATGACGGACACAGATACACCTACTGTGCTATTTGGAATTCGCCGGGATAGAAGCGACACTGGCATCGGGACAATGACATCAACACCAAACGTTAATGAACTTAGAAGAAGACTGGAGCGTGATTGTGAAACATTGCAAGAACAAATAAGAAATACCACTGAGGCATTAAGAAACTCCAGTCCAAGACATTTTAGTGTTTCGAATAGTAACTCTAGTGGGCCAGATTTTAAGAAACCGTTAGTTCAACCTGCAGCGTACGATGGTTCTGATCCGTGGGAAGACTACAAAGTTCAGTTTGAACTTGTGGCGGAAATCAATGGATGGGATTCTCGACAGAAGTCCATGTTTTTGGCTTCATCCCTCAGAGGAGCGGCCCAGGGAGTCCTAGCAGATTTAGAGGCGGAAAAGCGACGGTCGTATGAGGAACTCGAGAGAGCGCTCAGTCGTCGATTTGGCTCCGAGAACAGAACTGAACTTTTCCGTGTTCAACTTAAGAACCATGTACGGAAACGGGATCAAACTTTGCCAGAACTTGGGCAGTACATCAAACGCCTAAGTAGGAAAGCTTATCCGAGTGCTCCATTTGACCTAATGGAGACCCTGTGCAGGGATCACTTTATTGATGCCCTCACAGATTCTGATATGAGGCTACGAATTCAGCAGGCTCGTCCAAGGAATATAGATGAAGCAACGAAATTGGCCGTCGAGCTTGATGCTTTCAACCAAGCCGAAAAACAAAGAGAAAAACGATTATCAACCTCTGTACGACACGTTAACGCAACTGAAACGTCAATTTGTACAAACGACATTCAATCATGTATCGCAGAAATTTCAAAAGAGTTGTCGGATATGCGAGAGGAAATGAAATCCCTAAAGAAACATCAAATAACTCCCGTAAACAAGAAATCATCTAAAGAAATTCGCTGTTGGGGTTGCGGAGGAAATCACTATCGTCGTGATTGCAAAAACCAAAAGCAATCATCCGCAGCAGGAAAATCAGGATTGAAACCCGGACCGAGATCATCCCGCATTTCTAAGGATGGATCAGGAATGTTCCTTACTGGACTGATCGGTAAGCAAAACCAGTGTAAATTGAAACTTTTAATTGATACAGGTGCAAATGTGTCAATCATTAACAGTTCTGTTTTTGAACGATTGAATCCGCTCCCTTCGTTGAGATCAACCGATTTGAGTATGAGAATGGCAGATGGGAAGTGTATAGGCACTAAGGGGATCGCGACATTGACTCTAACTCTTGCCGATGTAACGGTAGAGCACGATTTCTGGATCGTGGATATTGATGAGGACATAGAAGGAATTCTTGGGTTTGATTTCCTGCAAGCCCAGAATTGTGTCCTGGACTTGGGTAATGGGCAATTTCACCTTGACGGTAAGGTGATTCGATGTTTGACATTATCCTGTAATTCAATCCGTTGCTGCAGAGTCGTTCTGAATGAAACAAATGTCATTCCCGCTGGATCGGAGATGGTTCTACAAGGAAAAGTTCTCGATCGAGAGTGCGCGCCGGAATCTGGTCTACTGATTCCCGCTGAGAAATTTGCTGAAAAGTACAACTTGGTGATAGGAAAAGCTGTCGTGAATCCAACGAATGAGAATGTGCCTATCCGTGTTCTCAATGTGTCGGATCAGCCCATTAAAGTCTACCAGAGGACACTGGTTGGTCATTGCGAGGCTGTGACTGTTGATGCCACATTGAGTCCGAAAGTCCAAACTGATTCGCGTGTGCCGGACTACCTAAAAACGCTTCTGGCAGAGTCATGTGTAAATTTGGATGATAACCAGTCAAAAGTACTGGAGGCCTTTCTCAGTGAAAACCGAGATGTTTTTGCGGCGAACAAAGAAGCGTTAGGGCGAACTGGAATAATTAAACATAAGATTGACACCCAAGGAGCGGAAGCGGTAAAACAACGACCGCGTCGTATGCCGTTTGCTCAGAGAGCAGAGGCTACGTCTCAGATCCAATCAATGTTGAAGCAGGACGTGATAGAGAAATCAGAAAGCCCGTGGTCCTCGCCGATTGTACTTGTTCGTAAAAAGGACGGTTCTCTACGATTTTGTGTAGACTATCGGAAGTTGAACTCTGTGACCAAAAAGGATTCCTTTCCGGTACCGAGAGTTGATGATAAACTTGACGCTCTGGTAGGTTCACAGTGGTTCTGTACCTTGGATTTACAAAGTGGTTACTGGCAAGTGGAAGTAGACGAGAAGGACCGCGAGAAAACCGCATTTGTAACCGAGAATGGACTTTATCAGTTCAAGGTCATGCCCTTTGGTCTTTGCAACGCGCCAGCGACGTTCGAGAGACTCATGAATAAAATTCTTGAGGGACTGTCATGGAAAACTTGTTTGGTTTATCTAGATGACGTGATTGTGTTTAGTCAGGATTTTGAGTCTACTCTAGATCGACTGAGAGATGTATTGTCGCGGCTGCGCGCAGCAGGACTAAAACTGAGTCCTAAGAAATGCGACTTGTTCAAGAAAAAGGTTTCGTATCTCGGACATGTTGTGACCACTGAAGGAATTCGAGTAGATCCGGGAAAAATAGAAGCTATTCGTGAGTGGCCGGTCCCCGTGAATGTCACACAGTTAAGAAGTTTCCTTGGACTGTGCTCGTACTATCGCAAATTTATCTACAATTTTGCTAAACTTGCGCGACCATTAAATGCACTCACGGAAAATAAACCATTCTTCTGGACTATGGAATGTAATGATGCTTTCCAAGGACTTAAATCAAAGTTAATGAAAAGTCCCGTGCTCTCCTATCCGGATCCTAAGGGAGGTGAATTCGTTCTAGATACAGACGCGAGCAACAGAGCGATTGGTGCCGTTCTATCGCAAATGCAGGATGGTGAGGAGAAAGTCATAGGCTACTTTAGTCATGCGCTGGGAAAAGCAGAAACTAATTATTGTGTAACCCGGAAGGAACTACTCGCAATTGTTGAGGCAGTGAAACATTTCCATTGTTACCTGTATGGCAGAAGATTCCGTCTGAGGACAGACCATGGATCACTCCGTTGGCTTTTAAACTTCAAGGATATTGAAGGCCAGTTAGCTCGATGGCTTCAAGTGCTGGGCACATATGACTTTGAAATCGAACATAGATCAGGAGCCAAGCATCTGAATGCGGACGCACTGTCCCGTCGACCTTGTCAGGACTGTGCTTACTGCGAACGAACTGAACAAAACTCCCGCGTTCAGAGTAAATGTGACGTCGTTCGGAAGACAAGGGCTGGAAATCAAAACTGGTTGATTGGTATATCCTCGACTCAGATAGCAAAAGCACAGAGTGAAGACCGCCATATTGGTAAGATTCTGAAGAGGTTTGTTAACAATCAAGAAAAACCGAAATGGGAAGAAATATCAATGGAAAGTGTCCCAGTAAAAACCCTGTGGGCCCAATGGAAGAGGCTTGAAGTGCGTGATGGTGTATTGCACAGAAAATGGGAGGACGAGTCTGGAAAACGGATTACGTACCAACTTCTGGTTCCAGAGTTATATCGTGCGGATATATTAAAGTCCCTCCATGATGCGGTGACAGCCGGTCACCTAGGTGTCAATAAAACGTTATCACGAGTCCGAGAACGCTTCTATTGGCCTGGAATTGGTTCTTATGTGAAGGATTGGTGTAGGAAGTGTGAACAGTGTTCTGCACGAAAAAATCCATCGAAATCCTACAAAGCACCGATGAAGCTTTACAATGTAGGTGCCCCAATGGAGAGAATTGCACTCGACATAATGGGACCGTTGACCATGACTGATCAGGGAAATCGGTATATATTGGTCATTGGTGACTACTTTACTAAATGGACAGAAGCATTCGCCATCCCGGACCAGGAAGCGGAAACGGTAGCAAAGAAACTTGTGCACGAGTTTATATGTCGTCTGGGTGTTCCGATTCAAGTGCATTCTGATCAAGGGAGGAATTTCGAGTCTGCTTTGTTCAGCGAAATGACAAAATTATTAGGAATTCAGAAAACCCGAACTACTGCATCACATCCGCAGTCGGATGGTATGATTGAACGCTTCAATAAGACCGTCGGAAACATGCTAGCTACACTAGTAGAAAAAGATCAGAAAAACTGGGATGAAGTTCTGCCGTTGGCGATGATGGCATACCGTAGTGCTGACCAGGAGACGACGTCTTATTCTCCAAACATGATGATGTTGGGACGTGAAGCGCGTTTACCTGTGGATCTTGTGTACGGAAGTTTACCTGTGAACAGTGCAACAAGTGTTCCGCAGTATGTGGCAGATCTCAAAGACCGTATGTGCAATGTACACGAAGCGGCAAGAGAACACATCAAAAGTGCAAGCAACAAACAAAAGTCGGAATACGATTACAGCGCAAAATTCCAACCGTACAAAGATGGTGACCTCGTATGGCTGTATGACCCCAAGCGTAAGGTCGGACTGAGCCCCAAATTACAATCAAATTGGGACGGACCATACCGAGTAATTACATCAATATCAGATCTCGTGTATCGTGTACAGAAATCACCGAATTCTAAACCGCGGGTGGTACATTACAACCGACTAAAGCCGTTCCACGGAGAGACAGATGTGAGGCGATATGTTGACGACCATCAGACTGACTCCGATGATGAGTCTGCGAACAGTTCAATTATTAACAACGATTGCGATGAGTATGGTCGTGGAAAACGCGTGCGTCGTCCTGTAGATCGTTTGGACTTATAAGAAATTATAAGACAGTGACTGTTCAATTGTTGTTTTATGCACATTGAAATGAATAATTGATTGTTAAACTATATTGTTATAGTTAATATGAAAATTTAATTTGTGTAGATGTATATTTTAGGTTCAGAATGAGAAATTTTTCAGTTAATAACATGTGTGGGCACATGTCTTTGAAAAAGGGGGGCAATGTGATAAATTGGCAAATTTATGTTTATGTTTATTAGAGATCTTGTTAGTTTGAGTGAACCGTTAAATGTCCGGCTGGCACTTAATTAATATGTCATCCATCTGTGCAGCTGGTGGGTCTCTGATGTCTTATCAGACCTGTGGGAAAAGGGGGATCATTGGTTTAATTGTTTATTTTCTCTCTAGCCAGGGAGTGCTATGATGTGTGATTTATGGCTGAGAAACTCTGGGAGGGGGATAAAAATGATAACGAGAGAAAGAGAGGGGGAGTCGGAGAGTAAGACTTGGAGAGTACAGATCTTTAAGTTCATCATAAGTGATGTGTTTTACTCTTGTAGTGTATATGTGTAAATATGTAAATAAACTGTAAATAGAACTATTGTTTTAATTTCATTGACAAGTCCGTCACGTTACAATATATAACAATTTGACACATATTGTTACTTATACCTAATACATGTATTGGATTAAAAACAAAATATTTTAGGCATTTATGAACTCATAAAATTAACCAGGTTATCAAAGTTACAACATTCTAATGACGTTACGGTATCAGACCCCCTATTAGCTGTTAGAAATATCTGATGCATCAAATCTTCAATATTCTTAAATTAAAATAGTCTATTTACCTAGATAAAAATTCAAAAAATATACAGTTATTCAGAAATTTCTGCTTGCATCGCAATAGGGATCAACACTTGAAACAAAACTGCTGGGATTTCCAGTCGATTCTTGGTCGAAGCCCCAAGTTCAGGGCCCTGGGGAATTTGATGCAGCCACCACAATGAAATGACCAACAGTTTAATTGGTTTGTTATCAGAACCTCTCAACATGCATTAGGATCAGATGTTTATAGATGTTTATAGAGCAGCAGAATTACAGTCAGCATAGCACAGCTAGTGTATCAATGAGGTGTAACATTGAGTCAGGCATAATTATGAATAAAGTGAAACACAAAATGCTAACTTTTCTATGTAAAATTTATCAAATCATCTACAGTCATGCATACTTTGAAAATTTTAGTCGTGGGGGGGGGGGGGGGGGGGGGCGTGCGCCCTCCACGCCCCACCCCCTTAAATCCGCCAGTGAAAAGTGGTGGGGGGGTCCACTGGTGACCCTTCCCCCTCCCCCCGCCCCGTTTAATATATATTCAACGTTTCCTCTATTCACAATGATTAAACTTTACGGTGATTGGCATTTGTGAATATTGGTTTTGATACTATGGTTTTTGCGAAACAATTCGGGCTGGGCGGATCCAGATTTTTTACGCGGCGAATTATGTATAGAGAAAATTCGAATTTGCAAAACGGAAGTTAGTTCGTCCCACAATGCACCTTAGCAACAAAACACGCATGCGTTCTACAATGAATGATGGAATGAACATGAATTTGTAAGGAAAAAAAGATGAGTTCCAAGATTCCAAGAAAGGGTATGTCTTTGAGAAAAAATCTATGAAAGGTCTTTCCTGCGATTATTCCTTTGCTGGTGTTTAAACGTAGAGTTTCCCTTCTATTTGCAGCTCTTGCGCGCAAAAAGCGCTCAAAGGCTAAACAAAAATTCAAGGATCCAGAAGATAGAAGAAAACAGTGAGTAATATAAGGAATTTTGGGACGTTTCTCTTCTTTATCAATCAATTCTTCGTCCTTTGTTAGTATTGATTCCGTTTAGAGGGTTGAATTTGTTTTCCAGTGCTACCCAACTGATATGTGCAGTGTGTGAATTGGTTGAATGAATCATCAAAAATTGATTTATTTCGGTCGAGTTAGTAGAGCTTCATGGCATTTAAAACACTTGCTTATTATTATCATAATTATATTCAATATCAAGTGAGCATGTCATGAAACTATGGAAGGAAATATTGAGGAAATAATGCACTGAAACACACAAAACATTTGATCTCAGACACATTAGATGGAAATCACATGGGTATCTTCAAAATCAAATGACAACAATATTAAAGTCCATTTTAGGAACTATGGTGTAAAATTAATCAACAGTGAGGCATCATTTTATTACTTAGAGCTTGTTACATGTGCAACAGGATGAGAGAAATTATATCGAACCAGATCAAGATTAAAACTGCAAGTCGGGGCCCCTGAATTTCTAGTCAGGTGCTCTACCAACTGAGCTATCTGGCGGTGGCTATCAAACCCAGTATAATTTGTATAAGATGACAGGATAAAACATTCAAATAAAAATTCAAATGGTTTCAAATTTTACATAACTGGTAAAGTATTATTTTCTAGCATATCCAAATATTTGTGTCCCATCGATACACAGTGGACAAGTTGAGTCTTTATGATCGTGTGAAAGTTAGTCTAACGTTTGTGTAGATTGTTTTACAGTAATTAAACCAATGTCTGATGAGATATACCTTTTTATTGGAATAAATTTTCTGTCAACACTAGAGACTTTGAAGTTAGTGGTGATGCAAAATTAAAAAGTATACTTTCATATATGTGTCAACATTGTAAAGCAGTTTTGAATGTCAATGGTAACGGCAATCCTCGATTGGTGTACATAGTTCACAACTTAATTGACAATGATCTTCTGTGTGCTGGGTAAAGTACGTAAGAATTGTTAAAATACAGGCCTCAACTGAAAATTTTACCACTTTCAGAAATGCATGACAGTCAACGATGCTTTAATTGATATGGTCTTTATTCTTTAATGCACTCAATTATTTGAAAAAATACATTTTAATTGTGTATATTTTGAATGATGAATCAGATGGTATGGGCAAAACAGCTTAAACAATGAGGTATACACACATGTATTTTTCTTTTATGAATGTTTGAAATTACTTCTAGAGAGAATAGATTTTGTAATGGAGCTGTTTGAGGGTTGTTTTCTCTGACTGTTTATATCAAGGTGTATACATATAAAAAATGTTACAAGGAAGTAATGGACCTGCTGAGAGGTGTAAACTCGCACTGACTCAAAGAAGTCAAATCCTACCAATCTGTAACTTTCTTATTAAGAGTAGCCAGGAAGCTAAGATTTACACTCCATATTATTAGGGTCTTCCGTCTTCAGCGGAAGACCCTACTATTATTCTATTGTTTCTTTTTCACTTTTCTTATTATTCTTTTTATTCTTTTTTTGTCTTACAAATTTTGTGCAGGCGATTTCTCGAAGATGGCTCATTCGATTTTCTTCAAATTTTGAGGGTTGATGTGTCGGTATCTGAAGTTTGTACCGCCGTTTCAATTTTTTGATAAACACTTCCGGTCGGAAGTTATCTTCCGTTTACGATTTTTAAAAGTCAATTTTGTCGGCTAGAGATCCAAAAAACGAATAGAGATATAGGGCTGAAATTTTCAGTGAAGATAGACATCCACTTAACCTGTTGCAACATGGTCATAAAATCGTCCGCCGTCACTTCCGGTCGTCACCGGAAGGAAAGATAAAAAATCGGTTTTTTCAACTTTTTGCTTTATATATATTTTTCTAACGGGTTGATAGAGACTCTTTTACTGATTAAGAATATGTAATTTTTTTTAAAATCGATTGATGCGTTCCCGAGATATTAAGCATCAAATTCCTGAAGCGAGAGTCCGATTAGCTCAGTCGTTACAGTGGTGGACATGTGCCCAGCGACCTGGGTTCAAGCCCTGGGTGCCGAATTTTTTGTTTCCTAATTTTTTTTTTGTTGTTAATTAACAATTTAGTTTTAAAAGTGAAGGATTTTATCTCATTTACTCCAAAATCGGACGGAAGACCCACTCGTTGCTCGCAACGAGAACGATCTAGTATATAAGTATAGTTACATTATGCATTCCAGAGATCATGAATGAATTAGATCAGTCATCATGGTCATATTGAAAGTTCAAGTATGTCCTCAAAAATCACATGAAGCTTATTGAATGACTTTACTTGTGATTTATATACTACAGTATCACAGATAAATTTGTTTAGAGGAGAAATATGAAGGTATGCAAAAGAGGTTACTAGCCTTTTGGTCTTTAAATTGAATTACCCCCCTTCCCCTAGTGCTACAGAGTAAATAAATGATGATGCGCAACTGCACATGCAGAGTGCATACTTGTAAACACAGAAGGTTCAAGAATGTCTGGTGAACAGGTCATGTAATACATGGCTGTCCTGAAGCTGTTGTAGAATGTTGTTTTTTGTTTAGTTTGTGTATATACGCAGATAAGTGGATATTACAGAGTAAACTAACGTGGAACATCCTAGGCATCACACATTGATATTTTTTACATACACTTAACTACACCTTATGCTTTACACAAAAGTTTTGGGTTTGTTTTGTTTGAATTTTTTGAAAATTTGAGATTGAAGTCTAGAGGAACCAGATGTGCAAGCAGGCCTGTGTACAAGAAATGGACATTTAGCACATGTCATGTACATTGTACTTATTGTGACATAAACACAATCATATTCAGTACTTTGTATGAATCACTTGCCAGATACAATAAAAAACAAGATTTATCCAGATCTTGAATACACAGAATAAACCCAAATAAATGACATTTGATTTTCCTGTCTATACATCTATTTTTGCTCTGTTTCCTTAGCAAACCTAAGAATGACAAAGCTGCATGGAACGAAACCAGACAACATTAATTCCTTGTTTGTGTAACACAGGTGGAAGTACAGTCATGTAATAGAATGAGATTTGAATTAAACATATCATAAGGCCATTCCAAGTTTTTTCTATGTTTAGCGTCAGCGGACGGATTGGTTTTGAGATGTAAAAATTTTTGAAAAAACACAATTTTTTGTTCATAAAGTTAGATCACTTTTTCATATGTCGGGCTCAGGATCGCATTTTTTAAATCCAGATCAGAAATCAAATATAACAACATTCAAAATGGCAATCATATAGTAGGTATTTGTTATTTTTGTTACAAATTGAAGAAAATACTTCAAAATATATAACAAATTTTATTTTGTTGAACTTAAAATGTTGTGTTTTTTTTTCAAAGGTTTGTGGTTTTTTTTCCTGATAGAAAGATAGGTTTTTGAGTTTTGGATGGATGCTAAACAAAGAAAAAACTTGCAATGGCCTAAATTAAAAATGAATCTGGTTTAAAGATAAGGGATTTGTTGATTTTGATTGAACACCTATATGTCTAAATTTCTCAATATCATAGTAAATATACAGTATGCAGGAAGTCAGCAATACTGCTCATTTGTAGATCTGTGTTCTGTAGTAGGGGTTGGAAGGGAAGACTGAATTCACAAAGAAGGTTCACCTACATTTATCTATTGATTATAAAGATGGTGTCTGAGTTTGACATCGGGATCATCCATGTTTGAGTGGGAGAGCTATTAGTTGTCACAAACAGAATGTGGGATGGTTTGAAGCTTGGAGTGCTCATGCAAACAAAGTACCTGTACATGAAATACATGTACAATCCAGCTATCTAGATGTATGCCATGTAACTCTGTGAATGGCATGGAAACTGTTGTTTATATTATTGTAGTCAAATACATGTAAAAAAAAAATAAATAAATAAAATAAAAATCATGAATTCTGATATGTGGGTTCATTATTAATTTATACACCAAAGAAAAATGTTCTTCACATACACAGCTTCATTGCCTGGTGTAAGATTTCCATGCTTTGATCATTGCCCATTACCTGGATACTATAGGAGGTCTATATTTACCAGTACCTGTATATACCTGATCAAAATCGTGTTTGAATAATTTTTTGGGGGGTATGATTTATTCGCTTGTTCAAGAACACACATACTCTGTGTGTAATCATTTTATTTAAATTGGACCAATGTTCGTTGGTAGTTAAAAAAATAATTTTAAAATAAGTTTATGGGTTTATAATTTTTGTTTGAAACCCTTTGGGTAAAGAAAGGCCATGTATGCCATAACTGAGTTTGATGGGATGGTGGTGCAAGTTCAGCAGTAAGTGGTCTCCTTGAATCCACAACATTGAGCTATCACAAACAGTCAGGATTCCACAAGTATGTGAAAAATGTAATGCAGATCTACTAAATGTAGCTATGGCTGTAGGAAATAAACAATGAAAACCAAACTATAGCAAGTGGATTTCTTGTGATATGTTACATGGAGATTAATGATTTCATTAATCTCCATGTAAAATCAACATTATCTGACATAACAGTGGTAGACTTTAAGACCTGTTTTCATGTTACAGTAAAGCATTGATGAAAATAGAAACTTTTTGCATGCATGCATACATGTTATGACCTGGATCTTGATCTCTGAGAGGCTCAGTTTCCAAGGGGCCTGCAGCAAGTGGGCAGGATTGCCAACCACCTCATTTGAATCTTTCTTTTTTTTTGGCAGAGAATTTTAACATGACTGTATTGGGGTTTTTTATTCATTTGGCTAAAATATAAATGAACCAGCAATGGGATTTTCATCCGCATCAAACTAATTGAATTGATGTGATTTATGATTTGGTAATGGTTAATGCTATGTAAATGCTGTGTAAATGTAAGGATCCAGTCAGTCAGTCAGTGTGTTATACAGGCAGTCAGTGGGACGGTTTGATAAGAAAATATAGTACATGTACTGTAGAATTCAATGTGCCGATCTTTTTTGGGATTTGAGAGCTTTATGTATTAGGCTGAATACAGTTCAATACACCATGTACACCAAATATAGAAACTTTAATTGCCTGTTCTGCTGTGATATCATCTGATTGCGTTAATTTTGATTCCTTTTAATCAATTGGACCATCTGTTATTATTCTGTGGTGTAAATTTTGGCAAGGATTTGTCAGGTGTGAAGGCCATAATTCTTATTTCCTTACAGAGTGTTAAGAGAATCCACTGTTGTTAATTGTCTAAATGATATGAACCTAGATTTATAGTATAAGGAAAGACAACTCTTTTGGGTTTAGTTTATTAATTTTTATTAACACCGACTTTTTAGACGTTGTTTGTTTATAGAAGAAAACACGAGTTTCAGTGCAGGTTTTCAAACAGGGTGCTTTAAAACACCATTGTAATTACAGTGACGCAGGATATCTTGCTGAAATTGAAATCTTGGATGATTCACCTCAATTGAACTATGGCAGCAAACTGTACTAGGTTCTGGTCTCAAAAATACCAGTAAATTATCTGACCCTTAGTATTCTAAATTCATATCTTCCAATTGGTAATGTACGTCTCTTATTCATACTCTATATATAAATCAAAGAAATTTTATGACCACTGTCACAATATCTAGGTGTTTTACAGAATGGTAGCATTATTGCACTGCTGAGAAAATTCTGAGAAGTGGAGATTAGTGTAAAATTAAGAAAGGAGGATGGAATAGTCGAACCAGTCAATTTCTATTATGAAGGAATATGGTGGTCTAAAATTTGCCAGTCTGAGCCAATTAAAAATCATTGATGATCAGTGATAAATTTATTATTAAGTGTACATGTATTATTAAAAACTCTATTGGACGTGCTAGTACTTCAAACATGAAATTTAGAACATCAGTTGAAAGTGAAATTTTATACAAATAGTTCCCAGATTTAAGAGTTCTCAAACCTTGCTGAGAGACTGAAAACATCAATCAAAGTAGAAAATTGAAATAAAAGATTCCATATATTGATAACAAATATATTGTTAGTTCGTAGGTACAAATAAAACTGCAAGTGCTGATTTCAATCAAAACACAGTATTATACCTGCCAGCTTCTTTCAAAAGTTACAATAGATTACATAAAACTGTTAAAGATACAGCTAATACGTTACATGTATTACCAGTAAATGTTGATTATCTGGATTAAATTTCTAATGAGGCTGAAAAAGTCCTGTGTAGTATAAAATTACGTTTCATTCTATTGAACAAAGTATTATGAGGATTGTGGGGATTATGTAAAATTATAAGGAAAAAAATAAAACAATATTATGGAGATTGATACAGTATGTAACATTGAACAATGTTTTGTAAAGCACATAAGTACGTGTAGATAATGACCATCTCTGAATTTCCTGTACAATCTAAGATTTGTGTGGGTGAAGATGGTCTGTATGACAGAGTCATACGATATTCTGTTTGTTGTTTGGGAACCTATTTGTAATCACAGAGGGAAAAAACCTGAAGGCCCCCCAAAATCAATAGAGAGATGGAGAGAGTTAGGGAGATGAGAAAATCAAACTTCATGTGAGTGGGCAGGCTAGCTCTCTTCTAATCACTTCAGGGGCCCCAAGATGTAAACTCCTGTCATTACTGTATACAAGACTGTTTATTCATCAGCAGCCTCTTTTCTCAGGTCTTTGCACTCAAAGAAAGGAATTTAAAGTGGAGCCTATTCCAACTTGTTGCTTGTTCAACGACCAGCACTGCTTCTGTTTTGATTTTACTTCTATTCTTTGGTGCCTATAAAAAATTATTTGGATTTAAAAAAAAAACATCTTGGAGTGTTATTAGGGTTTTTAGTTTGCACAAGGATTTTTAGTTTGTGCTTATCAGAAGAAAAAAAATAAAGTAAATTTTTTAAAGAAAAAACCCTCAACATATCTGAATTAGATCAATATCTTGGATGTAACAACAGGATAGCTCCTAATCATTTTGGAATAGAGGTGTTATCAGAAAATGGTCTGCTGTTAACTGCTCCACTGATCCAAATTCTTCATCTTCAACATGTTCCAGGAACGGAAAACTGTGTCATAGATACAGTAGCTCCTGTTGGCAGGAAATATTGAGCGAACTTGAAACTGACTTGAGAGAATTTATTTTCTTTGAGCTCCAAAGATCAATTGTGGAATTAGTCTCAGGTTTTTACACCAGATCAGTGTTGTTTTTTCATAAAAGAGGATTTTTCCACAAGCAGTTCTCCTCATGAAATGCTGTTTTCATGGACTATGGAGGTCTCAGTTTTATGAGAATATGAAGGATGAGAGGTAAGAATATTGAGCAGTGCAAATAGAATAATAAACAGTGTGTATGCAGTAAAAATGTTTCTCGATTTAAGCCCAGAAAGTGTGCATGCCATTTGTTAATAGAAAACTAATTATACCCGCACTTTCTAAAGAAAGTTCGGGTATATTGTTGTTACCCTGTTCCGTCCGTCCGTCCGTCCGTCCGTCCGTCCGTCTGTCACGTTTTACTTTCTCAAACTGCTCTTACATCTTATAAACCAGCAAACTGAACTCTTGGAGTTTGATTTGGGGTATCATGTTGTTTTGTAAAAAAGTTTCAAAAATTCTCTGTTAGTCCTGGGGGTCAAATAATTGGTAAAAAATGACGTTTTTTCACAAAAAACCTTCTTCCTCGAACTCCTCCTACATTTTCAAAAGTAGACAAATCATCTTTTGGAATATGTTTTAGGGTATCCTATAGATGCGCAATAAGGTTTCGGAATTTTCAATTTTGTCCTGGGGGTCATTTAATGGCTAAAAAATGACGTTTTTTTACAAAAAAAACTGGTTTAAAAAACGTCATTTTTTTTAAGCAGTAGCCAAATGATCTTCTAGAATATGATTGGGGGTGTCATATTGAGGCATGATCAGGTTCCAGAATTTTTTTTTTAATTAAGGGGATCAGTGGGCAACAAAAAATGACGTTTTTTGGCAAAAAAAATATGGTTCCCAGAACTCCTCTTACAACTTTTGGAGTAGCTACATCATCTCTTGGGATATAATTGGGGCTGTCCTATAGATGTGCAATAAGGTTTTAAAAATTTAAATTTCATCCTGGGAGTCAAATAGTAGCAGAAAATTGACGTTTATCACTAAAAAATCAAACATTGATCCAGGAGCTCCTCTTATGATTTAATGGATAGACAATCATATCTTGGGATATGATAGGGACTGTTCTATAGATGTGCAGTAAGGTTTTCAAAATTTAAATTTCATCCAGGGAGTCAAAATGTAGCAGAAAATTGACGTTTATCACTTTAAAAAAAACATAGATCCTAGAACTCCTTTTATTATTTAATGGATAGACACATCATATCTTGGGATATGAAAGGAACTGTTCCATAGATGTGCATTAATACGGTTTTGAAAAATTAAATTTAACCCTGAGGCCCATTACCTACCGGTACATACCTTTTGATGCCCTTTAAGGATCAAGAATATATATGGTTAAGGGGTGGGGATCTCAACCGTTTTCGAGATATTCGTGCACTTCCTGTTCAAGGGGGGTCATGACAACCCCCGGGGCCCATGACCTACATACCGTTTGATGCCCCTTGACACAAGGTACAAGAATATATATGGTTTAAGGGTGGGGATCTCAACTGTTTTGAAGATATTAAGGGACTTGCTGTTTGAGGGCGTCAGGACCACCCACAGGGCCTATGACCTACATAACATTTGATGCCCCTTGACATCAGAAACATGAATATATATGGTTTAGGGGTCATGATTATAACAGTTTCTGAGATATATGGTAATTTCAAATTCCTGGGGGGTGGGGATGACCCCAGGGGTCAGATCTAATAAACCCTATATATTGCCAGTAACAGCCAATATATGATTATGAAAACCCTATATTATTATCTTTGTCCGTTTTCAAGTTACCATTTACAATAGAGTCTATGATTCTTTCTACAAGGTTCAATGTTAGACCCCACACCCTTTTGACACCCCCCCTCCCCCCCCCCCCCTACCCCGAAAAGTGGTTGTCTAACCCAAAATGAGAAAAATCAAACCAGGGTGCACAACTAGATTTGCAGGCCTATCATATCCTAGAGTTTTGTACAATTATGTTCAGCCATCTCTGAGAAACAAGTTCAGAGCGGGAAAGAAGAAAAAGAAAATGAAGAATATATACATGTATTAAGAACCGTACAAAAACAATAAGTCTCCAAACTTCATTCAGGAGACTTAATAATTAATAAAGATTAAATAGAGATAGGATCATCAAACATCAATAATTTAAAGATAATTGACAATTTCTGATTCTAAGGGGGTCAGGATGACCCCTTAGGTTCATGACTTACATGCCATAATGATCTGATGCGCCTGCATGACCTAAGGAGGAATAATATCTTTGGATTAAGGTGGGGATCTCAATGGTTTTTATGATATTTGATAATTTCAGGAAGAGCACTTGGGATCATGACCTACATACCATCTTAAATGCCTTGAACAAAGAAACAATAATATAATATGTACATGATATATGATTCAATTTAAGAACCCAGATATAGATCAATCATCTGTTTTGTAATACTTCCTATGTATATATACATGTACATGTATTAGTTTGTGTTTTGTTCTATACTATTCATGTTCATGGCTGTAGTATGGCTTAGTCTTATTTTAAATTACATTAAAAAATTGTCAAATATATGACTTGGAACCCCCACTCCCAAACAAACTCAAATATAAACTGTTCTCTCTCCCCCCCCCCCCCCCTTCCTTGTCGAATAATCTATTAAAATCAAAATATAATTTGGGTGTCTAAAAACTTTTATAAACTGGTAAAAAATGTTATTCTTAAAAAAAATTACATTACACCTTGCATAATTGACAAATGATCTATTGAGATACGATCAGAGGTCATATTTCTACCTTGGGATCAATAAGTAGTATTCATTGACAAGTTAAAATTAATTAATAACAATAAATGATTCAAATTATAAATGTTTATACTCCACATTCATCCCCCCCCCCCCCCCAATCTAACCTGCTTAATATAAAGATTCAGTCTTCTTAATACATTCTTACATGTGTACAGTAGCAAATTTTAAATCATTTCTTGATTGCTTTTTCTCTCGTGATTCACATTAACATTTTGGAAATTGCTTAATTCAATTTTTAAGATTTATAAACAAAATGTTATATGCATCACTGCCATGTGTATTCACCTATTTGGGGCAATTGTAAAGTCTCCTAAACAAAGCAGTGACATCATTAGGCTAGGAATTACCCACATGGATCAAACATGCACTACTGTATAACATATGAATAAGATAAAATACATTATTATTTCTAGTTCTGAAATGTCAGGGTGTCTCCAAGGGGGCATAATCTTACAATACAATTTTACGCGCAATGACACAAAGAGCAAAAATAAATTAAACGGTTTAGGGATGAGGATCTCAGATCTCAGAAGTTAACAAAATATACAGTACGTGTATCATATCATTTCCTATTTCATAAAGGTGGAGGGGGGGGGGGTTGGGGGGGGGGGGGGTTAAAGACAACACCTGGGGGTCATTAATGTACTTTACACCAGTTGATGCATCATAATGACTTTAGAAGATATTTTGTATTTTCCTGTTTCGTGGGGTCAGAACAGTCCCATAAGGTCATGACCTACATTGTATTTGATGCATTATAATACATTAAAGAAAGAAATACTCCTTCCTTCCTATTATTACTCATATAAAAAATATAAGTGTCTACACTTACTTACATATGAAATACCCAAATTTAATAAGAAATTGTTTATACAGGGTCAATATGGGGTCAACTCAACAGTGCATGCAGTCTGACAAATGAAAAAAATAACTTTTGCAAATAAAAACTAGAAACTAAAAACTAAACTAGAAACTTTACAAATGCGATAGGATAGGTAACGATGATAAGCTTATTTAAATATTAAAAGATGATGATACAGTATGCTGTCAAAGGGAGATTACATTTAGAAAGTGAAAGTAGAACTTATATACATGTGTATGTATGCTGGCAGGAATCCCATGCTGGCATCTTATTATATTGTGCTGCTGCTACTACATGTATTTATGCTTACCTAAATTGGTCAACATCATAATGATAATCCAATTAAAACACAATAATGAATTCCTTTAGCTGATCTTAACTACCGTAATCCTTTTCTGCATACGGAAAACACAGACATGTATGTATGGGTGTTGCTAAAACGCGGAACGGAAAACGGAACGGAATGGAAAATATCATCACGTTTATCCCTTAAAAAGGGTATAGACTGGCCAGAAACGATTTACTTTGTATCTTTTATTTATATCTAATGAATGATTATCAACATGTTGCTATCTTATTAATATTCATATGAATGTCTATCAATTATAGCATTGTATTCATTCGGCTTTAGTTGAGTACGAAACGGAAAAGTCAAATGTATACGAATTGTGAAACATTAACATGATTAAATGAGCAAATTAGCTATAACTTTTTACTTATTTCTCTTATATGGTATTGCTGGCATATTAGCGTAACGTACGCAGTTAGTGAAAGCGTTTTATGCGTGTTTTGAGTATTTTTATATTATTTTCAAATATGATGTACATGTATATACTTACATCAAAATTGAATTTTGGTGTTCTAGACGATCTTTTATCATACAGACGATACTGTATCATTGAGATGGAAGAAAAAAACTGTAGGACTGACGACATTAAAAAATTAAAATACAGTAAACATTAAAATACCCGGTAATTTGTGAAACTAGTAATTTGTGAAACTAGTATTTTTAGCAATGCAATTTTGTTCACGTTTGCATTACAAAGCATGCAGTTGTTTATTCCAGCAGCTATATACATATGATCCGAATAGAGAGCTCTAGACGTTGCCTGGTTTGATTTTCCGATTATATATTGGGACTATAGTCTGTCGATCCCAAAATATTCATGCAGCACATTTGGACGATTTATAATGGAAAATGTTGACATCTTTTCTCCATTTGGAAGTCACTCAGAGAACCTTGCACAATTTTTCAACACCATCATCCGGGTCTGTTAAAATGCAAAACCCCGTAGACTTCTTTATTTTTAGCCGTGTATTTATACCAGCTGATAAGCTAGAGAGGACGTTTTAAAGAAAGAATAATGAGAATGTTTAATGCTTCTAAAAGAGAATCGCTTGAACCCTGAGGTATATATAAATATACAGCAAAAAGTGAATCGAGGATATTTTGGGACAGAATAAAGTGGTCAATGCATGTACTGTTAATTTTGAGGAAATAAATATTCTTGAATAAATAATCTAATATTGCTAATCTTTCAAAAAAAATTAAAAAGGTACATAAAGTATATCGTTTTAGCATACTTAACAAATCTATGAGGTAAATAACATTATATAAGATTTTCCGTTTTCCTTCCGTTCCGTTTTCCGTTCCGCGTTTTAGCAACACCCATGTATGTATACACGTGAACCCATCTAATCGAAGAGCTGGGTAAAACTAGTACCCGCTAATGAGACATGCAGACCTGTGTTGTGTACGTAACTTCAGACAAAGATCATTCATTTGTAACATGCATGTATTTTTATGACCTATTCTTCAAATCCACTTGCACTATTTTATTAGGTAAATAACAGCTTTAAGGTGGTGCAGGACACCTGCATATTGTGATGTACATGTATACTTCCTATTGAGATAAACAATTAATAAAGTATGTTGACTATTGATTAAATATTTACCCCCCAAATAATGTTACCTAACATTGAAGCGCAATGGGTTAGAGCGTTTACATGTCTGTAAGAGCATTGGGGTCCAAGGTGTATTTTTGGTAATTTACGAATTTTCATGGGGAGGGGGGTCTGGACCCCTCACTCCCACCCCTTCTCTAAATCTGTGCACACGATGATGTTCATGTAGGCACACAGAAGCAAATCTAAAACCGGCAACCGCCACGGGGAGGGGGCATAATTTAATTTTTAATTTTGTTTGTAATAATTATATAGACCATTATACTTCCTATGACATAAAATGTTAAGATTATTGATTAACTGAAAATTCACTGCAAACAGTTCTACCCCAAATTGCACATAAAGTGCTGCTCATGTCACGATGTGTATTATCATATGGGCAGGGATCTCATCCTTCAGTTATGAAAATTATAATTTTTAAATGTATTACCGGAGTTTGCATGTGGCCTTCATTTTTGAATTAAACTGGTATAAAACAGTGTTATTTAGGGGCAAACACATGGTGCGGGTATTACTGTCTAATGACAGCATCTAGTTTTGATTTAAATTCATTTCAAAATGTGGTGGAAATTTTTAAGCTTATAATTGATCTGAAGGAAGTTCAGAAAGTAAGTTTAAAATGTCATGAATTAACCAGTGACTTGATCTTTAGTAAGTTTCAAACCAGTGACTTGTTAGCTACCTCAAAGGGTTTCTGTAATATCAACAGAATGATTCATACATATGATAGTGTCTGATAAAGCGAGAGAACAAGATTTACTGCTCCAGAAATAGAGGGCCTTCCATTCTTAGATCTGTAGAGATGTATAGGTCTGCTTGACTGCATAAAATCTTCTGTCTGCACTCATCCATTAGTGTGTAATCAAATTCACAGGGCTTTCTTTAATTACCATAGATACACTCTGACAATTATTTTGATTTGTGCAGTTAATATCAAGGACACTGTATGTGTTCCCCAGTAATCTATGGAGAGAGGCGACACATATCAAACCTTTCAATAATCAGGTCGATCTTCAACAATCAAAGTTTTCATTTGAACCCTTCCCCCTCAATTCTTTCCCATCAGAGAATGTAAACAAACAGATCTATCCAGATTTACTGTTGTATACTACAGATAAACAGGAAATCATCAATGTCAATATGCACTCTAGAGAATGATAAAGTTTACATGTTGATGAGGATGGGGAGTTTGTATGGGCCTCTTCATTAGGGTCCATTCATTCTGTGACAGTACTTGGGGATTTCTTATGCAACACTTTGTGCATATCAGTGATTGTGAGAATTCTAGGGTTTTAGAGTGTCCCCTGATCTACTGGAATTGATACATTGGAAGTTGATACTGCAGTGCAGTAATCTGTTGATACATGCATGTAGTAATTCAGTCCTAGCTGATATTATGTAATGGGATCAAGTTGTTTGGGGAAAAAATCCTTTTATGGGTTGGATTATTAAGTCTGTGTTTTAAATTGGACACAGATCTTTATCTTGTACATGCAAGAACACCCACCAAATGTGAATATGCCGGGGTTTTGATTTCAATGTGATAAAGGAAGATGTTACCTTCTGTCTTCATGCACGGTTTGTGCAGAATGTAAGTACTACATGTACTGATTACAGTTTACTGTGGGCCAATCTGTTCCCTGTATTGTTCTTATGATAACATAACATTATCAGCAATGAAATTAATGATTCATCTTTGAATTCATGAAGGATTCATAAATGTTTGAAAAACGAATTAATTTATAGCAGTGCTTATGCATACAAGTGAAATAGACAAGCTAAAATAGGCAGTGTACATCCAAATACATACATTTGTATTTTATGATTTTACATCAAGGCAAACAAGATCTCCCACTTGAGAAGAACTTTATAAAGGGAAAAAATGTAAAAGCTTTCATCCATCACAATGTTTTAAGCATGGACAATACATGCAGTGCAGTGTGTGCACAGGAATTTTAAGCAGTGTTTATTTTTGTAAGTTTTTAAATTCTTTTCCTCAAGTGTTTCTGTATGAAGCACTTGGTAGTAGCTCCCTGCTCTACTAATGTGCTGACTCAGAGATGTCAATGAAACAAGGGTAAACACAGAATACACAGCGCCAAGAGTCGGAAATTCTCTGTTGATTCACTCTCAGTATATGTACAATGTATGCCGATGTGGAATGGAACTCTTCCATGCGTTTTGTTCTGTTTTCAGAGCGGAGCACCGGAGAGAACCGCAGTATGAGGAAGAAGAGGAAGAGGAAATCTTGGGCTCAGACGACGATGAACAGGAGGATCCTGAGGACTATCAGAAAGGTACGCTCTCTTTATGACATTGTATGTGTATTGATAGGTACAAGTACTATAAGAAAAGTACACTATATTGATATGTGCAAGTAGTGTCAGAAAGTTTGCTGTTTGCTTGGTTATTGGTATGATACTGTATCAATAGAAAGGTAAACTGTGTGTATTGATGGGTACATGTTTTATCAGAAAGGTGTGCTGTGTGTATTGATCAATACTTCATCAATATCAATAGAAAGGTACTGTGTTTGTTTATTTGTACATCATCAGTATAATAAGTATTGATAGGTAGGTTATCAGTCTGATCATAGAGGTACGCTGTGTAAAGATTATTGGTACATTATCAGATCGATACATACTGTAATACTGTATAATAGAAAGTATTACATAGTGTTTGTATCAGTAGTAAAGTACTTTGTATGAAACAGATGTATCTCTCTCTATTTATGGAATCTGTAAAAATTAACCATGCGTTAGGGTTTGGGTGGACTGAAAATTCAAAGTCCATGTTCTTTTTTTTTTTTTTATTGCAAAATAGTTTATTCATGAATGTCAAAATACATTTGTTGAAAGTTTATAATTGCATTATTTAAAGAAAAATGCACTGCTCAATTAAATTTTAAAAAGAAGTCACTCTGCATCATGTCCAAAAAAAAGTTTTTGTTCAAACAAAACTACTTTCTATGCAGAAACGTATTGATTATTATACTGTGTTACATTGTAAAAAGTAAATTAAGATTGTAAAGTGTTTTTTGTCCAACCATCTTCACAATAGCCATCATTTCCTCTTAGCAATTAATTTAGACACTTCATGTAGCTTAGGCAATTTTATTGACAAATAATGAAATAATTTATGATATTTTGGTATTAACTAGAACATTAATGCATCTGAAATTGACATTGGAAATATCAAAATGATTTACACTTGGGATGTGCACATGTGAACAAGTGTGTACTTTTGCTGTGGATGTCATAAACAGGAACACTTCCTTCTAAGATCTGGTGAAGTAACTGTATTCAATCTCTAGACGTGGATGTTGCTCAGTAGTGGTCTGTGTGACAGATGTCCGGAGACCCTCACTCCATAGATCAAACACTGATGACAGTGGGCCGATTGGAAACCTGCAGATCAATCCACCAATTGTCACCCTCGGTGTAAGGCTGAGGTTAACACTCACACAGATAGCCACATTATGCTGAGGGACACACAGCGCTAGTTAATGCAACAAATCCATCATTATAGTCTTTAATTGGTTGGACTAATATCTGTATTATAAGGCACTGATACCAAAGTTTCATGTATAATCGAGAACCAGTGCTCTAATTAAATTTTCTCCAAAGTATAAAACAAAATTGATTTTCTGTATGATTGTGCTTTTAAACGTCAATTAATTTTGAATCTATTTTTAATCTAGTTCATTTCTTTAATGAAACTTAACTATCTGTGATGAAATGTAAAAATAACTTGTTCCCATTAGAGATTATATTGTACTGTAATAAAACATAATGTTTACAACTGTCAGTACTAGGTTGTAATCATATATAGACACTTGCACAGGCAATCTGTTTTTGTGTTCCTTCGTATGTCGGACATGGTGTGGCCATGAGCCTTAATTTAGCAGGCCAACCTTTTTATGGGATTATGCATTATTGTCTTGTCAATAAAGAGTAATAAAGCAGACGTGGGGTTTTTACCATTCTAGGGGAAGGGAAAGGTGCCTTTAGGGTCAGTATGATAATCTGTGGTTAGTTCTATACAGCTCGTCATAGGCAGGACCATGCCAGTTGTTGGCCCTCTGAGGGAATTCAGTTAGCTTTGTCTCTTGTGTTAAAATTACAGACAGGACAACATGGCCAGTGGTTATACAGAGGATTTTTTCTACAGCAGTACCCCGGAGAGAAATCTGGAGCTGCCCCCACCTTATGGGGATTTTATCTTCCGTCCTCCAAGGAGACGCCCAGTTGTGAAGAGTTCCAAAAGCTTCAAGGACAAGAAAACGAAAAATAAAGGGAAGGTTCCACCCTCCAGGATGTACGCCACTGTTCGTGATCCACGGATGGCACCGGGGCATCCCTTGATTCATCCAGATTTCATAACACCCCAGCAATTCATTCCAAAGATTGTCCCTCCAGAACCAAAGCCTGTCAAACCAGCCAGGTCCAAAAGCTTTAACAACAGCAAGAAAGCAGCGGAGCAGAAGAGTAAGCTACAGGACCCGCCTCCATTTATGACATACAGATGTCAGAGCTACCCCCCTCCTGATGATAAATCGGGGGACCAGCCAGTCCATGTGTTTGCTGTACCTCATCAAGTTTCAAACCATACAAAGCAAAGACTAGGCCTCCATGAAGAGTTGTTTCACCCTCCATCCAGAAACCCCGTGAGTCCTTCCTTGCCCCCATATTATGGAACCAGCCCAGGGTTTTTTCTGCTGAATGATGAGCCTCCAGTGAAGGATAGTTATGGTAGTGGCATGTATGTGCCTTCAAATGAATTGGAGAACAGTTTAACTTTGAAGGAAATCAATCATACAAAAAATGAAATTCTTTCAAGCCAAAAACCTCAGAAAAAGAAAAGCATGGTCAAGCAGATTCTGACCAGTCTGTTTTCATCAAAGAAATCTGGTGAGCAGGGTCATGCAAAAAATGAAAGGAAGATTAAGAATGAAGGAACAAAAACTGCTAGACCTGTCACTAAATCTGAATCCATTGAAGAAAACACAGTAAAGGAGAATGGTGAGGAAAACAATGGATCACAGGAAACACCAAGGTCTGAGGATCCACCACAGGCCCATGAAAACAGTAGTAGAATCGGTCGACCCAGTGCCAAGGTCCTGGGACAGAATGACAAACAGGACCAAATCATTCAAGAGCTTAAAAAGAAAAACAGCAATGCCACAAGGGAGGACGTAGATATTGAAGAGAATCCAGACCAATGTTATCAGTCAAAAGAAGGGAATGCAGGCAGGGAAACGAAGGTGGGTGGAGGTGAGATTTCTAGGAAATCAGACAATTTAGACACCAGTTTAACATTGCAAGAAAGAGAAAAGCAGAATCGAATGATTAAATCGCAGTCTGTTCCTAGTGATCTGTCCAAACACAAGAGTGGGAAATCAGCCAGAAACTGAGGGGAACATGGACTATTTATAGGAGATACCAGAGATATTCAACACTCTGTCTGGTACTTGATACCAATTGAGGAAGACAGGAAAGGGACACAACTCATGGTTCACAGCTTGATAGGGGCTCTGTTCTCTCTAACTGGATCAGCAGAGGTGGATTTTATGTTGACAAGTTGATATCTTGATGAATATTTCATGAAGGTCTCAAATGTCTTTATCATCTGGAATTTGATATTATTTATACCTTTAATCAGGTCTTGCCCAGCTCTGAATCACGGGGAATCAATATTGTGCATACCAAAGGGACTCCATTAACATTTCGTAGTTATTTTGAAGACATTTCATCAAACTTGGAAAATATCTCCTGGGGAAATTTCTTGGATAAATCAGCATCAGTGGACAAACTGATTGAAAATTTGATCAGACAGAAATAATAAGACTGATAGAATGACTAAAGAAGAAAAGGACAAACCAGCTCTTAACTTCACCATCTAGACAGTTCTGATTTATATGTATACACAATTACAGAGCTTACTGGTTATTGTAGCACAGTTTATAAGAGTTTTGATGTATTACTACTCTCTATCTCACCAAACAGTCCTCTGTTCCCTCCGTGTACTTTAGCTCGGTGAGATTACTCGGTGGAAATGGAAGACAGAAGTTGATTACACTGTAATGAAGTGAGGGGGACCTCTCCGTTTGAATCTCAAGAGTCGTTTATTTTTTGTAGAGATAATCTTGATCACCGAGCTGCCTTCTGTTAACAATGTTAATCTTTTGGTTTGCTCTGGATACAGAATTTGTACTTGATAGATAAAGTGATTTCCCCAAGGAATTAAACGAACTTCACAAAGGGAGAGGGATAGTTTGTAAATATAAATAGACAGCAGAGAGACAGGAAAAGAGGTGGAATCGGTGTCCAAAAATCTTAATATGTAATATTTCAGGTTTCTTATAGCTGTCTTCAGAGAATATGTGTTTGGCTTTGAATATCCAAATATTTATTGATAGTGGTTATTGATTTATTTAAAAATTAAGAAATTAAGAAGATAAATTAAATTGTCCATTTACTTGAGAAAGTATGTCAAGATACATGTAGTGGCCTTGACTTGCATTCTGTATAATGTTAAAAGTTGGGTAGAAATTGATTGTAAATACGCTATGTTAATTGGGCAAAATGTTGTGCTGATAATGAGCAGTGTTGACTATCATGGTAAAGCAAAAGAGCAAGTTGAAGCAACAAGGCTTTTGAAGTTGTTCAGATAATGATGACTGCCTTCCTTTATCTGCTCAATGCAGTGTGTTAATGATGACTAAGTTTTATGTTTTTTTTATCTTTTCTATATGCATATCTTTTTGTACAGCATATTATCTGTCTGATTCTATCCAATGCTTGACTCACAATAAACATATCTGTATGCCATGATAGAGGCCTCTGGGTTGTTGTTTATAGCATTCTAGTACACTGTACTGTTAGTCAGCAGACCATACAAGTCCAGTCCAAGTCATAAAAAAACTCACAAATGATGGATTGTGAATTAATTTGCTTGGTTTGAGATATCACAATGGGAACGCTTCCAATCTTTGGACTGATGGAGGTGCTGGCTGATTAAATAAAGAGATTGGTTTCATCTTCTTCTTATATTGATGGGCAAATAAAACCTAGAGGAAAGGACCAGAAGAGGCTGCATGAAATGGCCAGAGTAATGAAACAGCTACTGAGTGTGCCAAATTGAATGGGGTTGTCTGGGGTCTACTGAGATGAGGCTGTAACTCAGACCTGTTATAGTAATTTCTTTCCTGGGTTTTACAGGAAAAAGACATGGAACAATTATTCTTGACCCATTAAACATTTATCTAATGCTACTTAAATGGTGGCACAAACAAGATTGTCTGTATCCAACATGACAGAGAGAAATCAATCTATTTCTGCACTGATCTATATCTCTGCAGTATGATGGATTGATTAACGTATTCTTTGACCCTGAAGTCAGACCTATTATCATTAAACAGCTCCATTGTCATTTACATTCTTGCAATACAAATTGATTCCTGGCACATAGAACTTTCTATTGATGCAATGAAAACATTTACGAGTTTGAGGAACTTTTTTAACCTGATACAATCGCGTGTAGAAATAAAACCACTGTGACACTTGTAGAGAAATGAGAAATTAACAGTACATGTTTAGCAATTAGTACATGTACAAGTTTGAGGAGCTTTTTGTAATCCGATACAAATCTCATAGAAATGACCATACATTGACAGATTTTAAAAAAACCAGATTGATTTGATGTATAATTTGATAATTGAAGCAATATTATAACAGTGCTGACATACAATAAACATGACTTCTGTTTTGTTACAGGAGGGTACCATCCTGTGAAGATCGGAGACTTGTTCAACAACAAGTACCATGTGATCAGAAAGCTGGGCTGGGGCCACTTCTCCACCGTGTGGCTCTGTTGGGACATGTCGTGAGTACTCAATACTATAAATAGCCATAAAATGACAGTGTCAGCAGGGTATATTCCTTATTGTGTGGCTCTGTTAGAACATGACTTAAGTGCTCGTTACTATAAATAGACAGGTAATGTCTGAGTAAAGTACTGTGTGACAGTGTTTAGCGTCCATCACATGGGGATAATTAATGACACTGATGCTCTGAATATAGAAGAATGTCTGGCTATATATAGCCAGGTGGTGTCTGAATATAGTGCTGGGTGATGGGCATTGGACAGTGTATAGATCTGCTGAAGTTCAAATTGAACTACTTAATGGACAAATAAAAGTATTATGTTTGATTGAATGAATTTTTGTTTCAGGACCAAGAGATTTGTTGCTTTAAAGGTTGTAAAGAGTGCTCAGCATTACACAGAGACAGCACTGGATGAAATCAAACTACTCAAATGTGTAAGTCATTCACATCTCCAAAAATATTTTATTAACAATTACAGTCAGTTGGTTATTGATATTTGTATCTCAAACACCCCCAACACACGGAAAGAGGTTAAAGAATAGATTGAAATGAGCAGAAAATATTTTTATTTTCTTTTGGAATTAGAAATAAAGTATATTAAAACATATAAATAACTATGATTTTTGAATTATCAATGTTTTTCCTATTTTGGAAGTGTCAGTATTAAGTACAGGTAATTCCACCACATAAAGCTAGATAATTCATACAATATATATAAGGCAATGTACATTGACAATGTATACATTTTTTTATTTATGTTTTTATCATTTTATAATTTTTACAGGTTCGTGAAAGTGACGAGAATGACCATTTTCGAGAGCGTACTGTGCAGCTATTGGACGACTTCAAAATCTCTGGAGTCAACGGCACTCGTATCCTTTCAACCCTCAGTTCTGCATACATACATTGAGCACTATACTCCTGGGTTCCATATCCATACATTGAGCTGTGTGCTCCTCTGCTCCGTATACATACACTGAGCTGTGTGCTCCTCTGCTCCATATACATACATTGAGCTGTGTGCTCCTCTGCTCCATATACATACATTGAGCTGTGTGCTCCTCTGCTCCGTATACATTCATTGAGCTGTGTGTTCCTCTGCTCCGGATACTTACATTGGGCTGAGTGCTCCTGTGCTCCGTATACATACATTGAGCTGTGTGCTCCTCTGCTCAATATACATACATTGAGCTGTGTGCTCCTCTGCTCCGTATACATACATTGGGCTGTGTGTTCCTCTGCTCCGTATACATACGTTGAGCTGTGTGCTCCTCTGCTCCGTATACATATATTGAGCTGTGTGCTCCTCTGCTCCGTATACATACATTGAGCTGTGTGCTCCTCTGCTCCGTATACATACATTGAGCTGTGTGCTCCTCTGCTCCGTATACATACATTGAGCTGTGTGCTCCTCTGCTCCATATACATACATTGAGCTGTGTGCTCCTCTCCTCCGTATACATTTATTTGGGTGGAGCTCTGTGCTCCTCGGTTCTATGTACAATTGAGTTCTGTGCTCCTCTGTTCTGAATGCATACATTGAACTCTCTGCTCTAGTTTTGTATTGATCTTGACGTGTCTACGTCTTAGTTTATGTTCTGTAGAGCTTGGTGATTATTCCTTAACCATCTGTGTAAGATGTCTGCATGGTGTTTGAAGTTCTGGGCAACAACTTACTTAAACTAATAATCCGTTCAAATTATCAAGGAATTCCACTACAGAATGTCAAACACATCATTAAACAGGTAACTCCTCGCCTACTCAGTCGGAAATTGAGGGCTGTAGAAGAAAGAATTGTTTTAGTGGTTTAGTTGTGGTAGAAATAATGATATTATAAAAGCTTGTAAAGAAGAGGCTATTATTAGATCATAGAACAGTGCTTTGATAATGGTATAAATTGTAGAGTTTTGAGAAACCCAATTTTTGAGCCCAATTGAAAAATTAAAATCAATATATAAACTGTTTTCATTAGATTACGTGGATGAAGTAGGCGATGTGATCATTCAGTTTTGCCCTGTTTATATCTTCTCGAATTTAAAAGAAAAAATAAGTTTGCCATATTGGGCAGAAAATCATGAATTCTTGGGGAAAGAAAGTGTGAATTTTTTGGGTATCCAAAGTATGTTGATAAAGAAGCAATAATATTAACCTTCATTTTACTTCCAGTCATTATTTGTTGATCCCCTAAGATATTTATTGTCTATCTTACTGTTCCATTCCCAGGTCCTACAAGCTCTTCAGTATCTCCATGACAAGTGTAGAATCATCCACACGGATATCAAGCCGGAGAACGTGTTGATGTGTGTGGACGAGACCTACATACGGAAACTGGCAGCTGACGCGTGCGAGTGGCAGAAGCTGGGGGCCAAGCTTCCAGGCTCAGCCGGTGAGTGGGTGGGTGGGACATAAAATGGGATACGGGCTGAATGTAGATTACGTAATCAAATCTCATGGGATGTGGGAGTTGTAGATTATTAGTGTTATGTTCGCAATGGATCATTAGGCCATTTCTGTCTTAAGGTCAGAAAAAAGATTTTTAACTGTTTGGAAATATTATTTCCATAACTGAATCACAAAAGCAATGTTTTCTCCTTGAGGGTATTACTTGCTGTCTGAGTCAATTCCTTTAAGGCCAGTAAATTAATTCTTCTATTCCTCCATACTGAATTTTGTCTTCTACAATGTGTTTTAACATCACGATCTGATAATCTATATTACATTTTAACTATTAACATAGGGGCAATGAAATCCTAGGGATGAGTTGCATGTTTAGCCTTTTAACAGATCAATATCTGACAGACTAGAGGTGCCTCTGACCTTAGTTCAAATAATGATAGAGCTGTACAGGCTAGAAAACACTTATCTGAGTGTTTGAAATTTTCAAAGTTGATGCAGCTCTTTAGAGGAACCACAGGTGTTTTCACAGGTTTTGGAAAGGGGGTCCAAGCTGCTCTGAATGAATAAGTTGTTGTTTTTCAGTGAGTACAGCACCTAAAGAACGAGCTCCAGATCCCTCCAAAATGTCCAAGAACAAGAAGAAAAAGATGAAGAAGAAGATGAAGAAGCAGCAGGCATTGCTGGAGATGCAGATGCAGCAGATTGAGGAAGTGGCAACACAGGTTCCCATAGATACTGCTGACTCGTGTGATTTATTGGTAGCTATAGAAACCGTACATGCTTCCTGTCACATGTTAAGATTCCGAGGGGGTGAGAGCTTGTGAAAGTTTATACAGCACAGGAAGTTAGTTGATTATGCCTAAATTAAATATAATTATTTTGGAGGTCCTGTAAGAGTGAAGAGTAAAATAAGGAAATAATTGAAAATCAATTTATAATTCATTGTTATATTTTTTATTGAGATTGAAACAACTTTGCAGAATGATTTCTTGTTGAGGGGATAGTCTTGACTTTTGATAAATTGTGTGATGAAATAAAATATTCTGATGGAAGAAAAGGGAGATAACTTTTATTTTCATGAATAAAACTGGGCCTCAAAGATAAAATGATTCTATATGAAAAAAAATTAAGAACAATAATTCTGACTTTTGATATTTCATTTAGAGTGAATCTTAACATGGTACAAGAATTTACTATCTGGTATCACTGCTGTAGCCAGCATGTAGTCTCTCTATATTATACTAGGTGATATTGTACATACTTTGTAACCTGCTATTTATTTAGACCTTCTTATATATGCACTCCAATCGTTTTGGTGTTGTATGATCATTTAAGTGAAAAAGTTGGGTTGCTGAATTGTTGCATGTCAATATTTCATTTATCATTTTATTTGATAAGTCTGGTCAACACACCTTTATGTTTTTGTCGTGTAAGTAAACCACCTCCCAGTATTGTTCAGTGACTATTGTTCATTGCTAGAAATATGTTGGAGGTTAGATTATTTATACATATGATATTAATATCTTTTGAGGCTAATACTTTAAAGTTTTGCTTTCTAGGGTAAAGCTTTTTTTCATAAGCTAAGAATAGAAAAGTTAAATTCATATATGTGCAACATTTTCATGTGTTTTTATAAACATGTAATGTTAATTAAGAAAATGGATTGATAATTTATTTTAAAGCAGTTATATAAATGGTTAAGTTTTGTTACTGCATGTACTTGTAAATGTCATTGGGTTGGTCAATTTTATATCTGCATGAAGTAGAGGCTGTATTTTGTTGATTTCATCTTTAGGCTGCTGAGAAAGAAATGATGACCAGTGAGAGTATGAACAGCCTGGCCCAGTCTGAGCCGGACATGAACGACGCTGCATCACAGGGGAACCAGCCAGAACCAGCCGACGCGCTGGACAACACGGAATCTTCCACCGCTAATAACCAGATGACCGTCGACAACAACCAGCAAAACGGGGACGAGAGCCTGTCAGACAACAACAACACAGGTAAACAATTAACAGGTGTTAACATACAACAACAAATTGGTAAACAATGAACAGGTGTAAACAGACAACAACACAGGTAAACAATGAACAGGTGTAAACAGACAACAACACAGGTAAACAATGAACAGGTGTAAACAGACAACAACACAGGTAAACAATAAACAGGTGTAAACAGACAACAACACAGGTAAACAATGAACAGGTGTAAACAGACAACAACACAGGTAAACAATGAACAGGTGTAAACAGACAACAACACAGGTAAACAATGAACAGGTGTAAACAGACAACAACACAGGTAAACAATTAACAGGTGTAAACAGACAACAACACAAGTAAACAATTAACAGGTGTATGACAAACAAAAACATCACAGGTAAATGATCAAAATATTGCAGAAAATTTAGAAACATCGTTGGAAATATCTATCAAATCAGGAAAATATTGTTGAAATGATCATTGATTGCTTATTGTTGATCATTGCTTGGTTATTGTGATAACAGGTTAAAATTGCACTACTATGTTTTCTCACTTTTAGTAAATTTAACATTTTTACTGAATTGCAGAATCCACAGACACAAAGAAGAAAACAGAAGAAGAGAAAAATTCTGAAAACATTGAGAATCGAACAAAGTGTATAGAGAGCATTATAGACCCAGCGATCAGTGAGAATGAAAACAAAGTGACTAAAGATATCAAGTGTTCCGCGGAGACGCTCATGTGTAACGGACATGGTGAATCTCAAGCTCAGGAAGACGCCAACAAAAACTCCAGCCCCCAGGAGGAGGAGTGTAGTGAGTCCAATAATGTGGGGGGTGAGGGCAGTCAGATGGAGGAGGGGTCCATGGACGAGAACCAGCGGAGGTCTCAGAGCCCGGGAGTACACAGCTCCTCCCCGAGTGAAAAGAGCAGCTCCTCAGGTCTGGATCAGCTAGGATCTATACCCCTAGCCGTAAAACTTAGACCAGTTTACTTTTAATCAAAGTCTTTCCTATACAAAAGGAATACTGTATACAGGGAAATATTTGCCCCCGTTTTTTTGTGCTCCTTTTGCCCTCGTTGTGAGTGAATCTAAGACTGGGTGAATTCCAATGTCTCAAATTATCTCATAGTAAACACAAACATGTCTGGGCGAACTCTAAATTGGGCAAAACTGCAAGTGTAGAAGGGCAAAAGTTACACTGGATGAAAATAACCATATTTTGAGAGGCAGAGTGAGACCAAGATCAAATGTGAGCTGTGTAAGTTTTATGACCTTGTGGCGGGGAGCCGGGCCATAGAACTTACACAAGCTCACTTTTGATCTCTGTTTCAATTTTACATGTACATAAGGATTATATATTGTAAAAAAAGTGAGACTGAGATTGTAAGTGAGCTAGTCTAAGTTTTATGGCTCTGTAGCCTGAACATCAGTGGAAGGACTGGTATATGTGAAATTAAGGTCTGATCGTTAGAGTGTAGCGCATTCATGTCCATAACTAAAATATTATGATGGGGGGCTGGAATTTATTGCTGGCCAGATTGTCTGCAACAAATTTTATGTAGATATGAACTAATGCTTTGTGCATAGCACCTTCCCTTTAGGCCTGTTATTTGAAGTCTTCATTTGTATATTGGTCCAGTGTGCAAACGACCACTAAAACAACCAAATTCTATCTCTGAATTATTATACTGCTAACATTTTATTTTTTAATATGGGTATAGTCTTTTATTCCTATTTTGAATGATTGAAGAGTCAGATTCTGTGTGTGAATTAGTCTCTGATGATGCCTGTGTCATTACAGATAAGAATTCCCAGAATCGACCAGACCCAGTCAGACAAATCTGTGATATTCCTGTCAAAATCGCAGATCTGGGCAATGCCTGCTGGACGGTGAGTAGCTAAGAGATAGAAGAGAGAGAGAGGAGAGAAATCTTCTCCATTGATGAAAGAGAAAGGAGAGAAATCTTCTCCATTGAGAAAAGAGAAAGGAGAGAGGAATTTGTAATTGGATGCTGTGATTTCATCAATATTCATTAAAATCAATGCCAATTTTTGTGGATTTTGTTGAGTTCATCCATGAAATTTATTTTTAATTGATCAGAAATACAATTTCTAATAGTGTATTGTACTGTTAAGTTCAGTGTCCCAAAATTGACATATTCTTGATGCTGAATTTTACTAAATCCATGAAAGGTAATGAAAGCACAGTATCTACTTGATCTCTTTACTGTTTATAAGAATCATTTTTGCAAACATCAGTTAGAGATTATTGTTGTGTTTGGTTGGTTGCTTGCAGTACTTGCACTTCACGGACGACATCCAGACACGGCAGTATCGAGCCCTGGAGGTGTTGATTGGTGCAGGGTACGGTCCTCCAGCTGATATCTGGAGCACTGCTTGTATGGTAAGACTTGTTACATACTGAAAATCAATGTAATGTTCTTTAAAAATCGATTTACCGTTCTGTAAATTCCTAATGAAACGCGAGGTATTAATATCCGCGTAAAATCGCAAGAAGCCCATCTCGCAAATTCTGAAATCTCGCTTTTGAGTTTCGGACAAATGTAAACTACATGAAACTATGATAAAATTTTGGCATTTGCGATTTTAAGTTTTCGCGATTTGATGGAAAATCGTTGAATTGCAGAATTAAGTACTCACGTAAAATAAGGAATCTACATTATAGAATCAAATTGGAATACAGCGAGATACAAAAAAGTATTGGGTTTCTTTTATGAGAAAACAGATTTCCTAGTTAAATAATGTAGTAGTTAATTTCTGTACATGCATATCTGTTTTTGATAAACAGGTAATGTGAAAATGATATTTTTAGTATTTAATAAAAGATTGTTTGAGCTACTACAAGTACAGTACATGATCATGCTACATGTACATTGTTACCATATGATGTACTATCAGATACATGTGTGTGTGTTTCAATACGTTGAATTCCGTTTCACATCATTTGCAGGCATTTGAACTTGCAACAGGGGATTATTTATTTGAGCCTAATTCAGGCGAAAACTTTAGTCGCAATGATGACCACTTGGCACATATAATTGAGCTGTTGGGTCCGATTCCTCGGGAGATCTGCCTAGGCGGAGAGAAATCCAGGAGATATTTCAACCGGAGAGGTGCGTTCTGTTTTCTCTTCGGTCTTTCCAAGTTCTAATATTCCTATTTAAACTTCTCCAAGTCCATAAAGCTGTCCTTATCATTTCATCAATATTTGTCTAAAAACCTATTTTCGAGGATTTCTCGTTGATGAGTTGATCCATTAAATGAAATGTTTATTGAATTGAAATGTTTAATAATATAAAGAATCATTAGGCAAGAACTTATATTTCCTTTAAAACTTTGATTTTCACTAAATCTTCAAACTTTGATGCCCACTAAAATTAATGAAAACAGTACAAGGAAATTAATGTTTTTCTTTTGAACAGGTGAACTTCACAACATACCAAAATTAAAACCGTGGGGGCTGTTGGAGGTGCTGGTTGAGAAGTATGAATGGGACGAGGAGGAGGCTCGCAGTTTTACGGACTTTTTAATCCCCATGTTGGCGTTTGATCCGACCAAGCGATCGACGGCAGCCGACTGTCTACAACACGCCTGGCTGAAGGACGCCAAGGAAATCAGCCAGTCATAATCACCGGACAATTGTCTAATTAGTGCTTCTCCTAAAACTGTCAATGGAGGGAAAAATTTATACATGCCAAGGGAGATTACTGGACAAGATTTACCATCTTGTCTCTCCCTCTTATCTTGTTCTCTCCCTTTCTCTCGTTTTCAAATCCAGTGAAGAAATGAGAGAAGGTTATTTATGTTGCGGTCATTCTTTTTTCGTCAAAGACCTTATGTATATCTGCCATCTCATTTCGTTTTTAATGTCCATATGAATGTGATATTAGTGTAGAAACATTTATGAAAATGGAAGGTTGACTCCAGTTCAGTAGATATTTTTAATACATTTGGTATACACTATTCATAAATTATTATAAAATTTACAAGCTGAGGATTTTTGTTAGCTGCTAGGTTTAGGAAATTTGTACTGTACATAGGCTTGGATTTTTACTTAGCTGTGTATGGTACATAGCTTTTTGTCATTACCTGCTTTGATCTAATTTCTCTACAGATTCTGTTAATTTACAAGAACAAAATATGCAGTAAAGTGTGCCAATAATGTTACATGGATTATTTTCTGGATGGAGTTTAAGAACGAGGTTGATAACTCATACAAAACTGTTATCAAAACCTATCAGTCAAGTGAGACTGATGAACTCTGATGACTATATTGGCAGCCAATTCCTTATTATATCTGTGTAGATTGTCTGTATAGCTTAAGAAATACCGGTAAAACAGATAAAGATCTGGAATCAGAATCTATCAAGCTGATTGTCAGTGAGTTAAGGCAGTGAGTGAGGTGACAGATATTGTTTTGCCTAGTGCTGTATCCAGGATTTATATACCAATTGATTACACCAGTTTATATATCCTTCAATTGTTAACAGAACAGTTGGATATCAACGTGGAGTTTCTTTTGTGGAGTGGGAGCAGTCTACACTTCAGCAGTGTTCTGCTGAAGATTTATAGGTAGTGTTTTTAGTAGTATGAGAGAATTGCTTAATAATTTATGATGAGAGTCGAAGAGCTTGATCTTTGACACGATATCCATGATTAGTGTTACCTGTTTTAAGGTGTGCTATCACCACATTAAATTCATACCGATGATTGTGAATGAATCATACAGAATTCTCCTACAGTGCAATGATTGTCTCATGATTAGATATGATTTGATATTTAACCTCTCTGTCTAGTTTTGTTATTCAGTGATTTTCGGTAGAGTCTGTCACGTTCTTTCCCTCTTTGGTGGAATATTTAGGAAGTTCTGAATAAACGTGAATGGCAAGTAGGAATTGGTGTTCTTCACCCAAATTGTTTTCTATGTGATTAGAGAATCTTCTAGTTTTGGGCATTTCCAATTAGGATTTTGTTACTATGACAGGATATGAACGGTTAGTTGATAGATAGAACATTGAGGCAGTAGATACCTGACAACCTGTTGTCAATTCTTACATTCCTAACAGACAGAAAATTGCTTTGGTGTGTCGTGTTTCAGATGTGACTTATCTAACGAGTGCTTAATATGAACTTGTGTCAGCCATTGGAGAACATGTAACCATTGTATGTACACAATAAGTGTAATACAAGTTCTACTAAATCATGAACATGAGAAACAGAAATGATTTCTCCTTTGTATAGTTTTGATTTGTTGGTCTGTATTTTATGTATGTAAAGCATGCAGCGATCAGTGACCAACTTGTACTGCTGTATAGTCCTAATAATAACGAAAAATGTCTCTTGAGTATAAGCCAAATATTTAACATAAAGCAAATCATCCAAGCAGAGTGTCAAACCTCCAATTGATGAGGTTAATAAGCATTTCGTGGCTGAAGAGCTGTAATGCTCAGACTGGTCTAGGTTGAAGCTACAAGCATGGGTTGTGTTTCGACAGGGAGAGAACTTTTGACTGATTCAACAGTCCATATTATTTTGTGTTTTGTGTTATGTCGAAATAAAATGTTCACCAATTTCTGTCTGTATTTGCTCATTTTTCAGTGATTTCTTTTAGTTGACATAGTCATTGATCTTCAAATCAAGAAAATGATATCAAATTTAGTTCATATATTTCCTTTTTTGGGGTGCATGGATAGCATTAATAGCTATTGTACATAACTTTTGGGGGAAAATTCACCATGTGCTGCTTTCATGGTTGTAAATGTATGCTGAAACTAGTTAAACCCCCCCCCCCCCCCCCCCCATGGATTGTTAATAAATCGAAAAAATTTCAATGATCAATGGTTTGTAGAAGAAAATTAATATTACATGTACTATTTTTTTTATCAATTAATACGTGCAATTGTAATGAAAGGATGTAAATGTCACTTATCGACAGGGAAAGGGAATAACAAATACGGTACATGTAATAAGTAAAATTTAATGTATTTAAACGTGCATTGTGAACCAGAATTATTCTTCAGTCTGCTCTGAACAAATAGATAATGTGTCAATACAGCAAGTAATATTATTAGTTCCTCTTAAATTTAACGGGAACCGATAGGATAACACATCTAGAATTAACTTTGACCATGCAAAAGAATTGTTTAATTTGCATCTACACATGAAACATCGTAAGTTTTAATGATTGAATAATTGTATGAAGAAAAATTAAGTTCACTATAGCTGTTTACTGTCTTTGACTGTACACTGTCCTCTTTTAATTTATTCCTTTCAAAATCCTTTAAAATATCTGTTTACCGTAAGTTTGTTTAATAATGGAAATAATAGTCATGTAGAATTTAGAAATATTGATTACCATTTGTATAGTTAGGTTATCACTAATGACTTGGTTAAATAATTCATGAAAATGGGTCCCTCGACACATCTTACGTACGAGCTAATGAAATAGCTCTTATTTTAGCAAAAGGTATAAAAGTAAAATTTCCCGCAAAATGAAAGTACACTGAAATTCCAAAAATTGTAACGGCAAAACTATATTTAGATTTAGATTAAAAATCGTGATGATTTTGCTTTTTGAAAATGAAACTATCACAGCTGGATTAAATTATTTGTAGAGGCTTGCTGGGTTTGTATTTTGTGATTTGGATCAGCTGTTATAGATAACCTTTATGTTTTTTTTTATTTTTAAACGTTAAACGTTCTGATCTCGTGTCAAAAATCGAGGAAAAATGAGCAAAGGTAAAATATTAATAAGAGATTTCAGAAAAATTATGATAGATTTTTATCTGTTTATCAGTTTATGTAAATAGTGAATCATTTTTTTGCAGATAGGCCTTATGCAATGTATATACAGTATTGTATGTAGCTATAATCCTTTTAACAGAATGAAATTTGATGGTCTTAATTTGAGAACAAAATGTCAACAAAAAGAAGGACATTTGCAGAAAAGAAAAGCCAAGGGATTGACTTTTTGGACTTCATAGCCAAGAAAAATATCAATATTGTTGGACTGACGAAGAAGGAGTTACAGAACATTTATGTAAATGAATACCGAGAACATAATTCCAATGCAAATCCTTTGTCTTTTGGACCTCTTATTCAAGCTTTGTTTACCTGTGGTCGGCTTCACCTGAGGGGCCCACACATTTACAAAGGTCCTGCCGCTGCGCCATATCTAAACTCTCACAGGAAGGAGAGGGACCAGCATTCCAATCATGCCAATGGTACAGAGTTCTAATACATGCATGTATAAAATAATTATACAGAATTTTTTCTTTAAATGTGTAGTTTGCAGGTCCCTTAAAATGTTAATAGTGTGGACAGAGAATGGACAGAGAAGGAAGTAACAATTACTGTGGTAAAATACAACAAGAAAATTTTCATTTTAATGAATTTTTTAGGTTTTGCACAGTAAATCAGTACATGTATAAAATGCTATCATATATCGCATAGCCCCCTAACTCCATCACTACCCTAACTCCGTCACTTTCGGGAAACTCCTCGCCGTTTGAAATAAGTACGATTATGACGTCATATTTTACATGTCAAAAATCTTTAATCAAATGTCAACAATTTGCAACGGTTAAATTTAAGAATGTGTCAAAAAATAACAGAATTAAACCTTGTTCATTTAATGCACCATTAACTGGGTGAAATCAGCTAAAACCTTTTCACAGGTGTACTAAAATATCGATATTTCTGACTTGCGGGCCCATTCGATCATTTACGGTGGTCAGCCATTTTTAGAGAGGTCAAGATGAAACATTTTACATGTAATACATATTTGATTAAGGTAATTTATACATTTTTTTTCAGTCCGCAATAGCCTTTATGCATTACTCTTGATGATAACGTCAAATCGCGCATGCCGATACTTTTGCCTTATACAGGGTATAGATATATCCGGTATATCGTTATTTAGAATGTGCTACATTTCTGAAAATGTATTAAATAAATAATAAGTAATATATCAATTAATGATATAAAATATTTGATATATATTAGGACATAAATCAAACGGCATCCATAAATTCTGAAAAGGCCTTTGTGATTTTTGTTACATGGACCCGTTTTTTATTCTGGCGATCATTTCATTTCAATGAAATTAAATACAATTTAAATTGTATGCACCATTTTTACTTATTATAACTTGGCCTAGATACAAATTGAGTTTTAACTAAATTTTTAATGTGTCTTCATTCCCTGCCATATCATAGAGCATGTGGGTGACGGAGTTAGGTTCATAAGATATAATAGGCACGCGTGATAAACATTGTATTCAGAGGGCTTATTTGAATAAAAATAAAAATATTTTTATTAATAATTTTATAAATTATATTGTTTCAAATTATATTTAGTGATTGCAAATGATAAAAACCACAAGAAATAATTTACAGAGAAACGCGAAAGGTTTTCTGCTAATGGTGACGTAGTTTGGGTACTCGGGGATATTCATTTAATTGGAAGAAAGCTGTTTTTATTGACTGACAGATACCTTGTTGCTTTCAAATATTTATATTGAAATATTGTCTTGATGATTGTCTTGTCTTATTAATTTTAATATCATTATACAGATTTGCTTTTAATTAGGATTAAGGAACTTTTTTTAAATACATGTACTAGTTACTTCCATTTATTCCGTTTATTCTATAGTAGAAGGAAACCAGAACAATAACAGTGATGGATATGTAGGAAGATCAAACAGAAGGAGTCCTCACCACAAAAGGTTTGGTCAGGTAGCCGTCAACCAACATGTGGTCATTAATCGCAGTTACTCCCCCTCCCCCATCACCAGTCACGAATCCTCGCCAACCCCAGACATTGTTCATCGAACCTCAGCCAGTAGTCTACCTCTGGGACAGGCCCAGTCAGGGATGGACTCTGAGCACATCAAGAGAGTTGGCAACTACTATGAGTGCAAGATTTGTGGTGCTCGATCCACCTCATCAGTGGAGATGGGGAAACACTCTCAGGGGAAAAAACACAGGCTCGGAGTGATGACTGCTGAGTTAAAAAAACAAAGGTTCTTACTTAGATAAATTTATATCTGTTACTGTAAACTTATTATATTTGACGTGTACGCTATTTGGCGGAATATGTTAGCGTGGATTTGATTTAGCGCATTTCTGAATGTACCTATTTATCTACCAGTATTTATATATTTTACATTTTGCAATGTACTTGATTTAGCAGGTGCCATTTTTCATCATTAACACAGTCAAATGTAATATGTCTACAGTATGTGTCTAACTGATTCTGATAATGTTTTATTAAATATTATCAGATTAAAATCTTTTTAAAATTATCTTTATCATTTTCGCACTTTCTATGACTTACGAGGGTCAATAAAAAAATACGAAGACTTTTGTCATAGCTATCTTACTTAACGTCATATCATTACTAAATTTAGTAGACATAATTTAGCAATAGTTTCAAACAATTTGCAAGAAAAAATGTTAATAAATTCCTTTATTTCTAAAAATTATTTAAAATCTATTTCTTCAAAAATGAGGTCACGGCGCACGGTCAAAATTTGTGTTATGTCAACAATAAACCATGTAATGTTGAAAGTAATATCTCTTTAAATTGGGCTAAAAACCAAATAATATTGAAACCTCAAATTAAGTAAACTATAGTCATGGTGTTCTATATTCCAAAAAATGATGGGATATATTGTTTTGTGAACAAATATTAGTAACTAAAGACAGATAGTCCTCTTTAGAATTGACTAAAAACATCGACGTCGCCGGACGTCACCGCGCAACGAGAGGTACAAACAAAATGGATTTAACCCAGAAAAAAGCCGACACAAGCTGTGAAAATGCTAAATGGTGCAAAAAATAAGTCAATAATTATTTGCAAGTTTGTGTTTAACTGTAATAAATTTTGTGGGGGTGGTGGTAATTGTATTTTGAATATAAAACAGTCCGAAAGAGAATAGAATATCTGTAAATATTTGGTCAAAAAATAAGTAAAGTCAACCGACTTCAGGGTTATCCTTACTGTCAACTAAGAGATACATGGTTAGAAAATGAAAACTTTGAAGAACTTACTTGTGATTCTCGAACAAATGTGTGCAAATAAGATGTTATGTGGTTCAGTGCAATTTTAAATTGTGAGGAGAAAGGCACAAGAGACTAAGCATGATATAAAGATGGGGTATATCTATAAACTGTGCGTGTTTATTGTTGACGCCATGTTTTGATGGTTGCCGTGCGGTGTGGTGACAAAACATGTTTTTAAAAAGGGGTAACAAAAATTCCGTTTCATCAAATTAACTAAAACTTCGCATATCAATAACATAAGTGTTGGTGCACAGATTAATCTTTTAAGTATGACTTTCATGAAAAATAATAGACAGCCACATTGTCTTCATATTTTTTTATTGACCCTCGTAATTGTGTCTACTTTTGGTTTGTCTCTCAATGATAAGATTTTAGTAAGCCCATTATATTTCTATTAAAAATCTTTGTATTACCGGTACATGATAAAAAAGATAGTTCATTGTTTACTTTCAGTATTGATATGCATGTTTTCTGTTTGAAGGGAGTATTTGGTAAAAGACAGAGAAGGTATAGCCATTATTGGGGAGAATGCCGAGTACCTCAATGGGACGTACCACATTCAGATCCAGGAGAACACTGAGAGGACCATGAGCCTGAGGGTGGAGAACCACACCCCGGAGGTGGTGCAGCTGTTACACTGTGAGATGCTGAAGAGGATGAGGGTGTTCAAGCTGGACGACGCCAAGAAAATGACGGAGGGGCGACAGTCTGTGTCCATAAACAGTGGTAGGTTTCCGTTTCCGTTGGTTAATGTAAGGTCATGGCATTTTGTGTAAATGCAATTAAGAAGTGGAAGATTTCTGCTTGTTGATGAAAAAGCAGTTAATGTCGTTAATTAGTAAATGGTGAAATTTCCTTCCTAAAAAATGTGAGCCTTATGTTGAGGTATAATGATTTTTGACTTAAAAAGTCAAAATATGTCAGTTTGAAATATTGTACACACTTGTACATGTATGTACATTCAAGAGACAAGGGAAGTTAGCTATGTGGTGAAAGTACTACCGGTAGGTTCTGTATTGTACTAAAGAAATAAGAAGAGCTAGGACCATATTACATGTACCTGTGTTTTGGCCCAAAATTTTAATTGTATTTTTGTGTATCGGATTTTGTAGGAAGCCATTATGTCATTGAGGTGAGTGCCTGTGCCAGAGGTCTAGGTACATTCCATGTCCCCATCGCGTTCCACTTCCGTCGATCGTCCGGGAAGGAATTCCACATCATCCGCTTCCTGAATGCCAAGTGTGTCAGTGACATCACAGAGGAGCTAAAGCCGACCTCTCCATACAAACCTCCGACCAGAGTGGCTGAGTATCGTGAGACGATGGAAGCTGTACCAGGTGTTAAACCTCCAAAGTATGAACAAAAAGACATTTTTATCAATGAAGTACAAACAGATAAACAGTATGTTTTTATAAAGTACATGCAGAAACAGAATTATTATTTTCAGTGATCGTAATGGTTGTATTAGTGCTAACTTTGTCTCTGACAATGAATATATATTTGCAGTCCCTGAAACGTTCTACTTTCCCAATTTCCTTGTGTTCACCATGCATTCGCTTCTACTCCCTCTCTGCTCCTTTCGCGCTCACTGTGCTCAAAGCGCTCACAACGCGTGCACAAAGCTCTCACAGTGCGTTCACAAAGTGCTCACAGTGCATTCACAAAGTGCTCACAGTGCATTCACAAAGCGCTCACAGTGCATTCACAAAGCGCTCACAGTGCGTTCATAAAGTGCTCACAGTGCATTCACAAAGTGTTCACCTTGCACTTACTGTTCTTTCAGCGTTCACTTATCGTTCAATCAGATTATATTATATTAGGGCTGATAGCAATACATACATAAAGTTTAATTTTGAAGGTTAAATCTTCCTGATTACCGATGAAACCATTGTAATGATAACTCCCGAGGCACTCCAAGTAAAACATCCATCTTGGGTTCACAAATCATTCACCCTGCATTCACCACTCACTTTGCGCTCATGTTTTGCCTGTTTGCAGTCTGCATTTGCTCACCACTTATAAGTGCTCACCAAATTCCATTCAGCATGCGTTCATCCTTCTCTCAGAGTGCACTCACCCTACACTTGCCCTTCAAGTGGGACAGTAGAAATTTCAGGTCATGGATAAAAAATGATTTGATGAAAAATATCTACACCCATGTTGATTAATATCTAGTAATCCACATATAGTGTATATCATCATGTGTATGATTCTTTATTTCAGATTAATAGAGGATAACCTGAAGCGCTCCTTGTCTCTGGGGAAATACCTTGTCTCACGCCAGATGAGGACAATGATCAACCGCCGATTTAAGACATCGCTGTGTAAGAACCAGGCCGAGAAACTTGAAATGACAACTGCCAGGTATGGTAGACTATGGTATAAGAATGACAAAAACTATCTTACTCATTTTAAGAAGATAATTCTCTGTGTTACATGTGTGTAGTGAATTTGTTGAACTATGTAAAAAGCAGAAAATGTATTCAGAATGGAAATGTTTTTGTGCAATGACAATTGCTTAAGAATTTATACATGTGAAATAGATATTATTTGACTTTTTTAAAATGAAAAACTACATATTTTATTACATTATCAATAATTTTTAACAAAACTTTGTGATATTTTGTTTGTAAATTCTATTTTAATACATTTAATCTTGTAATTTGTATGATTTATGGAAAGGAAACATCTACATGTACATAATCTAGAATCGTCATCTTTAATTGTAGTGGTTTTTGTCATTACTTTACAAAGATGAACTTCCTTCCTTTTTTATAACTTAAATAGTTGTCTTTGCTATATATAAATTATACATTATTCTGTTTGTACATACATGTACATGTATACATACATTTATTTCCAAAATGTATGACTAAATCACAAGTTGTTTATTTTTCACTTTCAGAACTATATTAGAAAATCCTTTGAATAAAAATACATACCAGAAAAAGTTCAGTATGTTGATGAACATTGAGGAGCTACAGATGGAGGTAGACATCAGGCGGTACGACATGAAGGACGCTCCAATGACAAAACAACGCAACCTGCTACTGCTTGAGGTACGTGTATATGTACAAGGTTCATATATGTACAACGTTCATACCCTCAACTTTACAAACAAATTTTAAAATATACAGCTGCACATGTATTTTGTCTTACTTTAATTAAGGAATGCACTTCATGTTTATATTAAAGAAATACATGTATTATACATTTTATAACATTTTTTAAAGTTTTCTCATTATGTCACAAATGAGATAATTTTATTCCTATGCCCTGAAAATTGCTGATTCACACCAGAAATAGCTATATCGCCCTCTTGGAACCAGTTATATTTCCAAGTAAACAGATATTTTGCCCTCCTGAAACTGTTATTTCACCCTAACGTGCAAGAATTCTGTATATAAATTAGGTCGGGTTCAAAATTTAGCTAAGCAAACGTAAACAGTTCCTCGAAAATAAAAATGATTGGAGAGCGTCTGCTACCCAGAAGTACTTACTTTAAGTTGGAATAACACACCTGGAAAAAGTCACTCAAATTAACAGTAACGGTAAATTATTTAGTTATGAAAGATATAATGATAAATAAACTGTACTTATGTCAAGACGAAAAAATTTGTAGCTTGGGGATAAAAAATGATTATCTAAAAAATTCAATTTGATAAGTAACAATAAAGGACCCTATTGATTCGAACTCGTGATGTGCGGATCACAAGTCCGACACTTTATCCACTCGGCTATGAAGTAATTTACATTTTATGGTCAATAAAATCCTTTGAATAAAAATGATGTTTCGATTAGAGGTCAGCCATTTTGTGATGATGTGTTATTCCACCTTAATTGTTTACTGTGGTTTCATCAATATTCGTTGAATACCAATTTTCGTGGATTTCGTTGTTAAGTTGATCCACGAAATTAAATGTTCATTGAAATTCAATTTCAACAAACATTTTGTATTGATAGGATCATTGGCCACGAAATTACGTATCCTTGAAACTGTGGTTTTCAGAAAATCCACGAAAATTGATACCCACGAAAATTAATGAAACCACAGTATTAAATTATCTACTTATTAAAGGCACCAATCGACATTTTACAAACGTCGATTTGTAAGTTATGAAGATTCATCAATAATTAAAATAAACTTGTTAATGAGGTAGATATATTCTTAAAATGATTTTGATTTGTTTAAAAATGTGATATATATTAATAACATACATGTAAATATACCATGCCTCTAGGGCAATATACCAGAATGTTTTCCCCAAAGTGTCAGGAAAACCCTGGAGTGTTTTGTTGCCCATGATGTTGAAAAGAAATTTAATACATTATATAACGTTACAAAATACTGTATATCAGGGATGGGGTAATTGAAAAAAGTATTTGTAATTGAGTGTAATTAATTACATTTTTCAAAGTAATTGAAAGTAATTTGTAATTGAGTCTGTCTTCAATTACAAGTAATTGAATGTATTTAAATACATTCCAAAAATATTGTGTATTTTCAATTACTTTTCAATTACATCTCAATTACTTTTTTTTTCCAAGTTTAAAATATAAAATAGGTGTCTTATAATTATAAATAGATTTTATACATGTTTGGCATGGACTTTTGATTATACAATAATTAAATGTCCCATAATGTTTATACAGCATAACACACTGCCCAGGGCAATAGGTAAAGATCTAATTTTGTGGAGGTGTGAACTCCTCTAATACCCAAGAACCACCATTGATTTTAGAAAATATCTCATTCTTGTGAATTATAGCAATTATTATTTATATACTGATATGCTGTACTGCCGAAAGTTGTACTTTCTAAATAAACATAGTTTTGATATGTGAATAAATGTAATTAATTACATTTCAAATACTTTAGTTTTATTTTTTTAAATTTTGAGAACATATATTAACAGCTTTAAGATATACAGAGCTTATGTACAATTATGTTTCAGTTCAGATCAGATTTCTTGAAAATTTTTAGAAAATTTTTCTTTAACATTAAATTCATTAAGTACCATTGAGTTCATTTTTGGTTCTGAATAATATTTTCTCATTATTGAATTAATTTTTATCAAAGTAATTGAGAGTAATTAATTACATTTTCAAAAATCAATGTAATTGTAATTGCAAGTAATTGATAAAATTGTCAATGTATTTGAAAGTAATTAATTACTTTTCAAAGTAATTGACCCCAACTCTGCTGTATATAGGAAATTTTTTACTCAAGATGTATATTAGCCCCATTGGCTCTCATTGAAAGTGTGGGCTAACAGGCTTAGTTGGAAACTGCAAGACTTAGTTACTTCTCTTTAACCACATATATGTTAGGGCAAAAATAACCTTGAATACAGTATGTATGTGTAGATGAACACAGGTTAATGGACACCCATATTATCTATGATCTTCATTGTTTTGGTAGGTGCCCGGACTGGCTGAGAACAGACCGTCCGTCCTGAGGGGGGATCATCTCTACGTTTGGTCAGGGAACAGTCGCAAAGAATACCAGGGCTATGTCCACGAAGTTTATCTGAAAGAGGTGGCCCTGGGATTCCATCCTAGGTAACAAGTCTTGTCCTGAATAAAGAAGGACAATTTATTGCTCTGAAACATGAATAATGAATATCGGTGAATGTTGCTGATTATTTATACCTTAACCCACATGAGAAATATTCCTTCACATATTTCAAAAACTATCATTAAAACTTTCGAAGGTTAACTCTAAAGTCATTGATTGTTTTGTTAAATACAGCTGATAGAAATATAGTTATTATAGTTGTACAACCTTGCTGACATTAAATGGGAGATAACTTTCTCCTATGTGGTTTCCCTTTCAGCTTTGTGTCTAGCTTTGTCAACAAGAGTAAGTTCAATGTGCGTTTCAACTTTAACCGCCTGCCCCTGAAGCTTCAGTACCGCGCCTGTGAACTGGCCGAGGAGGAGGGGCTGGAGAGTCTACTGTTCCCCACCCCCAGCAATATCTGCACACGGACCATGTATTCCCTCCCACCTAACAGGAAGTATGTGTCAATTATCAAAAGGGGAAGTAACTTTAGTAGCTGCAATAGTTTAATTCACCAATCACATTTTACATAGCCACTAATTAGCCAGCAATGTTAACTTTTAGGTCTATTAAAAAGCCTGAGCTGAATTACTGTAGATTTGTATTTAAACACGAGGAATTAATTTCCACGTAAAATCACAAGAGACAACCCTCGTGAATTTTAATATCTCACTTTTCTTTTTCGGACAGTTTTGAACGATAGTAAATTATAGCTAAACATTGGTGATCAGGATTATATATTCTCGCGATTTGATACAAAACAATGGAATTGCGGAATTAAGTACTTGTAAAATAAGGAATTTACAGTATTTACATGTAAATGTGTAGTCAATTAAACTTTGTTGTCAGTATGCTAAACACCATGGATTTGTCCAACAGATTTCAAGAAAATTGACAATACTGTATCAATACATTATATCGTAGAAGTTTTCTCTAGGTTACATTCTAGGCAAGTTCAAGGTTGAATAGTTTTTCAGTATTTCTGTAATTCATTCAAAATATATACAATGTACATATTTGCATAAATATAAACAGGTTCTTTGACACAAAGATAGAGTCCAATAGAGAGCAACAGCTGGCAGTGACCAACATTGTGAAAGGAACCTCCCGCCCGGCCCCATACATAGTGTTTGGACCCCCAGGGACGGGGAAAACGGTCACCATTGTAGAGGCTCTACTCCAGGTATAATATAATGGTGGAAAGGGTTCATTGTCACATTGACTGCTTTCCATGGTTAATGTCTAATTTTTTAAATATACATGTTCTTGCCAACTTCAATTTGGAGCTTTTGTAGTTAGAAGTGATGAGAATCCATTTGTTTTACATTGCATGTATCCTGCTATTCTACGTGTTGTATTATGGTATGTTATGATTTATTTGTTTAGATTCATAAGTTCCAGTCAGATTCTCACATCTTGGCTTGTGCTCCCTCCAACAATGCTGCTGATTTACTGGCAGAGCGGATTCTTAACAGTAAAATCGTCGCCAAGAAGCAGCTGCTACGTCTGAATGCTGCCTCCCGGGCTTGGATGAATGTGTCGGAGAAGGTCAAAGACTGCTGTAACTACAGCAAGATGAGTGGTCAGTACTACTTTCCCGACGTGGACCAGCTCAAGACGTACCGCGTGATCATCACCACACTGACTACCGCGGGGAGGTAGGTGGGACTTGGTAAACCACAAACCACGTGGCACAGATCATCCCTAAGACAATGTCAGACACCACAATCAGCCATGAAAATCATTTTTGTTCCCAGATTACATAAAATATTGCTTACACTGTTGAAGAACACCATCAGTCAATTAACATTGTTTGATTTGCAAAGTTTTTAAAATGTTTTAACAAAGTATGAGTATCAGTAGTTTTGTGCTATTGTTGATTAGAATTCTGATCATACATGATGTTCTGTTAAGTGTCAAATCAATGATATGAATAATAGTTTGAATAACATCTTACTGAGAACAAAACTCGGGGAAGTTATTTAGAGTGTAAAGCCTTGCTAACTCTTTCTGTTTTCACAGATTGGCCTCAGCTAATTTCCCTGTCGGTCACTTCACTCATGTCTTCATTGATGAGTCGGGTCAGGCTATAGAGCCTGAGGCCCTGATAGCAGTGGCAGGGATACTGACCATAGACCCCGGGATCCACTGTGGTCAGTTAGTGCTGGCGGGGGACCCCCAACAGCTAGGACCAATCCTGAGGTCCCCAATAGCCCAGGAATATGGCTTAGGTAAGGAAAACAGTGGGTGATTATACTTGTGATCGCATGTTGGATCACCTTAGTTTAAAAGAGGGAGTCTTATCATTCATCAAGGCAATTTAAATGTGATTCAGTGACATGCAATAGGCTCAAAAAATCAGATAAGCATTTCATAAACCTCTATAACTGGTAATCAAAAAAGTATTCTAAAGTATACTATAGAAAATGAAATTAACATTTACTGGTATGTATCAAACTGAAAAGTGTGGCAACAGTTACAATTATCAGTTGATATTATTTCAAATATTCTTGTAAACCAGTGGCAGATTCTAGAGGTTTGTTTTGAATTGGATTTCCACTCTAATGTCTCTTCTATTTGAAATTTAATTTCCTTTGTTGATGGTCAGGAATATCTCTATTGGAGAGATACATGAACCAAGTACAGGTGTACCAACGCAAAGGGAACAAGGAGGGGCCAGCTGATCACTATGACAACAGAATAATCACCAAACTGTTGAGAAACTATCGCTCCCACCCTGCCATTTTACACTATCCCAATGAGACATTTTACGACGGAGAACTTATGCCGCAAGCTGATGAAGGTATAAGAACCTGTTTATGTGGGTGGGAGGAATTGCCCAACAAAAAGGTCCCCATAATTTTTCATGGGGTCACAGGAAAAGACCAGAGGGAGGATAGAAGTCCGTCGTTCTTTAACCCCGAGGAGGCAGCTGTGGTGTTCAGTTACGTGAGGAAGTTACTGATAGAGAAGAAGGGGGGCATGCAGATAAAACAGCAGCAGATAGGGATCATTACTCCTTACAGAAAACAGGTAATGGTTGTTGTTACTCTTAATAAAATGTAAGCTTAATGTCACTACCACACGTAGAAAATTGGTTACAGAAATGGGAGTCATATATTAGTAGGTCTCAACAGAAAATAGAAAAAAAAATTTAAAAACCTTTAGATTAGTTTACATTGAATAAATTATTTGTAAATTTTTTTGTTTTTTATAGGAATGCTTTTGTTTAAAAGAAAGTACATGTAATTCACATTAAAAGATGAACAAAAAACAATTTTTTCTTTATGTAAATCTTAGTGTGTGTAATTCTAAAAAAAACAATCACTTACATTCACTCTTCTCTACAACAGGTCCAGAAGATTCGGCAGTTGCTGAAGAAGGGTAAGTTTGAGGACATAGACGTGGGCTCTGTGGAGGAGTTTCAGGGTCAGGAGAGACTGATTATCATCGTGTCCACTGTCCGATGTAACCCAGAGTACCTCTCCCTTGACTTCAAACACAACCTGGGCTTCCTCAGGAACCCAAAGGTAAATACTCGGCTCTCAAATCCTGCGAAGGACTGGTCACTCTTTCATGTTTTACTTAGTGCTTTATATGATTTTTATACTCACCATGCTTCTCCATTTATTACTTTTATTGGAATTTCATCATTTTGAGTTAATGTGATTGATTTTGCTTGTAGAGACTAAATGTGACCTTAACCCGTGCCAAAGCCTTACTAATTGTAATAGGGGACCCAAATACTCTCTCTCAGGACAAGTATTGGAAGGGGTAAGAACTTGGTATTTACTGATTGTAATATGGGAATCAATGCAGCACTATGTAGCTTCCCTGACTTGAAAGTACTAGAAATTTTAACTATGACATCACACAAAACAACAAGTCATAATAAAAAAAAGATTATCGGTACCATGTGTTCTTTTTTTTATATTAATACAAATATCCCCGACTTGACTACCGGTAGGTTTGATGCGAATAATTATGATAGTTCCTGAACATACCGTACTATTGATGTGATTTAACAAGATGGAAAGCTAAAATGTTGATCTTGGTGAAGTTGTTGTGTGATCCTTTATGATTGGGTGGCTATGAACAAACGGTAAACCAACTTTTATTCGAAAGGCTTCATTTGCAATGAATAATTCTAGTGACCAACCCTAGATAGATATTTTGATATCTATATTAAAACTTACCGGGTATATTACACTTATATATTATAATAAAATCATATTAAAACAATGATTGGCAGTTAAAATATTCACACCAAGGAGGCTACTAGCACTGTGCCACATAGAATTAAGTTGGTATACAGTTTATATATATTACAGACAAACAGACCAACTGTGGTCAATGATTTCAGTACATTTGAAAAGGCATGATTAGTTAAATGTGTGGCCAAACTTGATATGTTCATCTGCTGCAGTTCCGATGTTATAACAGTTCGGTAAAGTTTTGCTGACAAAAAGTCAGCAAGAGGGTAAAAAAAGGGGACAGAATGGAATTAAAGGTATACCTTGTTATTGTGTGAAGCAGCTCAGCAGACAATTACTGATCTACATCACTTGTCAACAGGTTCATAGACTTCTGTGTGGCCAGCAAGGCGTACACTGGTGTGGATTTCGTGGAAGATGATGAGATGGTGGATGATATCATGGAGCGTCTCGACGCCATCAACCTGAAGGGGGGCGTGTCCGAGGAGGAGGGTCAGTAGGGGGAGGGATTGTTGAAATTCAAAATAAATTTAAGTTTAAATTCAGAATTTAAATCTATGAATTCAAACTCCAATCATGGATTTGGAATAAGTGCCCAGGCTCTCAATATATTGAATTTATTTAGGAAAAAAAGATTAATTATCAATATGACATACTGTGGAATCATTTTTATTTGTGGTGGTCAATGTTCCTGGGTAGCCAAAAATTTCTTGGTCTATGACGACGTAATTTTGTTGGTAGCAGGTTCTATTTTGTAAATAAATATTAAACAAATGCATATATACACTGTAGCTTCCTTATTAAATTTGAGGAGTTAATATCAGCGTAAAATTGTGATAATCAACTATTGCAAACTTTATAATCTCGCTTTTATTTTTCAGCAAGTTTTGAACTATATGAAATTATAACAAAAATTTGTTGCTCGTGATTTCATATTCACGCGGTTTGATGCAAAACAGCAGACTTGAGGAATTAAATACTTGTGTAAAATAAGGAATTTACAGTACATTCATGGGATGAAGATTCGTGGGCAAGGGTTACCCGCGAAAGCCATGAACATTGGTCCCCCAGGAACAGTGATGATTCCACAGTATTGAATGTATTTTTATTTCTCCAAAATCTCTGGCAAAACCCCAATCTTTTTATCTTTTTTTTTATCACCCCATTACTATAAAATACATGATACGTTATAGTACATAGGGGTGGTCAAAAATACATGAAGACCATTGAGCACCGACGGCTTTAAAAAAAGGTTTTTTCTGCTGACATGAATATTTGAAAAAAAAAAAAAACCAAGAGTGAATTGTTGTACCATTATAAATGGATGATTGATGTTTAATTCACTCCTCTGCACTGGATCTACATTGCGTTAAACTCTGTCACACCACGTTAACAAAAAGAGATCAGTTCTGGCAGTTTTATTCCATCCTGACCAGGTTTTATTTATGAATTAATTGTTAGTATTCATAGAGCTGTCTTTCATTTGCAAATTGATTTAAATTTATTGATGTGTAAATTTATAATGGCCTTAGTTTAAAGATGTCAACAAAAGGAGGCCACATGGAAGACTTATTCAATTCGCTATTCGTCTTTTTGCAGATTTCATTACCTGCATCCCGTTAGCTTTAGTGTTGTCATTTAACTAAATGATGAAAATAAATAGGCTTCTCCTTCACAATTTAAGCCATTAATTTTCCTCATTCAGATTCCAGGCCATAGTAGATGAAAGAGATTGCATTATGTAATGGAATAAAATAAACGTCGAGATAACTCAGTAAATGTGTTTTTTCGTGCATTTTTATGCAGATGATGATGATCCAGGGGACGAATTTATTCGGCCCAGTGAACACGACGAGAAAGAATGGAGGAAAGACATTTGAAGAGGTCGGGACCTTTAAGTGTTACCCCCCTACATCTACATCTACCAGAATATCTATCAAAAATTCCATCAGTGAAGCCCAGTCTTTCCATCATGGTTTAATTACTAGCTGCACCACGACCAGTCGTTGATTGATGAATGCCGTCATGTTGCTGTCTTTATGTAAATGTTGCAGACTTTGGTAGGATTTCTTCGGGCGGCTGCAAAACAATTTTTTTTAGTTCAGTTCAATGACACTTGGTATCTAATATCAAAAAGCTTGTAAATTTTTACTATTCCAACTGTTGCCTGCCCTTGAGGCAGAATTAATTTTTTTTCTGCACGAGATTAAAAAAAAAAGGGAAAAGGTTCTTTTATCCTAGCTTTATGCATCTTAATTAATTGACACAGTTTGATATGTGCCTTTTTAATTACATCTGTTTTAATTGATTTGAGTTGATTTTAAGCATAATAATATAAAAGTGCATGTATTTTGTACATGTACTAATTACTTATAACTCTGCTGGCTATTGCTGGTTACTGGTAAATACATTGGTAATGGTACATACTTTAGCAGCCTTTTAAGTTTTTTGATTAGTATATAGTTACTAATTAGACAAGCTGATAATTGTTCCACAAACATTCCTCCTGGTCCTTAGTTTTCAGAATTCTATTTTAATGGAGAATGAATTTTTTTGCATGTCATTAAATGAATTCATTTAATCAAATTTTACAATGTATGAGATCTTGAACGTGTGCTAGTTTGGTTTTATTTTTACACACAAATGTCCTAGTCATATTTCAGACCTTGACTTTTTCGTTTTTATTTTTTTGATTAGGCAGTTACCTCTCTTTAATAGTTTTTAGTACCTTAACAAAGCCCACCCATTCCTGCATCAAAATCAAACTGATGCAACAGATCTCCTGTTTTTTAGAAATCTTATATTTAAACAAGGAACTGTTTTCCATCCTCTGCTTGTCCAGAGTGGAATGTATGAACTGATCATTACTGTCCTATGACAAACATTGAACCAACATTCATTTTAAACCAGTGAGGTCTGAATCAACTACTTTTATAGTATAATACCCGTAGTTTTTGCAAAATATTTTTAGAATGTCTTTACAATTCCTTTCTTATTATGGTGAAGATTTTTAGTACTTTCCTCGTGACATCTGTACATTTTGTTCTTTGTTTTGTTATCAAATTTTGATTGGCTTAGCCAACAATGAAAGTTGTGTGTGCTTGTGACTAGATGTTGTCTTATTACTGCTTTATAGATCAATGGTATCTGTGATACTATAAAGGATGTGGGATGTTGATAGGTAGAATTGACCCTCTTTGTATGCTGCTACTGAAGAGGGGGAATTTCTAAACGTTTTCATAAACAGAATTTTTGAACACTACCAGCTTTTAACTATCAAAACAAGGCAGCCATCACTACAATGCACAGAGTGTGCATGCTTTCATGGATGGGAAAATTGTAGATTTTTAGATCATTGATTTTACTTGCATGATTATATATTTTTACAACCAGCTCCACCCCAGTTGTTAATGAAGTTTTTTTTTAGGTAGATCAATGCACACTTTGTCCTGTGTGGTGTTTGATAATTCTGTGCACTGATTTTATGGAGTAAAATGTAATGTTAAAGTTTGGTTGCTGTTGCGTTATTGGATTTACATTGAACATTGCACAAACTTTTTTTTCAGGAGCCAACAAATTACCAGTGTTATATGGGATAAGAAATTTCTCTTTGACTTTTATGGGATGATCGTTACAGTCGGGCACGTGATAAAATCCAATGAGGCCAAGGGTTTTATCATGATAAATTTGATCACATAATATGTGAGTAATTTAAGTCTGACAAATTCCATTTTATATCACTTTTTGTAGTAGATATAGTTATGTTGAAAGTACTAGCAAATCTTCGAAAATAGGTCACTGAAGCGTTGAAGCGAGGGGCTGTGTCAAAAATAGTTTGGACCGGTGTTATATAGTGCCTTTTCCCCCTAGCCATCTTTCCCCCCGGAAAAATGGCTATATAGCAGTTCTTCCCCCCGGAAAAATGGCTATATAGCAGTTTTTCTCCCACGGAAAGCTGACTATATAGTGGGCTTTCCCCCTTTTTATAGCCAGATTACCCCAACGGAAAACCTACTATATAGTGGATTTTCCCCCATTTTTACTTTCCGGCCATGTTTATTGCGGACCATTCGTGACAATAATTTGCAATAACTGATATGATATTAATTTCTCACTAAAAGGATAATCATGGCATTTATTTTTTTCAACCCCAAATATGAACTAAGGCATGCGCCTTCATAACATGCATGTGTCATCATCGTTTAATTCACCTGTTCTCACCCCTTTTTGGAACACCTTTTACACGGATTTCGGAATACCTCGAATCGTTTTCATCTAATCGATGCTTATCTACGGTTTTGACTTCGACGTTATGAACACGTGAGAACACATTTGAGTGAAAATACGCCGGTTTGGAAATTTAATTTTCCAATGTATCACCATCAATGTATAAGCTTCTCCCAGGGAACTAACTGACCAATCTTGTATGACCGGTAGAAATACACAAGTCGGTATGTTGAATAACAATTTATTAACGATCCAAACTTGTCGTTTCTACACGATCTATGCAGTCGGCATGGACAATACAAGGTCCAGTCTCCAACTGACGATCATTGTGGATAACGACTAATTTATAGGTAAAACATACATACAGGTGTAAATAAATAGAGTTACTCTTGACACAATAGATAATTAATTAAAAGGATTACTCGGGATTAATAATTAAATCAATAACAGGTGACATGTTAATGTCCGGCGGTGAAGGTCTAATTAGAAATAATTAGCACTAAATCAAGAAACATTATGTCACTCGAAATAGGTATTTTGCACACGGTGACAATACCCTCTTGCCCCCCGAAACACGTCCTCGTGTTTCCGATAGCTCCTTGCATTCCCGGTAGCACTTCCGGTACATGGATGGGTCGAATAAGCATAACGGGGATTTTGTTGTCCTTGGTGATGTTTTGGTGCGGTACGAGGGCGGTATGAAGCTCTTGGTCTCCCGAGTAACGCGTTTTGGTCTTCTTTCGAATACATTTTTTCAACTTTGTCTTTGAATGTCTGCAACGCGACTTGGAGCTCTTCTTGTTTAATCCTCGATTCCGCCAGATCGTCTAATTGGGCACTGAGTTCTTCACTCTGTTTCTTGATGGTATTGTCTTTTTCTAATATTTGACGTTCGAGGGTTTTTCGATCACGTTTCCAAAAGTCCGCCTCTGCTTTCTTGGATGACGCCTGCTGTCTATATTTTTAGGGTCTTCCGTTTCCAACGGAAGACCCTCTTGTTATTCTTCGGTTTCTTTCTATTATTAGGGTCTTCCGTTTTCAACGGAAGACCCTCTTGTTATTCTATTGTTTTTTTAGGGTCTTCCGTTTCCAACGGAAGACCCTCTTGTTATTCTATTGTTTCTTTTTATTATTATTTTTTTTCTTTTTCTTTATTTTTCTGACTTTTTCAAAGCTTAATATCTCAAAAAGTTTTCAACGTATTTACATGAAACTTTCAGGGATGATGTAGCATTTTTGTGCCCCCAAGATGTTAAATTTACAACTACAACGTCACGTTCCTTTTTACGTTACGTCAATTTGTAAATTTTAAAAAAGTGATTTTGTCCAGGGCGTTTTTCAAAAACGCTTTAAGATACAGACTTGGAATTTTCTGTGTTGAAGCACTGATCGTTTTTATTTGGACATAAGGCTGGATTTTAGTTTCCGTCACTTCCGGTCCAAACCGGAAGTGTTTTAAAATTTTCGATTTTTCGAATTTTTCGTTTCAATTTCAAATGTTTACGAAGTTTGTAGAGTTGGTCATGCTGAATACGAAACTGAAATCCGTTTGAAAATCGGACGATGCATTACAGAGATATCGGGGTTTAAAAATTGATTTTTCCGGAAATTTTGATTCCGCTTCCTTGGTTTAAAAAATAGCGTAATGTTCAAAGTAAAATTAATTCGTACCAAAAATAATTGTTAAGTCGTGCTTGAACACATTCGGATTTTTTTTGTCAAGTCGTTCTTGAAATCAGAAAGGTTTTCGTTAATTCGTACTTAAAATCATTCGGATTTTGTTAAGTCGTACCAGGAATAATTCGATTTTTTCATCTTTTTATTTTAGTTACCCTTGTTGTTGGTTTAAGAGCTCTGCTTCTTACAGGAACTTCCGGCTTTACTTCCGACATTAACGGAAGACCCACTCGTTGCTTTGCAACGAGCTTTGCTCTAGTTTTATTATTATTATTCTTCTTGTTTTTCCTTCTGACTTCTTTTTTGCTTTATATCTCAAAAACTTTTCAACCAATTTGCAAGAAATTTTCAGGGATTATTTTAATTTCTTGTCCCTTGAAGCCTTCAAACTTTTAGTCATTTAGTCACTTCCGGTTTCTAGTTACGTCATTTTAAAAATTTTCAAAAAGTGATTTTGTCCAGCACTTTTCTCGTAAACGGTTGTTTATAAAGACTTGAAATTTTCTGTGATTGTAAATCTGCGGATTGACTTATGGCAAATGTACAGAAAAATTTATTTTGTCACTTCCGGTCGAAACTGGAAGTGAAACAATTTTTTCGAAAAAATGAATTTTCTGATCAAATCAAAAACGAATATGTGTTTTGTAGAGCTTATTAAGCTGAATCTAACACTGAAAGCCGTTTCAAAATCGGACGATGCATAACAGAAATATCGGGGTTTTAAAATTGATTTTTCCGGAAATTTTGATTCCGCTTCCTTGGTTTAAAAAATAGCGTAATATTCAAAGTAAAATTAACTCGTACCAAAAATAATTGTTAAGTCGTACTTGAACACATTCGGATTTTTTTTGTTAAGTCGTTCTTGAAATCGGAAATGTTTTTGTTAAGTCGTACTTAAAATCATTCGTATTTTGTTAAGTCGTACCAGGAATAATTGGATTTTTTCTTCTTTTTATTTTCGTTACTCTTGTTGTTGGTTTAAGAGCTCTGCTTCTGACAGGAACTTGCAGCTTTACTTCTGACATTAACGGAAGACCCACTCGTTGCTTTGCAACGAGCTTTGCTCTAGTTATTATTATTCTTTTTATTTTTTTTTCTGACTCCTTTTCGGCTTTATAACTCAAAAAGTTTACAACGGATTTTGATGAAATTTTCAGAGGTTGTGTGCAACTGTAATACCTCAAAGTTTGTGAAGTTTCTTTGAAAACGTCACTTCCGTTTTTACGTTACGTCATTTTTAAAAGTTTCAAAAAGTCATTTTGTCCGCGGCGTTTCTCAAAAACGCTTTAAGATAGAGGCTTGAAATTTTCAATGGTTATGATTTAATCGATTTACCTCTGTAATAAGGCTGGAAATGAAAATCTGTCACTTCCGGTCGAAACCGGAAGGGAATCAAATTTTTCGAAAAAATGAATTTTCTGATCAAATCAAAAATGAATATGTGTTTTATAGAGCTTATTAAGCTGAATCTAACACTGAAAGCCGTTTTAAAATCGGACGATGCATTACAGAGATATACGAGTTCAAAAAATGATTTTCCCCGGAAATTTTGATTCCGCGTTTTTGGTTAAGAAATTAGTATCAAGTTCTTGGTTAAATTAACTTGTACCTAAAAATTAATTGTTAAGTCGTACTGTAACACATTCGGATTTTTTTGTTAAGTCGTTCTTGAAATCGGAAAGGTTTTTGTTAAGTCGTACGTAAAATTATTCGGTTTTTGTTAAGTCGTACCAGGAATAATTCGATTTTTTCATCTTTTTTTTTAAGGTACTCTTGTTATTGGTTTAAGAGCTCTGCTTCTTACAGGAACTTCCTGCTTTACTTCCGATATGAACGGAAGACCCACTCGTTGCTTTGCAACGAGCTTTGCTCTAGTTCTATTTCTGTTTCTATCATTTCACTATGAATTTCATTAACATTTACGGTTGCAAATGGCATTTCACGTAAATTGTTTCTTTCTCTTCGATCTTTGTTGAACTTTTTGATGCGATCTCTATCCCGAGTTTGTTTTCTGTCCGATTTTCTTTTCCCGACTTCTTCTGTCTGTGTTCCAAAAGTGCGAGTTGTAACAGAAGAGACGACGTTAATGGCAGCTTCGGAGTTCCGAGTTCTGCACATCCGCGCATAATGTCCTTTTCTACCGCACTTGAAACATTGAGATGAAATGGCGCTGCAGATGTTCCATCCATGCCTTAATCCGCAGCGTCCACACGGTTGTAGAGGGAAGCGCGGCCGGACTGGATGCATCCACGCAGGGCTTAGGGGAAAGAATAAATCCATGGACTGGGGATTGCTCGCTGCTGTGAGTAGGTACTGGGATCCGACTACTACAAAGTATATGTAGCAGCCCCGGGAATCTTTACCCTTAGGAATTCTACACCAAATATGACCGGTAGAAATACACAAGTCGGTATGTCGAATAACAATTTATTAACGATCCAAACTTGTCGTTTCTACACGATCTATGCAGTCGGCATGGACAATACAAGGTCCAGTCTCCAACTGACGATCATTGTGGATAACGACTAATTTATAGGTAAAACATACATACAGGTGTAAATAAATAGAGTTACTCTTGACACAATAGATAATTAATTAAAAGGATTACTCGGGATTAATAATTAAATCAATAACAGGTGACATGTTAATGTCCGGCGGTGAAGGTCTAATTAGAAATAATTAGCACTAAATCAAGAAACATTATGTCACTCGAAATAGGTATTTTGCACACGGTGACACTTGACTTAATTTTGTAGAGGAAGGGAATAAAAAGTGGAACTGTATTACTCCCTTCGTCCAAAAGGCTATCAAATTTAAATTAATACCGTAAGAATTGACGATCTTAAAAACAATAATATATTTCTTCTTCTAAATATGAAACGGGAGACAGGGTGCAATGATATAATGAGAAACTGAAATGTTTTAGTTTTACTTTGATTGATGGGGTTCTAAATCATGGGTAAGGGGTATTTTAATTATGTATTACAAGCATGTGTAAAGTTAGTGTTTACCATTTCGTTTTAAAGTTACGCATATTCATATTTTTAAGCACGTTTCTACGAAACGCGAGATATTATGATGTAAACATTTTAAAAAACAATGAAATGTCTTCACAACCAGAACAATGTCGGTATCTTTGCTGGTTACTTTGGAAAATGTGAAATGGAGCCTGAACTAACTTTATGTTTATATTGTCACTCACTATTTGCTAATTTTTCCACTTTTAAGTTTGCAACGTGATTTATAAATATACAATTTTGAAAACGATGCCATATAAATCAAGATATACGATTCAATTACCTAAAAATTTATACTATAATAATGCAATAAAGATTTACTTGTGTACCATATTATTTCTTCGAACAATTAAACAAGGGTAATTAAAAAAACTAAGCAAACCCCCCCCCCAAAAAAAAAACCAAAAAAAACAACCAACACATATATTGTGATGAGCTGACTTTTTTTTTTTAAATATAAGCTTGTTCTTCTAATCAACTAACAAGTAAAAAAGTCGTATATGCGCTTAGGTTGGTTATTTATTTTTGATTTTCGGTTTCTCCTTTTATGAATAAAAGTTCATTGATTTATTTATCAAATTATTTATTATGTCATTAGTCATCTTATGAATTGATTAAATGTTTTGAAGAATACTGAATTTTACCCGCGTACCTTTTTAAAAATTTTTGTTCGTAAATTAAAAAAAAAGCAGCAGAATTAAACGTAATTTTCAATCATTTTGATAAAGAAATATATGAGTGATTGTGTATTTTTAGCTCACCGAGACGAAGTCGGGGGGAGCTTATGCTATACCCTCGGCGTCGGCGTCGGCGTCGGCGTCCGGACCTGGTTAAAGTTTTTGTTGCAGGTCCTGTATCTAACTTATTACTTGTCCTATCTTCACCAAACTTGCATGAATGATGCATCTGGACCTACTAATGGACTTGAGAGACTTGGATGCTGAATCTGGGCCATGAATTTCAGATGCTGGAGGAGGTTAAGGTGTTTGGAGCAGGTTAAAGTTTTTGTTGCAGGTGCCCTTTGATAGCCATTTCTAAGTTACTACTGGTCCAAACTTCACCAAACTTGCATAGATGGTGTGTCTTATGATACTGATGCACCTGACAGGCTTGAATGCTGAATCTGAGCCATAGGTTTCGGATGCTGGATGAGGTTAAGGTTTTTAGAGCTGGTTAAAGTTTTTGGAGCAGGTGCCCTCTGATGATTATATCTTACTTACTACTGGTCCTTACTTCACCAAACTTGCATGGATGGTGTGTCTTATGATACTTTTGCACCTGACAGGCTTGAATGCTGAATCTGAGCCGAAGGTTTCGGATGCTAGATGAAGTTAGGTTTTTCGAGCAGGTTAAAGTTTTTGTTGCAGGTGCCCTTTGATAGCCATTTCTAAGTTACTACTGGTCCCAACTTCACCAAACTTGCATAGATGGTGCGTCTTATGATACTGATGCACCTGACAGGCTTGAATGCTGAATCTGAGCCATAGGTTTCGGATGCTGGATGAGGTTAAGGTTTTAAGAGCTGGTTAAAGTTTTTAGAGCAGGTGCCCTCTGATGATCATATCTTAATTATTACTGGTCCTAACTTTACCAAACTTACATGGATGGTGTGTCTTATGATACTGATGCACCTGACAGGCTTGAATGCTGAATCTGAGCCATAGGTTTCGGATGCTGGATGAGGTTTAGTTTTTTTGGAACAGGTCACATGTTTAATATATGTAGGTAATAGCACTATTTCAAACTTGCATATATGATCTAACTATAATATAAATGAATGGCAGAGGTAGCTTCAGATGCAGAGCCTGATCTCCATTATCAAGGATGCTAAAAAATATATCTTAGTTATTTCTGGTCCTAACTTCACCAAACTTGCAAGGATGGTGCGTCTTATGATACTGATGCACCTGACAGGCATGAATGCTGAATCTGAGCCATAGGTTTCGGATGCTGGATGAGGTTAAGGTTTTAAGAGCTGGTTAAAGTTTTTAGAGCAGGTGCCCTCTGATGATTATATCTTAGTTATTACTGGTCCTTACATCACCAAACTTGCAGGGATGATGCATCTCATGATACTGATGCATCTGACAGGCTTGAATGCTGAATCTGAGCCATAGGTTTCGGATGCTGGATGAGGTTTAGTTTTTTGGAACAGGTTACATGTTTTATAGATAATAGCTTGCATAATTGATTTAACTATAATATAAATGAATTGCAGAGGTAGCTTCAGATGCAGAGCCTGATCTCCATTATCAAGGATGCTAAAAATTCTCCTACCTCACTCAAACCTGCTTGATAGATGTGTTTGTTGTTAAATGATTTAACATGATTCTTATGATATAGTATTCTATGATATGATACACTATTGTTTTATATGATACAATGTAATATCATACATTATATTGTAAAAAGTTATATGATATGATATGATATTGTATCAATTTTTTTGTACATTATTATATGATATTGTATTATGATATTGTTATGTATAGTATTGTATATTATTATACAATATTGTAGAATATGATATTGTATAATATATTATTTTATCGAATGATATTGTTTCATATTATATTGCAATATATGATATTGTATCATATGATACGATATTGTATATTATAATTATAGCATATCGTATGATACAATATTGTATAATATGATATTGGTTTATATAATATATTGTTATATAATACATGAAATTGTATTATATGATATTATAAGATATCATATAATATGATATTGTATAATATGATATTGTATCATATGATATGATATTGTATAAAATGATATTGTATTATATAATATCGTACTGTATCAGATGATATTGTATCATATGATATGAAACAATGTTTTATCAAATTATATTGTATCATATGATACAATATTGTGTATCAAATATGATACAATATCATACAATACAAAATTATACTATATTATACAATTTAATATCATATGTTACAATATTGTGATGTATTATGTGATATGATATAGTATCAAATAATGCTATATTGTATTTATATTAGATATTATGATATTGTATTATGTGATTAAATACAATAATGTATAACACGATACAATGTCATATTATATGTTACAAAATCATATTGCATCAATATTTATTACAGTATTATATTGTATTAAATGATATATATTGTAAGTATCATTGGATGCAATATCATATTTTATATTATTGTATTGATAAACATTGTATCTTATAATAATGTATGAAATGAACATAGGATTATCATACAATTTTTTTACATATGATATACGATATTGTGTCAAAACAGTATCCATGAATATCCAAGATCATTAACTATGATTTTCATATCATATGATAAAGGTGGTTTTAAAGGTGATGCCTCATAAAGTTGATGCCTCGTCTCGGTGAGCTTTGTAATCTGTGATTACCTATGTTTAAATGATGTTTTTACTTTTAAATGACCGTAAAAATATGTGCATGTGGTTATCTAGAGTTTTTGAGATATGGGGCCCTAAAAAATACATATTCTTTATAACTGGATTTCAAACATCAGGCTCGAAAACAACAAAGGCTCCTACCCTGCATGGGGGCTTAAATTTTTGGTGTCATCTACTAGTGGTATACCACTACCACTGTGAAAATATGGTTAACTGGTCATCTCTAGAATTTGAGATTCGGGTCCCCATGCCACTTAAAGAACACTATTCAATCATTAAAATGGGGTTTTAAACATAGGGCCATGAAACATCAAGGGCCCCTACCCTGAGGGCTGAAATTTTCAGAGTCATCTTCAAGTGGTAAACCACTGCCACTATAAAAATATTATGATATGGTCATCTCTAGTTTATGAGACATTGGACCCTAAAGAATATGCACTATAATTATTATTATACGATTTTAAAAATCGGGCTCTGAAACATCGGAAACAAAATTTCTCTAAAACAGAGGTTTAGCCTGGATGAAATTCTCACAAACAGACAAACAGTCTGATATATTTATCAAGAAATTCTTAAAACATTCTCATTTAATACAATTTCAGAACACAGAATTAAGCATATAAGTGTATAACTTGTAAAAAATTTTCAATAAATTACCTAAATTAAGTTCTATGTGTAATTCCATTACACACATCTTCAACTTTCAGCATTGTCTATAAAAATAATAAATCGGCAAAACGAAACTTAACCTGTACAGCTGAATGCAGATATACATGTATGCAACCTGGGAGTGTAGAAACATTGATTTTAATCCTTACTGGATTTCCATAAATATTTTTTATAAAATCTGAACCAAAAACATGAGGGAGAAACCCTACTATGGGGGAAAAGCTACTATATAGTAGCTTCCCCCCCCCCCCCCCCCCGGGGGGAAAGGCTACTATATAGTAGGTTTTCCGGGGGGAAAAGCTACTATGGGGGAAACACTGCTATACAACACCGGAAGTACTAGTCTAGTATTTGAGCAAAGGTTTAACCCACGGGTAATATACACCACACGTATGAGATAAATGCAGAATATGTTATATATGAAAAAAGTACCGGACCGTTTCTTTGAGACTCGATGATTCATTAAATATCATAGCAAGATTGGAGAGGCTCAGGGGAGGAGGCTGTCAACCACGCGTTATCAATATGGTGTGTGGACCTTTCCAAGTATTATGACCCCCCCCCCCCTTTTTTTTATGAGGAAGTAATGTATTCCTTTGTGGCACATACATGTATTTGCCTTTCTCTCTCACTTGGAAGAATGGTAGTGCGTGTCTGGTTTCCAGAAAGTACCACATCACATATATTTCATAAAGAAGCGCGTTACGATCTATAAACGTACATGTAGACCTTGTGACCGATTCCCAAAGTTATCTGAAAGCTAAATCACATCATCATAAAGTACTTGTGGGTTCTTGCAATCAATTATATTCCATTATCAACTTCTAAATTAAGGCCTTTGTGAATAACGTATCAAGCAATGGGACTGGGTGAAGTTTTTCTTCCTTCATAAAATTTTCAGCGCCGGACTTTGATCTGAAACAAGAAAGAAAAAAAGTTGAAACAGAAAAAATATGGAAGCATGTTTTACAACCTTCGGGTTAATTTCATAATGAAAGGGGTTAGTATGCCAAGTGAACAATTAGCTGAATGAAAGTCATTTCGGGTAATTGACGGTATAAGTAAGACACTTGAACCCTTTCATAACGACTTAATGGTCTTGAATGGTTTGGTTGAAAGGTCCCATTTCCCGCTATTCAGAGCAGTTGAGCTTTTGTCTGCAGCTCAGTTTCCTGTGGTGTCTCTGGTACATGCATGTCAACAATTTGGGCTTTAAACTTAATTTTTATTTTGACTTCCCAGAAATAATAAAGGAGAGTGAACTCAAGAAACCCCAGCCGCAATTGATTCTTTAGAATGGGGAGCGAATTCGCGAAGGCGGCCATGATGACGTGACGTCACAGCGTGATTTCAAACCGAGATATACATGAGATAACAATGATTACTTTTGAATGTTGACTTTTTTCTCCTACGGTGTCCGCTATCCAGAGCATAACCCGGGAACGATAAAGCTATCGCTTTTTCAAAAAACTAGTCCACATTACGACATTATGATCTGCATGCAGACATTGTCAGAACTTGAAGTGCCCATGCTCCCTCAGTCAATCGAATCGACAATGGTGAATAACCACACAGAGCAGACACTTCAGAGTCTTTATGTTTGTAGTATTAATTGTGAGTGAATTATAACTTTTTAGATTCATCATTATTATCCTGTCAAGTCCGCACAAACTATAAATAGCAGTCTGGCTGAAATTAGCCCCATTCGCAAGTAGAAGGGGTTGGACTTCAATCTGATTTTCAGGCAGCTAGAGTACATGAACGTTACAGTCACTGTGGCAGAAATGAAATTGATTGGTGATTGCCTTAACATTATACATGTATACCCTTTACAGTCTAGTATTATCAGTTTCTAAAGGTGGCTGCGTGGTTAACAAATTACCCATTATGTCTTATTCAAAATTTTATGTATGATTATTTAAGCTATTAACTATTATTTAGTTTTTAAAAATTCCAAATATTTTTGTTAAAATTTGAGTATTTTGAACTATCTTCGTGTATCCATCTTTATAGGGATATCTTCTTCTCGAGGAGATCAGTATAATCTTAAAATGGTCACGGCCATTCACCCTTCTTAAACCAGGAACACTATAATATTTTATTTGAAACAACCAATGTGGAATCGGATTTTCATTTATTTATTTCTTTAATAACGTATTTTTATTGTTTTTTATTTTTTACTTCATTTTGGAAAGCGCTATTTTTACCCTTATACAACAGCTAGGACCCATTGACCTAATTAAAAACCTTGTAATTTAGACTCGTTAATTAAAACTGTACTCGTGACACTGTTAAGTGATATGGCCTTTATGTCAGTGTAAATAATATATATCTAGTGAAACTAATCCTTTGAAATGATTCCCCAACCGAACCAATTAATGTAACATGAAAGCATCGCTGTAACCCGGACCAAGACGTTTCCCGGAAATCCGTCGATATTTTTCCCGCCATGCCACCTTGAAAGCACTCTTTTAAAAATGATTTCCGATTCATGACCCTCGTTTACCGCTATCTAGGGTATATATCATTTCTGGGGTGTTTTTTTTTATTATTGAAAGACGAACGATAAGAGATATAGAAGAGTACTAATGAACTATATTGTTTTAGATATTGTTCTTTCAAATAGCCTAAGCTCTAAATATCAAACATACATTATGGAGAAAGAAGAATCGAAAAAAGATGCCTTCTGAAGCTAACTTTTGGGTATTAAGTTTCATTGTTTTTGGATTACAAGTGCATAGTATCTCCAGAGACTGTGATTAATTGTATAAAATGAACCCCCAACCTTTAAACACGAGGAAATAGATCAATTTAATAAATAAAAACAGAATGGAATATTAATATTAATGGGAAAGGCTCACTCTTCTTCAAGAAGAAAAAAATGGCATAATTATACAAAGAAAGGACAGAGAACACAGACTCAAAGTACATGTACTGTAGTAAAGATAGAATAGAACTTATTTTTCCAAATTAAGGCGTCATGGGGCATGCCAAATAATAATTATGATTACATATAAACATAATAAATACAAATATAGTCGGGTGATATTATATATTTATTGCATGATTGTGAGGGAAATATGAAGATTTATTCCCCCAGAAAAATCATATTCCCTGAGGGCAACACCCGAGAGAAATGTGATTTTTTGGGGGGAATATTCCATCACAATCATAAAATAAATTGTTTATTATACCGAACAATATGTGATAATTTAGAATACATCGGTTTCTATTCGTTTTTTAATTCCAGTAAAGCAATAACGTAGTTAATGTTTACCGGTTTCTTTCTATGACAGGTTTTTTCTGACATAAAAAAGATTTAAAACAATTTTTAATAGAATTAATCATTTAATTACCTCGAATGCTCATTCTCGGGATTTTTCATAAGCATGGAATGAAAATTCGAGGGGGAGGGATATAATGAAATATATGACGATGACAGGGAAATATGAAGTTTTATTGCCCTGGCACGTGATTGTCTAGAATCAATCAATCAGATGTTGCGTTTTATAGAATAATCACATTGAGGTATAATGAAATGACATTGTATCTGCAATAGAGCCTGTCTAGTCCGACAGCTAATCATATCCATATATGATGTACATAAATGTTTTGACCATATAATTGACTTGGTGAAGTTTACAATCATGTAAATTGTTATCACATACTTCTTAGCTTTTCCCCATTTCTTTGCCCTACATAATGAAATAGGACTCTCTGCGCAGTGCCCATGTACCGGAAATTGGAAATAAGGAGAATGTCTTAATAGGCAATTGCTATCTGTTATTACAGTACTCTGGTTACGTAATATACCTGGGAAACCATTTTTTGGATGGTTTTTAAGTTAAATAATCTTGTAGAAGCACAAAGCATGGCCAATGAAAGAATTCATGAACAATTAAAGTAACCATTACGGGCTGTTTTCGGTTGATTTCTGATAAAGGAAGGAATACGTAAAAATTGAGAAAAAATATCAATTGAAATTGTTCTGCATTTTTTGCTAGATTTTGTTTAGTATTCTATAATTGTTTAGAGATAGACAAAAAGCAAAAAGAGATTTCAATATGAGTCGTTTCCAACATTACTCTCATTAAAAGACGAAGAGAAAAAGTGAAATGTTCGGAAAACAAAAAAGGAATGAACAGAATGAAAAAAACAAACAAAAACATAAAACGTAGAAATAGACAATTTGAAATACTTAAAATCATATATAAATCGAACCCTGGAATTTTGTAATAAACCACAGATAACCAATGATAGATGGAGGGGAATAAAGTAAAACAAAGACATGCCGAACACGTAAGCAAAATGAAAGAAGTGCTAATATCTAGAACCACTTGAATAATAGGAACTGTTTGCAATGCAGATATTGTCCCAAGTCGACGATTGACATGTAGCCGTTAATGTCTTTTGTAATGAAAAAAAATAAATTTTCAATATATGTCGCTAATTAATATCCTTTATATGTTGTTGCTACTCTCGTGCTCCCAGGTATAAAGGAATATCTACTCAAAATGGCAGGTTGCAATAAACCATGTGCATTAAGAAATATCGCAACCTTGTTCTTGAAATGAGCATGAAACATGAATAATTGAGTACACGTTTTGTTTGGTTGTACTAGTAACCATAAATATCGTAGACATGCACATTAACCATGTCAGCGAGAAAATTTAAATATTGATTTAAATCGTAAAAAGATCCTTTTGAAAATCGATACATGGCGTTTTGTTTGATGACTTTTTAGGGGCGTTTAGGTATAATTAGCACTCATTTAGTTTAAGCCCGCGCTGAGCAGAATGTAAATATTTCTATTCATTTTCTATAGTTTATGTATTTGACTCAATAACAATTACGATTTTTTTAAGGACAGAAGGACAGAACAGAAGTTGTTTGATAAAACCACAAGGCTTGGATATTGTTATGTTGCTATTTTGTCGTAACAAATGCAGATCCAACCAACACTATTAATTTCAAATCCTTGAACCCTCTGTTTGAGTAATTCTTACTTATCAAGTGTTTGAAATGAATTTTTGTTCAAAGCAGTAATAAGGACATAATATTTCCCTTGACTTTTGGGTAATTAGTAAACCCGTTGACGTCCTATTGCCATATAAGGTCGCGATGTGACCTTTCTAATCGTTTTAGAAAGATAAAAGTGCGTTTAATTATCTCAATAATTATGTTAGATGTTACTAATTGAATAACACGCAATAATTTACGATTCGCCTACATATTACTGTACCCTAAGGACAGGACGTGTGTTATTGGTAATGATTCGGCGACAAGAAAACACTTTATGAAATTTCTCATAAATATTACTATGTACTCGCTGACACAACGAAAATATTTAAACAATATTAAGTTAACACCAGGGCAGACATACAGAACTTTGTTGCCGAATTGTTTTTCTCTTCCCACCTTTTCATGTTTTTTTTCCTAATTGAATCTCGTAAATTTGTCTTTTTTCAAGAACAATTAGAAACTTCAGTCATTGGATTGCATTTTTGTGTTTGATTATCTTCTAAATCAAAACTGGTGAAAGTCAAGGCACTATGTACACTTAAAAAGAACCAAACTGGAGCCAAAGTTTTGATTTATCATGTTCTGTAGTAGTTTGTCAAATTGTGAAAATCTTGCAAGTTCTGCACTGTTAAAATCTGCTGTTGCGAAAAGGCCAAAATAAGCTTTGCTCTGAAAATAAATAATTTCATTGTGATCAATTTTGAAAAAGTCCTCACAATGTAAACTTAAAAAGTAGAAAATGAGATATTTTCAACAATTTATGTAATGCGTTCTTAAAAGATCAATGTGTAAGTAACGGAATATAGAGAAATTACAATAAGAAACATAACATTTTCTGATGCTCAACTTTACGGAGGTTTCACTCATATTAATTTATTTATTTTCAGGAAAGTAGTTAAATTCACCGTTACTTTCAGACATAAATTCATTCAAACTATATGATAAAATATATCTTACTTGGATAAACATTTGTATTGCGGATTGACTCAAAAACGAAATCAACGAAACTTAGGACCATCAAATACTTCTGTGACTTAATCAAACAGCCGCGAAATGAAATGAACGGTCGATTTTGCTTCAGGAAGATCCGGGTCCGACTCGCATCATTGGTCGGCTCAAACTAGAAGTACATGTATATTTTATCATGAAAATTTATTTTTAGTGTAGTGAGGTTTATATTTTTTTAAGTGTAGTAAGGTTTTTAACAGAATTTATAGCACGATCATGTGACTGCAATCAACCTTGGGCAAAGAACGACAGGCAATATTATAATAACTCTTGTTGTGAACTGGGTTTCCATTGAACGTTTTTGTTAAATAGGAATCCTCTTAATTATCTATTTTGATTATTCAGTAATCTACATATATTTTATATTCTGTATTACAACAATTCAGTGTGAATTCAATAGGATTCAAGCTCAGGAATTTCACATTTACCCCCCCCCCCCCCCCCTTCGGATAATACCCATAATGATTATTGTCATGGCCATTCTCAAAGCTTCGCCAAAATGTGAATGTCACTAGTCGAGTTACTAAGTTTTTTTTATGATTGAAACATTGTCTATGTCCTTCTATATTGTAATTCTATAGTGAAATTAATTTTTGTTGATTATAAATGCATGCGTGTAATGCATTTATTAAGTCCTGGTCAATATATAGCACATCTATATAAAACCAATATTAAAAGATTTTTTTCTTTTTTTAACCCATTCTACATACTAACCTACTGGCCTTTGGCCCAGTCTTGTCGTATATTTAGAATTGATTATGAGATAATTCCTCCTTTCATGTAGATAATAGAAGTGTGTCATCATATTCCACCAATTTCATTAATTTCTATTGTTTGGAAAATTTAAACCTTTGCAAGCCTTGTTCCTTTTTCTGCACGCAATCTGTTTGCACAAAATATTGGGAGTAAAGCCGAACAAAGAAAATTGTGAATTGTTGTCCCACTCTCTTAGCAAGTTATTGTTGTCATTTATTTAGGTCAACAATTATTAGAAGCATACAAAATTTGCCATGCAACATTTAACCTAAAAAAATCGAAAAAGGATCTTCTTTTCTGCTTTTCCTTTAAACTTCTAATATATAAAGTGTTTATCGAGTTTCAGATTGAATATACCGGTAGAACCTCGATGTGAAATTGTGTTCCATATTTTCCATTTTATGGTCATATATAAACAGAAACACATAGTTTACAAAACATACAAATGTCGATTGAAATTATCTGTAAAAGGATACGTGAATCCTTTTAACATATTTAGACTTAGCAAATCTCCAGACGACCTATTATGTCGAAATTTCGATGATCGATTTTTTTTCTGCCTAATTAGTTTGGCGTTAATTCTTATTTTTGCGCTCTCTTTCCGTCTATTTTGTTTTTGGCCTTTGCTAGATATATAATTCACAACGAAACATAGTTTATTGGGTTTTTTTTTTATATTTTATTCATAATCTAAGCATAAGTGTGTATTTTAACAATCATTTTTGACACAGTAGAAAAAATAGAAAATCACGAAGTAAACAATATTTTTATATTTGTGTCACCAACTCTCCTTTTCAGCTCGCTTTCTTTTTGCATGCCCGATGAATGAATAGCGAAGCATACTGTATAGTCTGTAAATAAATGAATAAATAAATTTTAAACAAGAGGTCCATGGGCCACATCACTCACATGAGCAACAATTTAATAGGCATGATAAAATCAGCTTCATGGAGTCATAATACAAAATATCTGGACAATATAACATAATACATGTAAATCCTGTAAAAAAAAATTGATTAAAAGTCCCTTTTCTAACAGAATGATTATCTAATCACATCACATCCAACATTGCAGTTCTCAAAAAGACCCTAAACAATTGTTTATATACAGGATATATACCATCATAAAACTCTAAACCCCTTGTGATGCCCAATAATTGTCCAGGGGCCAAAGTTTAAACACTTTCAAAGAATCAGCAATATGTAATAATGCTTGAATATAAGTAAAAGAATATATAAATAATTTCAGTTTTTGTGAATATTTAAAATGTTTTCCTTTGTACAACTGGATCCTCAATGTGGCCCCACCCCATTCCTAAAGTTTTTGATTAGAACAAATTTGAATCTTCACTATCTGAAGTTGCTCTCACTAAAGTTACAGCTTTTCTAGGCAAATTTTTTTTTAGAAAAACATTGAAAAGATATTGCTCTATATATTCCAAGTTTCAGTTTTCCTGGCCAAATGGTTCTTGAAATGAAGATTTTGAAAGATTAACTCGATATTTTCCTATGTAAAAAGTCGACCCTCATTGTGGCCCCACTTTACCCCCGGGGGTCATGACTTTCACAATTTTAAATCTACAGTACGTGAGGACGCTTCCACACAAGTTTTAGTTTTCTGGCTGTATGGTTCTAGAGAAGATTTTTAAAGAATTCTCGAAAAATTTCAGAATTTGAGAATATACATAACACTAACAGACAAGTAAATATTCAAGGTAGATACTGCACCTTAAAGAGATGCAAACAATGCAATGTTGGTAGATAATTATAGTCAATATAGTAATACCTACGCAAAGCCACTCAAGCAAAATGGGTCTTAAAATAAGTTTTTAAACGAGAACTAGTATCGGAATGATGTGCTTCTTTTGTAGCACAAGGACTCTTAAATACAGGCCGTACATAGATTATGACAGGCCGCGTTCGATTGGCTGTCTGTAATATCGGAGTAGTGTTTGCTTTGGCTTCGAGTGTTTAATGGGTTATGATAGATGCGAATTGTGCATTACTCTTGACATCCTCTATTCACTTAACGTTATTTTTTAACCCCTGGTATCAACACCGGTCATATTTCCTTGCTTTTAATGATTCAGTGAGATTGTTTGGTTATTAGAGATATTACTGTAGTAAATTGTTTAAACTGTTTTAGATATAATTACATTGGAAAGTTTGAGATATCGAGATCTCTTTCTCACATTCTTTATATACTATGAGTAAGCACATGTCTGTAACCATTCCCCTCCAACAACAAAACCATGTAAACAAGAAAAGAAATTTAGAATTTTAAAAATTCAAAAGCAAGACGTAAAAAAAGTTGATTATACAGAAGATATTGAATATTATAAAAAAATTAACTATATTAAATTTCAGTTATTATTAAATTATATTAAATTTCAATTTAATATTTTACTTCTCACCGTGAGAAGATATGACCGGTAATTCTTTCAATAGGAAGTGTAGCCGGCTCTTCTCTTCGTGGATATATTTTACTGGTACTTCATACCATTGAAAGTGTTAACCGGTACTTCCATGGGGAGATTTGGCCGGTAATTCTTCCCATTGAAAGTGTTAACCGGTCCTTCTTACAGTGGAAAGTGTTAACCGGTACTTCATGGGGAGATTTGGCTGGTAATTCTTCCCATTGAAAGTGTTAACCGGTCCTTCTTACAGTGGAAAGTGTTAACCGGTACTTCCATGGGGAGATTTGGCCGGTAATTCTTCCCATTGAAAGTGTTAACCGGTCTTTCTTACAGTGGAAAGTGTTAACCGGTACTTCCATGGGGAGATTTGGCCGGTAATTCTTCCCATTGAAAGTGTTAACCAGTCCTTCTTACAGTGGGAAGATTTGACCGGTTCTTCCTAGTTCTTACCATTGGAAGCATAAACCGGTATTTCTCAGCAAGGAACAAAAATGACATCAATATCAGCAAATTTAGCTGATGGCATTGTTCGAATGACAAGAACTGGTAAATTTGGATGCAAACACGGTTTCAAAGAATAATCGTTCATAACATAGCTCTATCTACTCAGTATCAGTTTTTGTCATAAAATGTAGTATAACTAATTGTATTTGAAAAATAGATTACCTTTATTTTAATCATACACAACTTTCACTGATGGCCAATGGTACGTATTCAGAGTCAATTTCAGTGAATCTTTTATTTCCTGTGTATTCTAACGTTTTAAGTGACTTTAATTATTCTCAAATACCAAATCATTAAAAAATGGCTATTAATGGAGCGCAAGATGATAACTTTAGAAGCCTGCTAAAACTGTTAATATAGCGATCAACTGACCATTCAGAGTGTTTGAAAAAAGCAACACTTGTGCATGGCGGACCTTCAGCAAATATTGACACGAACGAGAGGGGGAAAGAGAAAGCGCTTTACGTTTTTCTAATCTGTAAATATTTTTCCTTTAAATAAAAGATTTGTGTGTTTACGTTTTTGGTCAGTGAGAACTTCAATGGAGTAAAAAGGTTGTAATCAATACGCGCGGTCTGGCTGGGTGGCTGCTTACCTTGCTGGGTAAGTGTCGGCGCCTTTTAATGTACAAGTATTGAACTTGATGTCGATCGGGTCTGAAAATGTCATCCGCAATTATCAAGCGTGTCCAGTAACAGAATTACATTAACTCGAGACAATTCAGGTTAAATTTAGGTTCGTTAGCGGGTGAAAATTCCACAATAAGAAAACCAGAGGTCTTTAAATAAGGCACTTAGCATACATGTGAAACTTTCAATACTTATTTTCCTTTAGTAGTGTTTATATATAGACCCATTTCGTGTCGACGAGTGCAATGCACAATAAAATGAAGAGAAATACAATACAAACAGACTCAATGTCAGGTCTGAGACACTCAGACATCTCGGTATAATAATTGGTAATCCATTATATGACATAATTCTACGATATATTCCCCATCCATCCACTCTTACTATATTCAAGACAAGAGTAGCAGTTGTTGAACTCCTTGTTAAACTGTAATGAACATTTACATGTATACCATATAGATATTTATCTACTAGTATGTACATAACTATGCATGCGAAGAATTTTAATATCTATTTTCTACATTCGCCAGTCTTTATCTATAATAGTTACCACAGTTATATTCACATAAGACAGGGCAGAATGAATGTCTCCATATCCTCTCTATAAAATCTAAAGAGGACTTTAACATTGGAATTCTAAAAAAAAGGATACTCTCCGAATTACTTACAATTGTTATATGTACATGTATGTGTTTATGTAGGTGAATTGTTTTAATAATTGATTATTTAGACTGATAAGTATGTGATTTCTATATTTTTAAAATATACAATGTTCTTTTATAAACGAATGCTTCAATCGCGGTAGACTAGACTGAAGTATGAAAAATGCATGTAATTGCTAAATTAATCCATTAATATTATCTATGATAAAGATGATCTGTTATGTTTTTGAATAACTCATAAGTTAGTTCAAAACAAATAAGCAAAATATGTTTCCTATTATTCAACTTTTCTGAAAATTAAATGTTTTGTTCTTCGGAATAAAATTAATAAATCTGCAAATTTTGAAAAAAGAAAACCCGACCTCACCATTTTTACCCCCATTGTCCCAAACCCACCATTTGAATCTTCTTTTTCAGTGAAGTGTAAAATGAAAAAGTACTGGTTGTTTTGATTTGCCGTGCTAATACATATAAGTTAATTTCAAGATGTCACGGATGTTTGATGCTGCTATTTATACACGAGACCTTTTTGTCACTTAAAGATAATGAAATAAATCATTGCTGGCAAGTTAAGGTAATTTCTGATGTTCAATTCAATTCAATTGTAAAATGTAAATGTAAAGTAAAATTAGCGCTTGTGATTTACGTTGTGATTGTAATGAACCCGCAATTAAAATATATCAAAATGATGAAAATTTGACTGTTTATTTCAGATTTATTGAGATTTAAATGTATTTGACGGAGGTAAAAAATAAAAAAAAAATCCTTGATAATGTCATCATATTTGTCTTGTTTATATGACCTTAAATTTTAATTATTAAAAAGTCTATACACCCGTGATCATTTTGTTCAGATTGTCGGCCTATAAATATGAAAGGAACACAAGTTACACAAATTTAAATGATTGAATGCTAAATTTCTAAATCTACTTGCAAAAATGTTCTGTTCCAGTATCAGCATTTGAAATTTTATCCATATATCATAATGAGTCGATGAACACATACAACGTTCTCTCTATTTTTCGAATGAAATTGAGTCTTTATCAAATTAAAAACGTCTGTCGCATTTCTAATTTCCACATTATCCAGTCTTTGCTAAGCTAACAACAAGCAGTCCATTTTCTAACGTTTGTTTGCTTTTTTACAGGGTGATTTATTTTGTTAAAAACGCTTTCATTTATAATTTTTTTGCAAAAATTGCAGACTGCGTTTCTTTACCCTTTTTACCCTTTAATTCTATGCATGAAAGCTGATTTTATCATTAATAGGTCGGGACCTGCAAACTAGAATGTTTGCCTGTAACGCTGTGATGTGTATGCATGCGGGGGACAGTGGGGAAGATCTGATATCAGCTGTGTCCTAAAACTTGTGTCCAGCAACGAATTACGTAACCGTTTGTCATTTATCGACAAAGATTGAAATAATCAAACTGATTAAACCATGAAATGAAAAAAAAACCCTAATTTTTCTCTATCTTACCCGGGGATTTTAATGAATTATTTTACTTGATGAAATTGCTTCTCCAAGGATGTTCATGTGTTTATCACATTGAAATACAATTGAGTATCATTACACATTCGGTATGCATAATGAAATTTATCGACACAAATATGCCGGTATATTTTTATGATTATTTTTAAAAGAAAGTTTTGCACTTTATTGATAAGTTTTTCATTACTTGATAATAAATTTTAATTTGGTCAAAATTGTGGAATGAAAACTTTTGATTAAATCAAAAAAGACAATATAAAGTATTAATATAACTGACTTTATGCCTGATGCAGAATTTAAGTGATAGGAAAAAAAAAACAAATTAAAAAAACGATGCAAAAAAATCCCTCGAAATTCAACCAGACAAAATTTTATTTGTTATTTAAAGAGATACCTCTATCACTAATCTTTATCAAAAGTTGGATATATTTTCCCCCTACCATTCATTAAATCTGTGTTTCGCGTGTTATAAATATATAATTTTTTTATCCTGGTAAATTGAATGTATGTATTATGGCATGGAATTTGAACGTCAAAGAAAAATTTGAAATAACAAGTATCATGCTGTTTCTCGTCTAAAGATTCTCATTAAAACATCGAGGTTTCACATATCTCACTTAATATTATAAAATACTATTTTATAAAGAATTAATTTCGGTATAGTAAATGTTATTTTTGGAGACTGTCCTCTGCTTGACAAAAACATTGTTTTGAATTTCCTTATTTTATATGGAAAACTTCGATATTTTACTTTTAAAGCAAAACAAACTTCCAAGTATATCTGGTTTATTACGTTACTGTAAAGTGAAATATGAAATTGAAAAATGTATGTCTTATAAAAATTCTGAAATGAAAATACTTGACAAAAGATGGACTCTTTGGAGGAATATTTTTCAAAAGTAGACTTGCATACTTTCTTTTCTGTAAGCTGGTTTTATCAACTCTATTCCTCAAGCTATTTATTGTATAATCCTGTCGAGATTGTATAAATGTTTGTTTGCATGTCTACGTAAAAAAATATAAATTGCAAATAAATAAATTATAAAACAGAAAAAGGAAAAAAACTGAGGGTCACAAATTTCTTTGTAGACGCAATAATGTTGTTTCTCCATTATGTTCCTGTGTTATCCGCAAAGACATATCTCTTTTTTCTTCATTTGTAAGAAATGTAATATTCAAATGCTATATAAACACACACACACACACACACACACACACACACACACACACACACACATATATATATATATATATATATATATATATATATATATATATATATATATATATATATATATATATATATAAGGTTAAATGAGTTGATTAATTATTTCTGGGGGTGTTAAAACGTTATCTACCGAATTAAATAATTGTATTATTACTTATGATCAGACTTATATTCATGAGACTTATAGTTAGACAACATAGTTGCTGTTATTCTGTATCATCCATCTATACAATGATTACGATTATGTTCTCTGTTTATTTTATTAAGCGCCTGACAGTTGTGTATTTCGAGAAGAACTCGTAATTTGTACGAACTTGGTTCTGATCCTTTATATATAAGTATACAATGAAATATGTTCGTTTCAAGCCTTACATTTCTTCTCCCTATTCATTTCGTTAACACTTCGGATTGTGATTCTGTTTCCTTCCATTCTGTTTTATTGTACGCAATAGAAAACTTTTACCATTCCTGAAATCTTGTTGACGGGTTAACAAAATACTGTATACGTTCTTATAATATTTCTTTATTCAAAGCAGACTCAAAATGGCCGACTGTTTTGAAACCGTTTCCTTTTTAATTTGCCAATACTGTATGCATATGCCATTCATTATAGATAAAGCAATCTACTAAACTATAGAATTTGATAAAAATTGCATGTTTTGGGAAATTTTAACCTGCTGCAATTAAGAGTTTTAAAACATTATTTTAAAATATTTACAAGATGGAACAATTGATGATGACATAAAAAAATATACTTTTCTATACATTAAACATGAAATAAATAGTCTTTGACAAAATTACGAGGAATAAAAAGAAAAAAAATCCATTGGAAACATACAAAACTTGAAATGATAGGTTCTGTGTGACAATGGTACCATATGATATTAATATTTGTTCTATGTGGTGGTCCTTTTCAATGAGTTTTGATTCACCCGTGTTTAGGAGACAACAATACTTGCCTAGCAACTATATCTCTCAGCACCATATTGTCCACACGATACTCTGGTAATGGCGGTCATTAATCTACGTAATGCCCACAGATCCCAGTACTTCCTGTTATTATGAAAAACAATTGAAATTTTATCCCCCTTTTTTTATTTATACCATTTAGAATTACAAAAATAAAAAAAAAATACAGACATGAGTATTGTTCAAAAGATAGCTTGTAGTTGAAAAACTTGCTTTTAAAATCAAACAATGTATACTATCTATAGGCGATATTTAAATTGTAATTTTACGCATCATTTTTGAATTAGGTGTTATAGATATTACACTTTTAATCTTTCTGCTGGTACCTAAACACATATATAAAAATTGTAGAAATGAATCACCATTTTGATTCATCGTTAGTTCGAGGTTTTAATAGATCATTGGTTTGAGTATTTGAAATTATTTTATTGGGGGGGGGGGGGGGGGTATTCTTATGATTTATCTTCAAATGATAAAAGAATTGCAAAAGATTTTTTTAAAAATTGTCATGGTTTTATTTGAAATATTTTCATGCCTACTGCCACTTAGTTATTCAAATGATTGCGCATATAGTTTTATGAAATTAAATATCTCATTTTAAAGTGTTAAGCTAAAATTTTGCAAGGATACATGGAATCAAGTTTTTTTTTTTTTTTTTTTTAGCTTACGAAGAGTCAAACTGTAATTCAAAAACAGTTTGATCATGCTAGATTAATATCCTTAACTGTCGAAGTAGTTCATCTCCTTAGAGAAAGATACAAATTTTTATGCTTCTTCTATTTAGGACTTAATAATCAAAAAACAAAAGTCAAAAGGACGCAATGGTACCGTCCTGTTGTAAAGTTTGAATTTAATTACTGGGAGAAATTATATACAAAGTATGTAAATTTTGTATCAATGGCCACCCGCGCGGCCGGTAAATTCAAAATTTACAACGGTGCACTTCAAACTTTTTACCGAAATTCATTTTGATTTAAAAAAAAAAGTTCCGTTTCTTTTAAGAAGAAGTTTTACTCACAATATCTTACAACAAACTTCATCTCTTTTATAAACTATTTCTTAAAAAAAAAAATAGGAGACAAACAAAAAAAGATATTTGAAAGACAGTCAGTATTAAGGAAAAGCCCTGATATTCATATACATGTAGATCTAGATCTATATGTGGCTGTAACTGATTTGATTTGATTTGAACATATTTTATTATGCAAATATACATTTACATAAATGAATTAGGCAGCAGGCAATGCCTATGTAAGCCTTCTTCTCCATCAGTGGCTGTGACTACCTGTGTAAGTAACGGTAGAGGGCTATATATGTCTGATCGAAAAGCTCACCCTCTCTGATAACAGCCATTTATCTACGTATGGCACCATTATGTAGAAATATACGTAAGAATAATGTCCTCAAACTGGACTACCGTCAACCGTCTCCGGAACGCCGTGTTTATATATCTGAAAAAATTCAAATTCTCATTACCACTTTGATCAAATGAAAATTATGAAGGTTCTCTTTACAATTGGGCCTAGCTTTTTACCTTCTGATATTATTCAGATTTTTGTAGATTATTAATTATTCACCGTGGATCAGCACAAAGTTTTGACAGGTTGATCTGATCTTAATGCACTCTCGTTACCCGTGCAGTTCAAAAGAACCAGACTTAGATCATATACCCGACCATATACCCAAGGCAGTGAGGCAAGCGACCCTGGATCATTAGTTCAAAAATAAAAAAGAACAGGAAATGCATGTGTGAATCGAGGTTCCTCGGACAAAAGCATCGTCCCCATACAAAGGTTCATTATAATTTTCTATTTTTTCGTAGATTCTAAAAGCCAATAAATTTTAATGGGACCAAGGACAAACGAGGTTTCAAAAGTCTGACGCGATTGAAAATAAAAAAAATTTCGACCGCGACTCAGCCCGAAAATCAATATGGCCTTATGTTAACTGGCAGTTAAACAAACTAGGGTCCTTTTATACCCGTTCTGGTTCTTTGTCCAATGCCTATCAATATGTATTCAACTGGTAGAAAACCCGCGTACACGATATTGAATGTAGGGTTATCGTCTCCGCCACTACGGGTTTCTTTATGCCTTGATGTGCGATAACGTTTCCAATTGTTTTTAACGAAGCGAGCTAATTGTTGGCCGAATAATCTGATTCAGATATCATTGAGACCATTGTAAGAGCCGATATGTATGTATTAATATTTATGTAGGCTCGCCGCGAGACTGTCATATTCTCTGGACGAGTCCAACTGCAGAACTGCGTGAGTCGTGCATGGATTAATAGAGTGCGCATGCTCAATGATGGTGAAAAATTGAGGGAAATATTTTCTAAAGGTAGGAGGATAAATTTTATGATTTATTTTTTTCATCAAATATCATTGTCAATATATCAATTGAATTCAAATTTTCAGGCGATTCAGTTAAACAGTTGCAAGAGACATGTATTTAGATTTTATCATATCTATATACATTTATGTAGTTGTTTATCTTATTAAATGTATGCAGCGGGTATTATCAACAGCATTTTCAAGCTAAAGCAAGAAAAGAGAAAATAATCATATGACAGTATTTATGTAAAAAAAAAAATGATAATAATTCATCATTATATATATTTCGGAAAGATAAGATTTGCCTTTTCATATTAGAATTCTTGTTAGATAGTGAACATTTTTACTATTCAGTGTTAACTTCCTCAATTCTTCATCAAGAATTAGAACCAGGGTGGTTTGAATCCTAACGGAGCACGTATTTTATATACAAGTTCTACATACTGAACAGTATATAGCATAAAAAAGCTTTGATTACAAAAAATATCATTCAATATTATTGCGGTGTAAAAATATTTGTTATATATAAAGCGAGAAAACTAGACCTATAACGTGATCTAGGTTCAAATCTGTATGGTACTAATGTCTGGATCTTATTTTTTATCAGTGTATCTTGTGTGCTTCATAAACCTTCAATTAAAAAAACTCAATATTAAAAGCAATCAGAGTAAAATTCCATATTTGAGAATACATGTAGTTTGAAATAGTGTGTGTCCATTAAACTATTGTCAATGGAAGCCATATCAAGATGTTAGCTTTATTTCTTGGGCCTACGTTTATTTCTGCAGGGATAGAATATTTCCTATTAGTCTGTATATATATACATCTACATGTCGATTGCTTTGTTACAGTAATGGATTACATACTTGTGGCCTCTTTGGGACATGGCTTATGTAACATTAATCTGGCTCTGAAAGAAAATAATTCCCGTTTATTTTGTTATAGACTTTATAAGTCATAAGATGTAGCATAAACACAAGATTCGTCATTTATAAGATATTTTTGTTTTTATAGTTTTGTTGGGTATTTTTACCGGCAGTGAATATTTAGAGACACTCGTACAAAGTCATAAACAGAATCGAGTTTGAATGTAGCATTAAAAACGTAATTTTTTGTAGTGATACAGTTTGACAGTTAAGGGTGGTGTCGTATTTCATCAAGGCTGTTCCGTCCTTGGTGATGCTTAAATACCCGAAATGGCGCTTTATGCAAGAGTGTCTGGGTCATCAACGCTATCTAGTGTCAAAGAAAATATATTCCATGTCAGTTTGAATGACTTGAGAGCAAACACTTTAAAAAACCTGTTGATTTATTATTACAATTTCAAACTACATAATTCTTTAGAGGTTTTTTCCAAGCGAGTTGGTCGCAGTTTTTATAAGTTTAAGCAACCATAGGTTTGTTGACAATTGGATGTGCTTTAAAGCTGATGATATCACGGGTGAATACAATGGAGTTTTTATTAGATGAGCCGCTGGATAGCACAGCTCTATGTTTTTTAACTGATTTAAGTAAGGGGTCCTGCTTTTGTTTAGCAGAAATCTGTTCCTTTATGAACCAGAGGTAGTGTGCACTTCTGCCAAACTGAGATCATAATTATCAGATTCTAAAATCTTCTTTTGTTTGGATTTCGACTGGGGTCCCGTATTTAAACAATTTTTTTCTATATATAAACAATGTATATGTACAAACCAAATAACATGGTATTAGATCACGTTGTAATTATAGATGTAGGTAGTGTCCAGGTTTCTTTTTATTCACTATTGCGCAAATTAGGTTTTTTCCAAAGTGTAACACTTGTAAAAATTATCGGGAAAGTATCTGATACTTATTGAATTTAGTGCATAGAACCTTAATGTAACCAACTTCCCTATCTACTTTCTGTGTTGACTTAAGTTGACTTCGAATTTCGTATAATAAATTTACCAACCAATTAAGGGGTTTATTTTTCTTCGTTGAACACTATCTTTGCAAACATTTAACATTTAAACAATTTCTCTTGATAAACTTAGTTCTCGTTTTACGATATAGATAGAAAGCGTCAACAGAGGGATCAGTTTCGTCAGGCAGGGAGTTCAGTTCTCGACACATTAAGCATTTGTTTGTGAAACGTTCGCGTAAGGTCAATTTCCCTCGTTTTGTTACCCTTATCTACCTGTACCAATAGATGGCGCACTTTTCCTGTTCCTTTTGACGTAACAGAAACTGTTATCGATGATTTTGTAAATATTTTTTCAAGACCCGAGAGAAATTCGATTTCCAAGTCGTTCCAAAGATAAGATCTTTCTGACAAATATTTCACTATTTTATACTGATACAAAAAGATTGGCCATAGGGTAGAGCCCCTCAGAAATCACGACCTTCAATTTGTTTCAACAATTGATTTGGAAGCGAAAGCGGTGTTAGATTTTTTTCTATTATCTTTTTAGATAAAATCTAGACATGAATTTTAGATAGACAGTTTCATGCACTCTCCGGGCGCAAGGTTACATAACTTTCAAATGCAAACACAAACACAGAATTACATAAATCCAATAAAGCAAGATAAAATATGAGCAAATATTTGAGCATATTTTTAAATTGAATTTAAAGATGGTCTCCCCGTCGTCACGCTTTACAATACGTTAATTTTCTTACACAGTCTTACTCAAATAATGATATCTACTTCGAGATTTTAACGAACCACCTTACATCGAGTTGGGCAAATATCAAGAGACGGCCATATCTAAATTATCCCACAGAAAAGAGAACCCCGTGGGCTTAAACAATGCTTGACATTCCTCCAGTCGAATTTGTTTTGGTAATTCGTCAAGATCAAGTACTTTTTTAAAAGAAAACAAACAACAGCTTATGACTTTCGATAGTCAATTTCCATTTCGATTATCGAAAAGACAAGTCGATTTTGTGTACACAACTCTACAGCGTTATTGCCAATGACACTTTCACAAAAAGTCCTCCATGGGTAGTTGATGGTTCGGATTGGCCGGGATTATGTCGTTAAAAGGCAAGATTGGCTGTGATCAATACTTGAGAAATGTCGGACATAGTATATTATAAAAAGAAACTCCAATGCCAATCACTTTTGATCATTAAAATTCAGGTGATCTCAGTGTAAGGTGACAGACATATTATAAACACTACTTTTTGTATAACAGGTCTTTTGATTTCAGCTCTTGTCCAGTCATCTACACCAATCTATGTCTACTAACCGCTAATTTTTAAAGACCTCCAGGATTTTATTTTAGAGTAAAACTGTTTGATACTGAAATTGAAGAAAGAAATTTGAACCTAAGTCAATTTGGCAATGGCTTTTGGCCTTTATCTCTTAGAATAAAATTTCTTTAAGCGTTCTTTTCACCTGTAAATCAAACTTTTAACAGGTGAAGTTTAAAAACTATGCAACCCTTTAATTCCTTTGACTTTTTAACTTAATGCCGCCTGTTTCACTTCAGTCAGACATAAAGACATAAAGTCAATGTTTCCCAAACAATCTCTAACCAATTGCACACCAAAGAAAATTATCTAAATTCTTCGGTTAATGCAAAGATATATATATATATATATATATATATATATATATATATATATATATATATATATATATATATATATATATATATATATATATATATATATATATATATATATATAATATATATATGTGTGTGTGTGTCCCCAATGTGTGTCACTTTTCAGATATTGTCTTTTGCGATTAAATAACAAAGCTTTCGTCTCTCCTTTCAAAACGTACAGGTTCGTATTATTAGAAAATAAACTTTAGAAGGGATTTCAAGTTTTGTGGACCAAACTTCGTATCTCGGTAATTTATCAAGCCTTACGTAGAATTCTTCTTTTTAAAGCGGAGAATTGGGCATTAAAAGAGATATTCGAATGAGCAATAAAATTGTTAGTAAATATACTATACCGATCAAAGCGAATCACCTCACCCACCTCAAAATATGGCATAATTACCCAACAGGGAAGATATAGGGTGCAGTAGGTGTTTGTTCACGGCTTCTGATTCAATACCCCCGATTTGTCTGCATTTGCGAGTGTTTGCCATACCAACGGGTACAAGAAACAACATATTTTATTGAAGTAGAGAGTTGAAAGAGAAAAGTTTGTTTCTTTTCTCCTTTTTCACATTTTGAATTTGTGTTTTCTGTGATCTTTTGGTGAATTATTCATCTTACACTTTTTTTTATTTAAAGAAAATTATGTGTGACGAAGATCACAATTTGTTTTAGATGAATGATAAAAAGAGAGGGCGATGAAAAATGTTAAATTTAACAGCAAGTGGCTAGGATTAACGTCTTCTAATCAATGATTATTCCATGATCTTGCAAGATAAGGAAATATATTCATGTATTTACATAACCATAAACGGGTCTTCATTAAAATCAAGGTATAGAGTTATAACTACTGGTTACCATTCAGAATTATGATTCATTTTAACGTGTAAATTTGCACAAGATTCAGTCACGTGGTCCTTCAGGTTCATACAAACGTCTTGAGATATAAAATTAATACAAGTGTAATACAAATATGCACTCTGCTACAAAAAGTTGAAATATTGTATTTTTCTATCAGATACGAGGTCAACCCGGCTGTGTCGCGTTTCTAAAACCTGTAGGAATTTTTAATATATTTGCCTGACACATTGAGCTCACGTTAATGAACAGAAGTTCTTTAATTATGCAACGCAAACAAAGCAATCTCAACAGAAGTAGTCTAATAAGGGATTAAATGTCCCGGATGACAACCAATGGCATGGGGGTTGTTTGTTGAATACTTACTAATCTATAACTATACATTTGTCGAGTTCATATTAGAGAAAATCACAGTTTTTACGTAACATAGTCGCGTATCCCCCTTCGATAACAGGTATTTACATACTAACACCCTTCATGCCAAATTGGGCATTTTTTCGATACACTGGTATCAAATTTAATTAAATGGTTTAATGAAAGAATTTGCCACATCGACGCTTCGATTAATTCCAAAGATTGTTCAAGTTTCTATGTGACTTTGAGGTGTGAATCATCTTATAGGACGTCTGCTCCCTGCTTTTCTGACTACCGGTTTTAATGTAAATAAAAAGATTTGGAAGTTGTCATTCTCCTGGGTCTAATGCCCTCACTCGGACATATCCCTATCGGTCTTATCTCCTGGAACACCACAATACACCGAATTCCTCACCCTCGTCACTGAGAAAAAAAATGTATGAAAAATGCCAGGAGCGAAAAGGTTTCTTGGCAGTCAAAAACTTTCTGAAAAAAAGTCCTCTGTAAAAGCTATGCAAAAATATTCATATCCAATTGAATTGAATTTCAAAGGTAGAACATTGAATTTTTTTCTTCGAATTTCAATTTAACCAATATATTCTATTATGCAAAATAAACATATTAAAGGATTGGATTAGACAGAATCTATGTTAGCCCTCTCCCTTTTTCTTTTGATAGGTACTGGCAGTGGAAAATGTACATGTAGTATGAGGCTAGAAAAATCATGTTTTTTTTTGGTATAATTTACGGGGAACTGAGCGCTAATTAGTTAACTGACCAATATCTTAACTCAGTGCAAAACGACACTAGACACTGAAAGCGTAGTCCCAATCGCAACTTCTCGGGCCTTTCCCGCAGGCTCGGAAAACACCTCGAAAGTATTACCTAGGCGTCCATGACAACCCCCCTTTTTGCAAAACTTGAAATAAATAGAACACATTTTACGATCTGTTGAGATGTGAGCTATACTTCATTAAAGTAAACGATATACACTAAAATATAACACAGAAGCGACATACAAGACTGTCTAGCCGATACTTATTTTAATGGGAAGCGACTCCATTTTGTATAAAATTCTAACATCCGGTGATGTTAATACATTCGAGGTGTTTTTCCGAGCCTGCCGGAAAGGCCCGAGAAGTTGCGATTGAGCGTAGTCCGTCTTTCCACTAAGTAAAGTTTGAGAAATAATGTCAATGTCTTGCGTGCAGCAAAATCCCATTAAAGCTTTGATATTGAACAGACTTCACACATGTATCAGTTTCATAAGGACAATTAGTAAACTATATGATCATTTGATTTAATTTAGATAAATAAAGGTGAATCAATGTCTAAGACAGTTTCATTCAAACGGCCTCGAACCATAAGATCTTTTACGGCCTGAACTCTAGGTCGGTGCATAGGTATTGAAAAAAGTTTGATTGGCTAATATGTGTACATGTTTTGTGGGGAGCTTTTCCAGCGGCAATAATTCCCAATATGTGTGCATAGGAAGGTTTTTAATGAGGATATCGGATCCCAGAATGCCCTTAAACCAATGATTTACAGCCCCCTCCTAGTTTTATTAAGTAATCACATCTAAGAGGAACGTATGATTAGCTCTTAAATGGGTTGTATTTGTACAACTCGACTTCTTGCTTTACCAGGCATTGGGCACATTCACCCCTGCTTCTCTCTCTGCCATCAGGATGAATGAGCAGGAGAATTAGAGATTTTAATGTCACCTTAAACCGAGAAATCACCACAACTTGCCCTGTCAGTCAAGTATATTCAGGCCTATAGATAGAGACTGTTTCCTTTAATGCAAACGTAATACCAGTCTTTGCGCTACATGTAACATTCTTTGTTCAAACAATTTTCCTGTATTCTATGTATTAAATGCGGCGATTAGTTGGTGAAAGGAGAGCGATTTTCTTCCTTTTAAAGTTTTCATTGACAATGGGTAAATATCGAAACACCTTAGTCTACCTAAATTGTCCGTCCTTATAGGTGTAAAATGTCTGGATTGGAAATTCTTTTGGAATAAGTGAATAAGGCGTGATACTTTGTCCTCAGTGAACAGAAATGTCTCCAATGCACAGGTATGTCGAAACTACTTTTCAATTAATTGTATTTTGGGGGTGGGAATGCAATATGGTGCATTTGTCTGAGGAACTGACCACCTAAATAGAGGGTTCGCAAGTTCTGATATAGTTTGGTTTAACCATATGTTATTGGTGCTTAAATCAAAAGTCTCGGAAAACAATTCAAAAAGCATGTTACTAAATTCTATCTAGTTTTGATTTACATTGTCTATCCGTTTGTTTTACTAGAAATCGTGAAAAACTTTACAAAAATAAAAAGAAACGCTAAAGAAATATTATTCCAATATCAATATAACATCCGAACTTTTTTTTTTTTTGCATTTTAAATTTCGTATCATAAGATTAAAAAGAAGCTGAAGTGTTTTTTTAACGCAGTAATTTTCACCAACGTCTTAATAAAAAAGGTAAAGTGCAGTATATGACTTTCTGGTATCAAGTGTGATATAATGAATAAGATGATCATTTCTTAGTATATATATTTATAATATTTTGAAAACCACGAGTAGTATAAAAAAATAGAAATAAGACATTACCTCTTTTCTGCTCTTCTACTAGATTTATGATGCACATATATAACATAAAAAGTGGATATTTGAAGCTGTAATTATACCCATATATCAAACAACATTTTTGAGGATATATTCATACACGGATGTAATGCCTGATAATTTGTCCTATAAGATCATAGGCAGCAAAGGAGTCATGATTCAACGAACCCAAAGCAGGTGCGATCGCAATGCTTTTGAAATTTCATTTGATGAAAAAATATCTACAAAAAACGCTTGACTGAAATATGAGGAGCTTAGAAAACATTGACAAGCAAACTAAGACCATCAATCAATCATAAACAGATTTGCATAATTTGAGGATTATCTCCAACTTCACGATTAAATTTCATTACGAAATTTTTTTTTTTCTCCCGGTTGTGTTTTTGGCCCGACATTCTATATTCGAAAGATTTCACATGTATAAATGATAAGTTGCTGAATAAATCAACAGTGAGTTATGGACCTGTAGATTAATGCATTAGAGAATTAAGACTGTGTAAGGTACCATATCACTCTATTGACATTCGTGTTTCTCGGAGCTAGAGCTTTTTGAAGAAGCAAGCCCGACTTGACGAAATCGATCTGTGTGTGGTAGATAAAGTTATCAAGCTTCGCTATATACTGAAATTTTTCTGAACATGGTATCTGGAATCGTCATTTAAACTGATTCTAAACTTCTACAGTTTGGGTAACATGGAATTTCCGTCTAAGAAATACTAGATGTGATGTCCTTAGTCTGCTAAATTGAAGGCGTGGGTGACAATATACATAAACTAACTAAAACATGTATTAGTTGAGAATTTATAACATGTTTTTCAGGAATATAAGTTAAATCAAATACTAGTATTTTTAACAAATTCAGCTTATATAACCCCTGGGTATAAGGAGCCATTTATATCTGAAGGAGGGTTAGTTTTTCAGTAAACTCGGCATAATTGCAATTATGATTGCGTTTGGTTAAGTGAAATCTATTTCTCCACAAATACTTTATAAGTAGAATGTTGGAGAGAGACATTGCTACTTAATAGAAAAAGTGAGAAACTGTAATCTTCCTACATAGAGTCTTATTGTCCTAGCTCTCTATCTCATGAAATCCTCTTTGTCTGGATCACAGTAACCTGCTTTAAATGTTCAATTATTTACTTAAAAATCCCATTGAACTGTCATTTAAGTCTTAAAGGTTTTTTTTCTCGATTTAAACTTTTATCATATGTATGTTTGCATTCTCTGTTGAAATATCAAAATAATTTTCTTAATCCAAACATGGCCTCTTGATATATTAGTTTCAAACAAACTGTATTTTTGTGAAACCCAGGGCTTGCTGACGTATATATGTGCTTTATATGAATTAGTGCACAGTCTAGTATATTTTTGTGACAATTTGAAGAAACAATGCAAAAAACTTGAAGCTCCGCGTTGGTACCAAATATAAAATTGATAGTTAGATTGCAGATTGTTTATTCTAAAAACGTCAACGTGTTTATTCATAAATACCCAACACTTCAACCAAATAAAGGTATTTGAATAAATTAACCTTTTTTAAACTTTAAACAGTGATTCGGAGATCCAACAGAAGTACATACCGGTTTTTGGTCTCGTCTTGTTGACCAGGGCATTTTAACTTTTCGGCTTACACAAACATTCAAAAGTACAAATCAAATGAACAATGGCATCACTTTTACTACTAGTCTAAAGTGACTTTTATTGAGTTTTGATCTTTGTTTGGCGTGCCTGCATGCGACAACAGATGCGGGGCTGGCCGGTTTGATCCCTGGCTTTATTGTCATTGCCAGACCATAGCAGACTCCTTATTACATAATGTCTGAATTAACTAGTAGTTCCACACGGTTTCCAGGCTTGGGTGGAGGAATTTCCTCTCGGTGTGTAAGTAGCTGCGCCGCGTATGTTGGACTCTTTATTCTTATAATTCGTGGACAGTTATAAGATGTAATTTCTATTTTTAACACGTTAGCAATATTGATATCCAGAGAACGCAATATAGATCTTTGTCATAATACTTTTTACGATTCATTTTGAGAGTGTAACTCAATTTTTTCCAAACTGTTTAATATATTATCGTAGTGATCTCTGAAACCTCCTATTTAGGACATTTTCTTTGTTTTCTTCCTATTCCCCCCAAATTTGTCATTCATTTACGCGATTCATTCTGTACAATACTCACTACGTGCTATTTAATTATTGTACTTTTAAAGAGAAAAGATGTCAAAATTTCGGCGCTTGAACCGCCTTCTGCATGTTACACAAAAACAATGTAAATCAATCTTTTAACCATCTCTAAAATGTCGAGATGGCATAGGTTGCATTGAGGGTTACCCGGGCACTGTGCGCAGATCTTATCACGGCCCGACCCACATTTAATATTCCTTTAAATAATCGACTCACATCAGTCAAGTTCTTAATATTACAAGACATTCAGCCCGATATCTCATGAATAAATCATCAATTTTAACAAGTCTAATTGATAAGTGGAGTACATTTGTTAATGAATGGCCGCTATGGTTTTTGGGGGACTTCTCAATGATTCTCGAGTTAAACTCAGACAAGATAGTCAATGTCTGCCCCCATGGGATGACATGACAGTTTATGAGTTTGTTCTTCCGAGCTGTCTTTTTTTAAAAGTCTTGTTTGCAGATATCGATAACATCATATTGTGTTCGATAAGTATAAATAAATTGGTCATGATTATTATGAATCAATAAAGCAATATGTCTTATTCAGCCGCGCATGTCTTCTCAGAGATTGTGTGAAGTAGTCTGGAAAATGAAGTCCCTGTTTAAATCTTTTATTTAGGACCAGTTTTTAAATTTTATCATCGAGATAATCGTCTGACCAACGCTAGCTTGAAATAAAATATATGAAAGAGCTTCCACGGGCTGTGACTATATATTATTTTTATCCGTTCAGCTCTATGTAGAATTTATTTTAAATCATGGATATGAAATTTAATCATAGAAAACTTTGGAATATTCCTTTTTATAAATTATTAGGGCTAAATCATCGTTGCTACTGGGTTTTTGGTTTGTTTTTTTTTGTCTTGATGTGAACTAATTCTAGTTTTAAAAAAATACACTGGCTTTTAAAATACCTTCATATTAGGCTCGTTTTTTTGTAAATATTAAGGAAAACTATTCAATGAACTAATGTTCTTTATACAAATACATGCAAAAAATCCCGTTTCTTTTTGTCATGTTTATTAGCTCTGTTAAAAGTAGAGAGTGCCACTGATGGAAATAAGCCGCCTTCTCGGGGCAGAAGTGTTTGTTTGTCTCTCTGTGCAAATCTCTTTGTTTGCTATGCTTGTCAATATTCCATCTACGGTTCAATTTCAACTTTTAGACCTTAATAATGTTTTCATGTTCATTTTCATGCCAAATATGATAATTAATTGACTGTACTTCACAGTAGGTGGTAAGGCGAATATTATGAGTGTATAGGTTTGTTTGCGTTTTGTCAAATTTTCACTCGTAAATTTAAAATTTCGGTTAATGATGGCTATCAAAAATTAAGTTTTGTGCAAAACATATTAACCATTATTTTGTCAATTCTATCAAGTATTTGAATAATATATTGCAGAGCTATGTCTAGATATTATAGGTCTTCTTTTTATCATTACTAAAACCTTGACCACCTAATATATTTACTGTTGAGTAGACCTTGTGCTAAATTATAGGCATATCGACCACATAAAAAGAAGCACCTGTTGACAGCACACTCATATACATGTTCTACATTTTAACGAAGAATATATTCTTTCAAGTAGACATTTAACTGCTCTGCAGTTTTAAATAAACGATTATATATATTAAAACTTATATAATGCACCTTAATTATGCAGACTTTCAAACTTCAAAGTAATCTACTTTTAGATCAGTATTTCCGTTCAAGACACCCATGCTTTTTGAGACAAGATAATGTAGCTTTTAGTTCTCTGAGACGGGGATTTAATTTGTAATTGAACTTTTTGAAACTTTCCATCGTAAACCTCATTTATCAAAATGTTCGAAAATTTAGATAACAAATATTAAATCGTATTTATGAAATGATTGGCGGTTAGAAATAATGATAGAAGAAGATTGTAATCTTGCCCCGTCAATCACGCTGGTTATTCTCGCGTTGTTTGTTAATCTCGCGTTATTTGGTTGAGAACGTTCTCGCCCAAACAGCTGACGTTTTAAGAGATGACGTGGGCGACACTGAATACGTTGTGATTGTAGAGATTCACGGTGCACTGAGATTAAAGCATACAATCGTCTTAAAAAACCTGGGATTTTTTGTTCGCCTAATAAATGGTAATTTGGGCCTGCTAAAGTGCTCTTTGTACCCGCTATCCATGTGCTCTTTGGTCGCCATGGTAACAGTGTCCGCCCACGTGGCAAGGAGGGTGATTCTTTTGGGTGGCATTCATTTTCCCAAGCAGCTATTAATGTTTTTGTTAAAATTGGCATTAATATTAATTTGTGAGATGAGATGTGTCCCTCAATTTCAAAGGTTCACCTTTGAATTTGAAGTACTATGGATGCATAATCAAAGTATTTTATGCGTCCTTTCTCATCGTTTATGATATCGCAGAGTACTTTCATGAAACGACGATCAAATGCATATTGCTGAAAGTCTAATATGTCAGACGAAATCATAACATATGTAGATATTTGTTTTGTTTTGACACTTATAGAGCTGTCGACTTCATCTTTTGTTATTGTGTTTTCGAATACTCCTGTACATAAGCAAGGATGAAACTGCATAGATAACTAAATATTCATAACTAGAGTAAAAGAAACCAAGAAAGCACAACCCAATGAAATGACAGCGGGGTGGGGGGGGGGGGGGTAGATTCAGATGGAGATTAAAACATTTGCATGCAGCGTAAAATAATTGTCATAACCAAGGCAAGTACATGTATACAGGCATGTCTATATTATCTGTTTCTTTCGACAATACATAATCACTTCTTCGTGGGGGTGTTCTTTAGGATTAAGAGACGGGGTGTGGCGTGTGGTCTAAGTCTAAGCAAGAACAGAGTTGCTTTACTTCAGTTGTTATAACAAGACATGCCGATGCTCTGCGACAAATGTCAAGCAGACAGATTTGTATTAGTCAGACCAATGATACCCCCTCCTGCTTCCAAATACACAAGGACTTTTCTTTTTCTCTTTCTTTCGAATTCAATAACTTTCCTTCGTAATATTCCCCCTTTTATCGTAAAAACAAGCTTTCATTGATTAAGTCTGACATGCCTCAAGTTTTTTTGTATGAAATTTGATAAACTATATGATCCCGGCGGGTGAAATTTTCCCTTTCTTGTCCGCAAATACTAGTGTTATGTAACGGTGAGATAATGCAATAAAACATATCTGGACAGATTCCTGATTGTTGTAGTTTTGACGGAAATAAATTATCTTTAGACTGATACTCGTGCATGGTGCACAAGACATGGTTTTTGTCAGGGTGCTTGTTAACTGATTGCAAAAAACATCTCCCCCACGCAAGAAGTTTATTCTAGGTTTATCAAATCAATTAAAAGTTGAATAAATTTAGCATCTAATTGATTTCCGATATCTTCTGACATGTTCCTGGCTGCCGAGGGTACTTAAGAAGAGTTTGAGATGTTAAACTAGTTTCTGAAAAAGCCACTTCTCTCGACTCGAGAATATTAAATATCCGAAAAATATTGGTATGTACATGTTTATCAACTTTGTTCACTCATACATCGGTTCGACTATTTGGAACTTTTCTAAATAGCGACATATGAGATAAGTTGTTAAAGTCCGTCCATATTACATGAACTGTTTAGAAAAGGTTTTAATGAGGTCAGAGAATCAGACGAAATTTCAGAATAAGGTCAATTGACCATTATTGACACAGAGATAATTCCTTACAAATTGGTCACACTGGTACTTATATTGAACGCGTTTTCAGTTGGAATGTTATTATCTGATGTGGAATTGAATGATTATTATAAAGGATTTCACACTGAATTACGGGCCAGGTCGACCCATACAAAAGTGTTAAATTCAACCCCTTTTTAATACAAGAAAACACGAGACAATACATAGCTGACATGACAAAAAGGCAATATTTGAAACGTAAAAATTGAATAGGCTGGTTTTGAATATCGATCTTAAAAAACTCCGAAATTCGGGTCGTGCAAAAAAACAATAACGACAGACACCCATTCAAAACAAATAATAAATTTTATTTGATAGAGCTTCAATTCAACGCGTTGATTAGATGCATATCGGCGGACCCCTAGCTAGAGAACCCGCTGGTCACTGCCAAATTCTGTTCCCCGGCGGTTGTCAAAAATCTACAGTTACGACGAAGCTTCTCAAGTATCCAGACCCGTGCTACGGATCCGGGTGAGGCGCGCGTTTGAGGGAGTAGACGAGTATCGATTGCAGGCGGTAAGAAGCGCTACTGATAGGAAAAACTTGGAGGGTTTAAAAACCCGGCGACTGGTAAACCGACCACAGAGATATTGACCAGAAAACCATGCAGGGATTGTGTAAACAAGTTAGCTAATTTTTTAACATGGATTATGCGAATTAGATTTTCTGCATGGATGTCTACAGCGTTCATCGAAACTACAGGTATATTCTCTTAGCGACAAAGATTTCGTTCTCACCTCGTGTGAAAACTTCGAGTTGCTTTGTAACATGTACCCAAATACAGTAATTCTAAAAGCTGGGGATGGTTCTTGTAAATTTACAGAATAGTTCTTGAATAGATATATCGATATTCTGCGTATAGAATTTCACTATAGAAAGTAAATTATTGATTTGATATTTCACTGCCCCTATTTTTGTCAAAGACATAATTTATATATATATACACACACAAACTTAGCTGGTCTTTAATTGCAAAGGTTGAAAGATGCTAACTGACTATAGCTTTGGTATACCTATTCTGAAGGTAACGCTTTATGATTTAATAAGAGATCTTTTGGTATTATGTATGTTCGCTTATTCATGCTCTACAATGGGATAATTATGTCTTTGGTCAATTCATACTTTGTTTTAAATGTAAGAAACGATATGAGCTGTGTCAGTGATAGCTATCTACACGTCTCGTGGAGTGACTTCTATTGTGTCCCTACAACCCGACAAAGTCTTCGCGAGTCCTATACAGAGTTCCAATTATCACACTCTTTCTTCTTTTTGGTAAATAAGACTTCACGATTTTTTTCTATAATGTTAAATGGTGTGGAGAATGTGGATTTAAATTGATTGAATGTTGATTGTACATATAGGAATGACGCAAAATTTATGGGCCTTATAATAAATAAAACTCTAATTGCATTAGATGTTCTTGTCAATGGTTTAGAAGTACCGCTCTAGACTTTGTCTGGGTAACCCCAAAAATGCTTCCCTAAACGCAGTTCAATCAACTGCTTTAGCCGATGTTATATCCTTCTGTTTTCTAACACTACATGTTCGTAACATAAATGAAAGTGTGTTGAAATATACATGAACCGTCTTAGAAGTCATTAATGCATGGACCCACCAGTAAGTGGGTGGATGGTTAATGCAATGTAGTACAGTATTCTTTGTTTACCTCTTCCTGTGACGTCTTGCATTTGTCCAGTTCGTCCAAGTTCTGTCTACAAGGGCTTAATTTAACGCAGTAATTGGAATACTAAGTAGATGTGATTTACTCTTCTGCATTGGAATACGGCCGGAGAATTAACGGTTCCCGGGACTTGGTTTATTGTTACATTCATAATGGTTTGTAACTGTAGCACTTGTAATATTGTAGCATCTTTTTTCAGGGAGACATTTTCCGATTATAGAATCACTCTATGTTATAATAATACATTTGGCATACCCATTCTACTCGATTCTTCTTTAAAATATATGATTACACATGTATTATGATAAAATCTGAAATTAGAAAGCTTATATTACATTGTTTCCAAACAAATAATACTCAGTAGTCACTGATAGGCTAGTTATTCATATGAAAGGAAAAATACGACTACCATGTTTTGCGATGTATAATTGTTTGATATCGATAGTAATGAATTGGATTGCAGTACAAGTACTCATATTTTTCATTACTTATATTTGTATATAATAGATTTGTCGTGCATTTACAAGCCTTCATCTCCTAAATCCAATTGTAAGGACTTGTTTATAGCCGTTTTGTATTATATGACACAAAGAAATGTGTTCAAACCAAACCGTAACTGTTTCTGGCGTTCTGGGTGTGAGGGTGATTTTTCGACGATGGTTATAGATTAAAATGATAATAACCATATAAGTTTAAACTGAATTATACATGTGGTTAAATAAAAAAAATATGATGAGTGAATTTTTTGAATGCAGTTAGCAAAAATTATGGTCCGTTTGTAGTTTTCAGAATACACGTAAAGTAATCAGTTTACTGAATAGAGGGAAAGCAGAATTTTTTTCCCGTTCTATTGATCAAAAAAGAAAATCCTATTTCATAGTCTCCTGTTATTTTTTTACAGTGTTGAATTGGAAAAAGATTTGATTTATTTATCAGCATTTTTGCTAGGTTTAGCATTTTTTAGGTTTAACTTCTTAATCTATGAATTCATAATATTTGAAATGTGTTTTGCATTAAAATTCTTAATTTCAATATTCTTAATTACAATGTATATGAAGTTGTACAATACCGGTAATTGGAATGTGCAATGTTAAATTTTCAGTCAACAACGTTCCTAACTTCTACGGCCGAAGTTCCATTTATACTTTATTTTATCAAATAAAATATTTATAGGTATTTTGTTTTTATTTGATAAGATAGGTAACTTTGGAAGGACAATAAACAATTTTGAGGATTAAGACTTTATAAAATATAAGGTTAATGATAATGAATATTAATGCTGGTATAACTATATGTAGAAGTTAATTGGTAAAGTTATGTGGACACCATATTATGTTAAGTAAGTCTGAGCATTTGTTTGGATAGTCATTGCCATTTATAGACCAGAATAACCTTCTGAACTAAAAGAGCGCTGTCAAAAGTTAAATAAATTGTAACCTTACTAAAAGATATTTTATGGCTAGGAAATATACATTTAAATTTATTATTTTGGTGGATCTGATGTATAGATTGTTGATTTCACAGCTTCATTGAACTTGGTTTTAAATGGCAACATTACACAATCATGGATTTTGACAAACGTATCAAAGTGCAAAACTCAGGTTTGTCAACACACCGAGACGTCTTTGTTTAACAATTTTCGAGTTTCAAACTTGTCATTTCACAATGGAAACACTGCATAAAGTCAAATGAACGAACAGTTCCCTTCCTTACTTCTTTCATTGCCGTGTTATTGACAGAGCAATTTGTCTCTGCGGAAATACCGTCCATACTTCTATAACATCCGCCGGGCTTTAGAAAGGCCCTATCACGGGTTATCGCTAGCATTACGTAGTTCCACAGAACTCTATGATGAAACATGTTTTCTAACCTTCTGCTTGTTGTTGTGTTTTTCTTCCTCTGGAGATTTGGCACCACTGCATATTGGTAAGCATTCACATTCACGTAACCCCCCCCCAAAAAAAACCCCATAACTAGGTTCTTCAATGTTTAAAAGCTAAAGTTTAATCAAAATTACTCATTGTTAATTCATGTTAATATTTCAATTAAATTAAATTATTCATAAGGAAAACTATAATAACTGTCCTCAGTATGTGAATCCTAGACAATTATATATTTTTTTCAGTTGCAAAACTTACAAAACAGAACAAGCTCACTGTTGTCAGACAGCAGACTGGGTTTATAGTGTGGATAAGAGACAGCATTTAAGATTGCGAAGAAATATGAATAATTAACTTGGTTTCGATTAATTTGCTGAAAGTATTTGTATTGTAAATCCGTAGTTCTCTTCTAATTTATGATTAATTCACAGAAACCTGTGTTATCTACACTAAAGATCGGAATCAACTGCTCAATGTAACCCAAAGCTTCCTGTGACGTTGGACATTGATTATAGCAGTTGTCCCGATCATTATTTTCGTGGTCATGTTTGCCAAAAAAAAAAAAAAAAACCCATGGACATTTGTCGTCAAGATATTTAGTCGGACCATTTAAGTATATGTATTTCATTTTTCTTCTTTTATCTAAATAAAAATATTCAGTATTTTCTGAAAAATATTGGAACTGTCATTGAAAATGTAAAGACTGCTTTGCTTGCTATGTCAAAACGGTCCCGGATAAGTTTTTCAATAATTCAAGCTTTTTTTCTCATTGATTGAACAATCTCTGTGATGAAAAAACCTTTTTTTAGCCATTAAACATAATCACCTCTGCAGATCTGTAAATTACAAATTAAAGAGCCATGTTTGTCGAGTTTCACTTTAATATACTACTTGAAAGACCGGAGAGTTATAGAAATAGGAAATGGTACACGTGGATACGTATTAACTAATAAAAAGAATGTCTAGACGAGATGGTCAGTGAGTGCAGGTACAAGGTCACGTGATCACGACACAGCTCTTTCACAGCACCTCGGGTAGCCGGCTTGGCTGGACAATACACCTGTTTGTGTTTTATCGATACTGAGATCGATATTTTGTCTCCCTACATCAGCACTGACCGTGTGATCGACGAATTGAACTCTTTTTTACCTCTCTCTGTTCATCTTGATGAAAGAACAAATCTATAATTATAAGAAATATTCTATATTACATCGCTGTATTTAGATCTCGCTAACACGTTCTGTCTCTCTCTGAGAGAGACAGAGGGAGAGAGAGAGAGAGGGACAGAGAGAGAGATAGAGAGAGAGAGAGAGATTTATTTATCATTAATAAAAATAACGATTTTCTAATCAATTTGTATTGATTATATTAAGACGATTTAAAGATTTCATTCATGTTTTTACTTCTGCGTTTGATGTTTGAAATTAAAACATAAAACATTACTTCTTGTCGAACGAAACAACTGATAATTACAAGGTTAAAAACGTAATGAAAAAATTGAGTACGCATAGAATTGGAATTACTCTCTGGATCAAAGTATACTTCCATAGATTTACATTCGTCTTGAAACCTTCTTGTGATGTTAGAAGAGAGAAGGCTCACTCAGGGTATTGAATTTTTGCCGAACAACAGACCTTCTGTGCTGTTGACTTGGAAAGTATTTCAAATACAGGAAGATTGCATATTTAAACACACTACCTTTTTAAGTTTTAATTTCATTTTCAGTGTAAACAGATGTGACTTTGAATGATAAGACTACTTCTTGTTACTATGGCTTGTAGAAGAGAACTTGTCAGAAAAGAGGAAACGCAGGATTGGGATTAAAGATTGTTTCTTGTCTTTGTATTTTACAGAATGATTGCTGATCCAATGCAGTGAGTGAATCCGTTTAAGCAGGACTTAGGGATGGGTACAGGGTTCAGTGTAGTATGCTCGAGCAAAAGATCGGTCATCATCTCTAACAGTATCCGGGCAGTCAGAAAGGACCCGGATGTGGAAGCAGACGACACGCCTGTCAGAATCCCGAGTAAACTTCATGCTTGCGAGTCACGTGACTCCGGTATAGTCGAAAACGAGATTCCTCATTATCTAAGCTTTAGTCGCCCGGATGTGAACATAGAGGACGAAATATTTGAAGACGACGTTCAAAATGACAGCGACAATTCCGACGATACGGTGTATAGACTGGAACAGTTAGAAAACAAACCATCGCGTCCCCATTCCTGTCGCTTAGGAAACCGGGGTAACACAGCCAAGAACAGGAAAAACAAGGACTCTCTTGTACAGGAGGAGAAATTAGTCAGAATATTACGCCAATCCAAATCCTCGAACCAAGACAGACTGACCGATGATGAGCAGGATGATCTTGACAGAGAGGATAGTTTCTACCAAGGATTTCGAGTAGAATCGGCGCGTAGAGGAAATAAGCGCAAAAGTGCCAAAAGTTGTAAAAGTGACGGAAAAAGGTCCTCGAGGACAATTACCGATCTGAACAGCTCTTCTGACAATGACGATGTAAGTGACTCCGAAGTCTGGACAATTCCAGACGAGACCGACACACTTTCTCCCGGAAGTAAAGGACAAGGGAACCGGAAAGGATGGGTAATGGAAGAAGGCGCCACCACTCGAGAGTCATCAGGTTCGACAACTCCAACCTCTACCAGATCGGGACAAACGATAGACTATTACAAAATTGTAAGTGAGAGCTACGAAAGATATGATGCCAATCTGGCCAAGAAAGCAAGCGAGCGGTCCATATCGAGCATCCTACTAATGCCAGTTGACGGGTTTCACACCCCTACTAACTCAGTGGAATTACTTGATACTTCGTTTAATAGCTTTCCATTACCATACCACTTGCAGCGGGTGAGTGCACCACACATTAACAATCCGTATACAATGCTCCTCACCGTGCGGTTTTCTCTTTATATATTCAATAGTAACATCCGTTTTTTTTTTGTAATGCATTTTGATAAAGCTAAAATTCACAAGGCTCATTTTTCTGTTTAGAAACGAAAACTTATTAGAATAGTCAAGCTTACTATTCGTGTAACATATGATAAAGATAGGATTCGTTCCATTCGATGTTCGGAGGTTCATTTACAGCACCACAGATTTTTTAATCAGTGAATTTAATTTGTTTTTCTTGCAAACCTGTGAAGTCATTGTCAGTGAAATATTTTCAAATTAAAGAATTGAATTCCATAAGGCTTCATAATTATTAACGTGAGGAGCATTGTACACATAGCTTGATTATAGCTTGATTATAGCACATTTTGATTAATTAATATTTGATTAATTTATTAACGTGTCTTATATATGACACACCGTTTACTTTTTTAAACAGTAAAATAAGTATCTTTACCCATATTTATTCAGCAAAACCTAAACCTTGTATGTATATATATGTTAATAATTATATTTTGCACCTTAGTTCTTATAAAGTAGGCTTTTCACTCCCATTTTTCCCCGTTACAACCAATAATATGTTTCGCATTTGTTACTGATATCAATAATATACGTTGTGAACATTTATATTCATAAAAGAAAACGCAACTATTTGGAGATAATGATTTTAGGTGTTACATCGATTTTCAAAGAAAAAAGGGGGAGACCATTGAAACATTTTCAAAACGTTTTCATTTTTATTAATATGTTGATTTTTATATTTATGATTAATATTCAAATTGTTTTCATTTTCATTTATTTAGAAAAATATTGCGGAAAAATCGAATTAATCTACATTTTTTTACAAGAAGGGATTTTATTATATTTCTGTAAAGACGAGCATATAATATTAAGTAAAAATCCCCGATTCAGTCTAATTGTGAGTCAAATTATGTTACGCATTCGTAGAAAGCCGTTCATTTCATAAAGTGGTTTTTTTTTCGTAAATCGACGGCTATAAATTAGCGTTTAAAATGTGTGTAGGCAGGAATTTTTTTTAAATATTACAGGTTAATTAAAGTGTTACCTGAAGGAAAAATTAAATTCGATATAATAATGGCTAGTCCATAACGTGTCTGACTCGAAAACTGTTTTATGAGCTAAGCGTCTGCATTTTAAAACAAAAAATTTATCAACAATGCATTCCAAAACATAAAAATTACAACGAATTTCATAGTCAGCATATCTCTACTTTTAAAATATCAAAGAAATTTGCAACCATATAATTTCAGAAATTCAATATTTCGGCTGACAGATATTAATATTTGATATAAATCCATCAGGGGGTAGGGGATTCGTTTAATCAAACTATGATTATTTAATAATTACATTTAAATGTTTCCACGAAATGTAACGTCCGCCGTGAATTAAGAAAATATAAAACTATAATATTCGCGATCTATTCCTTAGTCAACAGGAGATTTTGATTTAAAAAAGAGAAAGATATATAGATATGACAAACATGGAATGCTGCATGCTGGGTTCAACAGTTGTAAGTCGATCTCTTATCTCTTATATATCAAATAGTTCTCTTTAAGACACTTAATGCACGTATTTATTTATTGCAATTTGATTTAAAAGCCTGCGTTTTTTTTTTACGGATAGATGTGAAAGTTGCCTGTTTTTATTGGGGGTGATGGGTGACGCTTGGCGAAGCTTGATTGTGTGTTGTGTTTATGATTTAACGGATTACGTAAAAGTTTTCCAACTTGAAGATTTTTATTTCTTAAATTTATGGTCATCTTAATGAACCCTTTACATCTCTAGCGAGAAGTGAATAGAGTTTTAAATACGCTTTAAATGTTTGTTTTGGGATATTATGTAATATCTCACAATTTTTTTTCTTCAGACGATTCAAATTCCGTGTCCTTCACAAGACTACAAAAACTATTTTTAACCTTCGAATCTTTTTTTATTTGAACTGTCCTTTTACTTTGGATATCAACACATGTACACCACTACACATGTGAATAAGACAAGAATATATTTAGATTTTTATAAATCCTTTTGAGTTTAAAAAATATTACATGCATTATCATAACAAATATTTAGAAATGATTAAGTGATAGCTACAAGAATGCGATTTTCGTATTTTCATCTGTAGAGAGAATGGTTTCATCTTCGTAAAAATCTCTCGTTATTTGCTGAGTTCACCCGGGCATAAGGTCACGCCCCAGTTATCAAACCCTGCTTTTGATAAAAACACATTAGTTTACTTCATTTCCTCTGATTAATTCTTCATGTAAGCCGTCATTGGGGATATAACTCAGTAGGTCATCTTTATCCCTACTTTACGAGTAGTACCCGGTGAATTATACATTAGCTCTGCAATACACCTAATTCTTTTGGACCGAGAAGATACCTTGATGAGGAATTTGTTAGATCTTCTTATACAAAGCCAGTTTCTTTTTTATGTGTTTCTTATTAATTGTACCTATAAATGTAAAGTACCTAATGGAGCGCAAATTAAATACCTACATGTATAAGAAGTCAAACCTAAATTCCCTCACTAACTGTAGAATTAGATTGGCAGGTTGATCATTTATCGAGGAAACTTTGGTTCTGATGAAAAGAGGAATAGTCTTAATATACATGTAAAAATTAACTTGATTCTTAGACGAGAAATAGGATGGACTTTGAAATAAGAAAAAAGTCAATCAAAGGAAGACACTTACGTTCCTAAAAAAGTGTCGCTTCACAAGATTTCCTTATTTGGTTTTATTTTGAATTTTCTTTACAAAATGGGTATTTTATCATTAAAAATTTGATTATTATGAATTTCTGATGATTAAGAATCTAACACTGCCAGAAATCTTTTGAAACCAAGAAGATGGAAATTGTTTATATATGTTTAGCGCATTGATAGCCCAGGCCCTAATTCATTGACGGTGTTTCACCCCACGCCTTGTTGCACACACTGATTAAGGTCCATTGTCCACCTCAACGTTTAGGTAATATCAAATACAATTATTGATAAAATACACCAGATTAGGGTTTGTACGAACAACGTTTTTAAAGAAGACCGACTATCCTGAAAATCTCTCCACATTTCTAATATAAGATCAAAATTTATATAAAAAATCTCTCATAGGATGTTGGTTTTGAATAATTCAGACACGGGGCGGTAAGTGCAGGGATGAGGAATTTCATTCGGTGTATTGGAAATCCTTTGGAGAATTACAGACTTTTGTCGCGCGAGCTATGTCGTTGGGTGCATGTGTAAAAAGTACCCGACCGAATCAAATAATTAATTTTGTAGGACGCAAGTCGATTTCTTTGATAAAGTACGAGTAAACGACTTGTAATTAGGACAGTCGTCTTTGAGAGCGGAAAAACAAAGGGAAAACGAAGAACTACACGCATTATATATTTATGTACAATATTAATATACATGTAAAATATATTGAGCGATTTCTCGCAGTGTATCCAACCTATATGTACTTTCTCTGTCAACGTCCATTGGACAATCTGGCACGCTGTCCTTCAGACATTAACGTAATTCATTTGACTGTTCACAGCAGCGAGCGATGACACTCTATGGTCTATTGTAATACACAGCGATTGTTAAATCACTTTAGACATAGCATTTCGATGTATTTTTAATTAGGATCGATCAGAAAGGCACCGCGCGCAGCCATTGATGGTTGCTAGACTCAGAAAGGCAGAGAGCGGGAGACCAGTATTGTTTCACAGGTCGAACTCTAACATGTACATCTTTTCTCGTTGCCAGCGAATGGATGATCTGGTGACTGCGTTTCTAGACGCCCTACAAGAACGCCATTCTCAGGGTCGACTGACTCAGAACGAGTACCAAAACGTCATGAGGAACCTTCGCTATCAGTTGGTCGAGTTTGTTTTTACCTGCATTACGAGTGACGTCACGCCGCGTTTGGAAGTTACGGTAAGTTGTTACGTCAGTTACGTAATCTGTAATTTTGTGTTACACATTTTTTCCTCTCACTGTTGAATTATATATCCAAATTATATCATGATTGAAATCATCATTTCATAGATATGTCTCATATAGGGATTTTTTCAACTCCGTTTGTGTTACATGTACATTGTATGTTAAACTCGTTGCAAAATGTATCGTATATATTTACATATCATGCTGTTGACTTTTATAATTACAGACAATTTGCTTAATTTGCAAGTCTTATAAAGAACGGATCTATCGAACTATATACTAATCCAGATCAAAATGGATTTAATATGGGATCCATGTAACAGAAAGAATAACTCCAAAGTGGCGTAATAGCTAATACGCGCGGAAAATTAAATAGAACATGGTGCTCAAATGATTAATTTTAGTGAAAAAGATAATCCTTTGATCGTCAGGGCCTAAGAAATGCCTCTAGGTTTATCGTGCCTTACATACAGTAAACTCCCAAGACATTCCGTAGAAGCAAATCCTCTCCGGGGCTAATGCTTTTGCAGTTAATCTTTGACTTTCCAAATTTACATCGGAGCTATGTAATAGAACACAGGCGGTCTTTGGAGACGTTATGTTTTAGGATCGAGTGATATTTTTTGCATCTTGTTTTCAGGCCGATCCCAACTCTGAAGCAGAGGCCGAGTGGAGTGTTCAAATCCAGCTTCGACCCTCCGACGAACACGTGAGTTGCAATTTATGACGTAAGATTAAAGCAGCGCTACCTTAAATGAAAAAGTGGAAATATCTGCCTCATTGCTTGCAATGGAATGTGTATTCTGTGCTATTTCAGCTTTTTTATAACTTTTTTATATGTCGGTTAAACAAGTTTTAAAACATCATAAATAATATGTTGGTTAATTAGGTTAATTTGGCTTTGATCTTAACTTTGCACATCAAAGCACATACTTTCATGCAACTTTCGATACTTATTGACGAATATTTGCAAGTTTTAATGAATGTACTCTCATTACCAATTACAAAAAATAATTCAGTCCTTAAAAGTCTTTTTGATAAAAATAGTTCTTTTTTATGAAATTGTTTTTTTTTTTCTTGAAGATTTTGCAAACATCAGAAAAACAGCTTGCCAGAAAACTATCGGAGAAAGGGGACAGGATTACACGAGAGGATATCATATATCTCCTCGGGGACCATCTCAGAACCATTGAACAGCTACAGGTAATACTCTAAATTAATTACAGATCATATAAATATTGACTTGTGAGAATATATGGCTATGTTTAGCAAGAGTGCATGTGGTGCAGCTAGCGGGCACGCTTTTCCATTAAAAAGTTTGAACATAAAATAAGAATCATTAAATATGAATGGTTCAGCTTTGATAACTTATGTACGTTCATAAACCTGGAACATTTCCCTAATTGCAGTTTTATAATGCATGTCTTATTATAGAATTTTTGCAAATGTTTGTTATTAATAATTTTTATAACTGTCATTTTTGTTTGCAGCACGTCCGCGACAATGAGAGATGCCTAACTAACAAAACCGAGGAGAAAGGAAAAGTAAGAAACCGAAATATGTCAGCACCGGTAGTAAGAAAAGAAGCCACGGTAAACTCAAAGAGGAAGAAAACCCCCGCATCCGATTTTGGAAGACCGAAAAAACCAGAAGCGGTCTCTACAGCGAGAAGGACAACCCCAGGGACGATATCAAAACCAGTGAATGGAAAACCCCCGAAAAGTCCTCACAAAGAAAACCAGGCGGACTCCGACAGTGATGCTACGATAGGAAACCAATCGGATACAGACCTGAATTCTCCGGTTACAACACCGGTTATGCGGAAAAGCCTGTCCCTGGATGAAAGAAAGCTCAAAAAGACAATTAACCCATCATTAAATTCTGTACGTATTATAAAACAGTTTTATACCACTATCGTTAATTGAAGCCCCTCTCCTGTTTACCTATAAAGTTAAAGCTTGAACCGTCAGGAGTCAAATTATCGGGATCGTAAAACCAAGTATTCAGGTTATTAATTCACTACGATCAATTATACGGGTAACTGCATTTTTATGTTTACTTTAATAAAAACCTAAGAAGTGGAGAATAAAATCTGTAAATATAAGCGTACAATTGATTTTGCTAATCAAGCGATGTATGGCTGGGGTTAAATTCGTGTCAGATTTGGTCCGTTCGTTAGCGCTTTTAGAACGGGTGTCAGGTCGATGAATGTCATTTGAGATCTTTACATACCTCTTGTAGGCAGACAATCGAACTAGTCTGGCTTCAGACCTCTCCGGACAGATTTGGCGGGAACGAGCCAAACTGTCCGCAGACGACATTCTCAAGCTTTTGAACAACGCTCGGGATCGGATGTGCCGCCATGGGAACGAAGAGGTGAGTTATTTTTGTTATTTCACCCCTTTTATCTATTTTTGGATAAAAGCAAGAATTTGTGTCACACAATTAATTAGTGGCGACCTTTAATGAGTGGCGACCATTTTATATCGCATTAGTTAAAACCCCTTGCAGAGGAAAATACACTTTTGAGTCGCGACATACGCGAGCGAAGCAACCATAAAGTTTTGCCAAAGCACAGCTATTTTAGGTTTAAAAAGGTAAATAATTCGTAGAAAGGTTAAAAAAATAATTCTAAAGATAAATTTGTAGCATGGTTATTGATTAGAATTTCTTGAAACCAATCTAATGTTTATATAAGACTTTTAATAATCTTCTTAGATATCATAGATAGCGGACAGATTTCAATTAAATTCAATTTCGCATCCATAAACCTATTGAACAAACTTAACTAGAACACGCTTAAAAAAGATTAATAAAAAGAACAAGTATTGAGGACATTTAATTAAAGGTTGCGAGAGTTGTCTGCCTTTGGGCAGGATCTGTTCAGTGAAATGACACGTTTATTTGAGTTTTGAATTTGCAATTTCGTTTGGCAATTAAGAAAACACAAAATGCTTAGCAAGTATATTTTTTGTGGAAAAAAGGTCACTATCGGAAACATTGGATGGCCTTGACTAAGTCAGTAAGGGCGAAATCATTTTCTTTTCCAAAAAGAGCATAAAAAACCTCAGAGGAAATGTTTTTTTGATCAAAGTCTGTGCAGTGTGGTACCATTGAGACTTGCAATGTCAGAACATTAGTCAAGACGAATGTAGCTGTGATCTCACTGTTTCAAATTTGTCATAATATAACTGAGAGACAAAGGACCCCGAGTCGGTCTTTGGAATATAAGCTTACTTGTAATGCTTTTTTTGACGCTGTTTTTGTAAAATTCTTTTTTTTAATTCAAAAACTTGGTAATAGTGGTGAAATAAATGCAACATGTTGAAGCAGTGATGGTGAGAGATGATTTAGAACAATTAGCTTAGACATTTCAAGCTTGCAAAGTGTAGATCCGTGCCTTAAAAGAAGAATTACTTGTTTAAATTCTTCTAAAAAATTAAGAATTAAAAAAAGAAAAACAAAGGCAGAAATACCTGTGCATCGTATGAACTACTTTAGCTTGCTACTACATACATGTACATGTATGATCAATCATATTGCTGTATGAAACATCTCCATTCTGTACTGTGAGTTTTAAATCAATTGGAATGTATCTATCTATAGATTGAACTTTCAAGTTCACCCTTCTTTAAAATCTCCCCCAAAACCGTGTTTCTCTTAAACCTGTTTGTCTAGGACTTAAGGACATGCATTGATGCCCTAACGCCTTCAAAAACCGCAGTCTAATAATTGGTATGACTTTAGTTTACCCGCAATAACAGATGTGACATGTCCCGAAAAGTGCAAATCATGTAGGCCTTAAGCTGTTCAACAAATAATATTGATACATGTTTAATATGAAAGGGCCTTGCCATTCATACCTATTGAACAAAAAATATTGATATGGCCCTGTCCCGAATTAATAAATTATATTGCAATATTTGCACTATAAAGAATCAAATCTCGGTCAAAGTCGCTGATAGACACGCTTTTAAAAATTAAAATCGCGTAGTCGTATTGGGGAATAAATCTTATGGCGGTGTTATATTTCTACCACCGTGGCCGCTCGGATTTCCTGAGACAATGCTTACGCAACGTGCGTGAATCATGCTGGGACCCAAAACGTAAGTGTTGCGTCACGAAATCGGTTTTGGGCTTCCAGCAATGTATGAAAAATGAATGGAGAAAATGTCGCAGACGACACGCGACGTAGCGGAATGTCATTGAGATCAAATGGGTCTTACTCGATAGTCGAGATAGATCAATAATTACTGAGATGGAGAATCAGATAGCCAGAAGCAACACAAAGGAAAGAAAGTCGGTACTCTCGCCCTTTGCCCAAGAAAAAGAGCACCGCAATGGTTATTTTAAACCAAAATCCAATTTTATCATTTCGAGGGATCAGGGAAACTTTTAAACTGGGCAAAAATACAATTGACTTAGTTATTTTGCCAAATCATTTACACGATAGCACCTGCAATAATTTACTGGTTGTGGCATTGGGTTGAGAAGTTTATATAGGCGAAATCTTAAAGATGGCTATCTTTCAGGATAAATAGGTACAAAGCAATTTTATGTCCTAGCAAGCAGACAGTCCAAAGTGGCCGTGTGTGTTACATATAACTTGCGGTTTCTTCTGCAATTGTCATAAGACTTTCTAATTTGAATCTTTGTAGCTTGCGTTTACTAAGACTTAAATATTTTGAACCATTCAGCCGGTTTTGTGCAATCATATGGCCGAGTAAAAAAAAGAAAGAAAAAGGCGCACTTTAATGTCAAAATATAAAGATTTCTTTTAACGGGACACTAACTAGAACGAAATTCAAAACCGTCGAGGCATCGACCCGCTTTAGCGACAATTACTCTCTGACGCAAAGAGCAAGAAAAGGCAAAAGTATGCCCATAACCACCCCATAAAAAACAGAACTATTGCGATCAATGTGAGGGGTTATAAAGCATTGTTCTGAATGGAGCTTAGTGAACGTGGCGGGGGATGTTTTTAGATGATAGATTTTGTGATAAGCGGCACGTCATTCTTACAGCACATCCAGAAACCTATAGTCAGACTGGTCCATTGTTACCGAGCTCACATCAATGTACTGTACTACCATTAACCCGCTAGTGACTCCTAACAAACAACTAGGCTTTATTCACCGTTAATATATAACTGTCGATAGGCTTTATAGATATTGCTAATTAAATAATATCGGATGACAATCGCGTACAAAAGAGAAAATCACCATCAAATACCGGTTTTAGGAAATACATGTATTAACCCACTGAATTTGATTTTTTTTATGGTATAGACGCAAAATATTTTTGTTACGGTTATGGAGTTATGGTTCTTGGAAGGATTTCGAAACACTTGTCAAGCAAGTTTCCCAATAAAACAAGATTGTAAGGAGTTCGTTCTGGTAATCTTGAGGTTAATTGCACAATTGATTATCTTTTCAATACAGTAAGTCATTGTGCTGATCTCTCCAGCGCCGATTTAATACTTAAAAGCACTCACAGTATCATTAGCACGGGTCTCAGATAGGGAACGTTATCAGAGAGCAAACAAATGGACGACACTTACTGAAGTACCCCCAAACAGACAGGTGACTGAGGGTCACCTGGCGCTACGTCATCATAGGACAGGTACACAAAGTAAACATTATTATACATGTATATTAAATATTAATCGTGTTTTATATTTTTTGTCTTATGTCTGAACCCGTCGATTGTTTTACGAACCTTGTGTACCGGCTTTGATCACATTGGGTCTGGAAACAAATTGCACATCAAGCATATTTGTTTATACCCTGGTCATCCACTTAATCGTCAATTGTTTTACATTTGCGAAAGCGTCAATGGCACCAATGTCTGGCTCAGTCTATCAATGAAAAGTTGTGTTCTCCCCCCACTAAACTAAACTTAATCCAGGCCATATTGGTTTTCGATTTCCGCGGGTATTAAGAGAGAGGGCTTGATTGTGAGATCAATGGTATAAAACGTTACCGCAAAGACTCTCAGCTTGCCTTTTATCTTTTATTTATCAAATATGAAAATATGATTGATAAACAAAGCAAAGGTCTTGGGAAAAATTGCTTTACATTGAAGCTTGAACCTCGATATTTTCAATACATGCAAATGACAAATAATACCTCCAATTTCATTATTAATTTTTGCAGAACTCGGATAAACCGAAAACAAGTCAAGAGAAGACACGGCCTCATTCTGACGGCGCAACTAACAATGTGAGTGTTGCTTTGAAAAAAAAAACCCATTGGTATATAAATGTGCAAATCGTATACCATTGTGAATAGTATATCAGTTGAATGTATCCAGTGTAGCATTGTTTAATACCTTGGTCAGTGGTACATGTATAAACATTTTGTGTAAACTTTTTGAGTCATAGGTTGATATATACTACATGTAGCAAGCTATGTGTGTTGTAAGACGAAATACTGCAGAACTTGGTGTATTGCGTTTGAAAGTTTACGTCTCTTGAAAAACCGAGGTGTATGGTGTACACATAGTAAGGGGCACCATATCTTACTTGTACATTATTTACTGATACCCGAGTCTCAGGGCTTTACGGTCCCTCCCCCACCCACCTCACCCCGAGACATAGGTTGATCGGTCAGCTGTGTGTTGTCAGAGGTAGATTTGTTTTTTTTTTAGGTACTTATACATATACTACTGAGTCGCCTACATACTGAAGGATTTAAAGACCAATTTTTGCTCAGTTCACCATACTGCTGATCATTCAAATATACAGAAAAATTAATATGATCAAATCATTTCCATACACTGTTACTACCAAGTGTTATCCGGCCTTTAGAACAATATACTGCATGAGTAACACAAAGCCATTACTGATATCAACAATGTCCACAAAGATTAATGAAAGATATAGAGTTTTTAATGAGTATCAGTCCTGTTTATATTGAGGTTTAAGCGATCTTAATATTTAAGTTTAATCTTTTCAATACATATCGTTTAGATATTTTATTGTCTAAAAGCCCAAGTTCAGCAAGGTTTTTTTTGGCAATATTGGGTAAATAGTCTGGCAAAAATCCCTGACATTGACCTTAGTATATAAGCTTGGTACATGTACCATTTACACTAAATACAGAATAAAGTCATGCATTATATACATGATTTAAAGTCAGAACTGAAAAAAGTTACATTGAAAAGTCTTGTAAGACAGTGTTGAAAATGTAACAGACAACGCAGCATTATAATGAAATTGTACACAGAAAACAGAATATATTGCTATTGAGGACAGAAATTTAGGACACACAGGGAAATTTATGTTTTAAGATACACGGAGGGAGAAGGGTCTCTTTAAATCGCGTAGGAGAAAATATAAAAACACTTTCGAAACCAGAGAGGTATTGCACGAAGACACTCATTACATCACAACAATTAAACTATAAATAAAATACTTCTGTTTTGGAAACATGCGGAATAGGTTTGGAAATCGATATTCGAAATTTTAAACTACTGTTCCCTCTTGAAATGATGAGATTATGTAATGGAATAAAAGTGATTTGCTAGGATTTATAAGAGGTGTTCAAAGACAAGGAATATTTCATACTCGACATCAGAATGCCCCTGCTAAGTTTTATCTCGTTCGTTTCGACTTTGTTTTGTAAACAAATGTCTCTTGGTCAAGTTGTACGGTCCAAACTTGGAGATTTGTACGTCATTGATGTCTGGAAATCTTGAACACTGGGATATTGTTCAGGTCGTAGCACCAAAAACAAACGGCTTGTTAATATGCACAATCTATAGCAATCAATCAAAACTAACATATACTGAATGTTAAACATGAGTAGAATTCGAGAATGGTTTAAACAATTTTCAATTAATTCTATTTGTGTGGTACCATAGAGACAAATACATGTAGTCACATATTGTTTTTCTGTACGTTCTATTTTGGCTGCTGACCTTATTTTCACCGCAAAAGTTGATCAACATATTTTTTCTGTAAGGTAGTGCTGTTATGTCTTCATCCCGTTTAAATTAAACTTTGATCCTTTTTAAAGCGATTTTGGAACAAAAGATTGTATTCATCTCAAGTAAATCTACCTACAATAAGATAATAAAGTTCAATTTAGGAAGTACTTTATGAAAATCGTATAATCTTGCATCGATAATACCATTCAATTAGAATTGAGTACACGTTGACAAATTCTTTTTGACAGTCGTTCCCTGTTCATATGTACAAGGATATTCATTTATAGTTCTAAGCAAAGTTTAAATTTAAATTCTAATCTTTCACTTTAAAAGAAAATATGAAATTTAAAAGAACGTATTTGTAATAAAAGTCGAAACTCAAACGATGCTCTCAATATAATGAACTAATTGCAAGTTACAATACTTTGTTGACAACGGTCTAGTACGTTTGTTATCGACCTCATTAGTATCGTAACCACAAATGATGCTTGAAGATGATAAAAAGATGCAAACTTTGGCTAAAAACTCGATAACGGTGTTGAATAAATCTTGAGAGAAAAGATAAAGTACTGCGTGATAGAGGTACTAATGTCCTCATCTAGAAAATACTCAAGTGCTTCCTTGGACCTAACTGCACAGGCAGACCATCGTTTGTCAAACGATTGGCTATGTGAATTCTGAATTACAGCTTTAATAGTAATATATTGTTTAGACCAATTCATCAGACTCGACTCTAGATAAAATGTCCATAGAATTCTCTGGAAAAAAATATGTTTTATGTTCATAACGAGCTGTTATGACTAACTGCATTAATAAAGCGTTCCGATACACATTTTTTTCGGGGGGGGGGGGGGGGCATTTGTTTATACAAAGGAGAGTGCTGCGTCATCATTTTTTTATTCATTTAGTTCATGAATTCTTTAACCCGTAATTACATGTACCTCTGAAATCCTGACAAACCAAATGACTTCAATTAATCAGAAACACGGGGTACTTACGCTACATGGAATTACAAAGAAAATTCCTACAAATTAAACTGTTAGGTGTTAATATTTTATCGTTTTTGTCCGTCTTTTATACAAGTGAGGTTCTTGTAGATATATGTACTTGCCAGAAATGATATGCGTGTTGCAAGTTTGATATTTTGCGAAATGAACTTCTATGTTTTAAAAATCCATTAAGTGTCAAATCTATATTGGTAGTTTACTGGCCTAGTAATCGAATCTAGACCCTCTATAAAAATACATGCTAAATCAATATTGATATTCTGACCAGTCAAAAGTTGTACGATCTGTCGCGCTTAACGCACGAGGTGGCAGAACATCATGTTTATGAAATGAGAGGTACTAAATAGGTGTTGTAATGTACGTAAATACGTAGGTACTTTTTTAATGTATTTTTTTAACGTATGTTCAAGTCTTAGAGAAGTGATTCCCTTCATGCTATGTTTTATTTACCGACATCTGGATAATGCCGGAGTTCTCATGTCAGACATGCAGTGATTATCAAAATAGCCGGCAGACTGTTGACAAAAAGGCTCAAGCACTGCTACTTATTGGAGTAAAAAAAGAATTCAAAGTGAAGAATTAGAATGGAGTATATTTATATGTATACAGAAATCAAAATGTCACTGGTTTGAAGTGGTCCGGTCTCTCAGGGGTCAACTGTAATTTATGCTTCGTCACAAGTCTGGTGCATGTTGCAAGCAAAAGCTGAGAGAGGGGATCTTAGAGGTCAAATTATTTACCCTATCTTGATTTATGCATGTGCCTCTACCTTATTCATATATATACCTCTTCTGAGGGGAAAAAATCGATTTTTTTTAAATTTTCATAACTGTGCATTAGTGCGTGCTAAGTTATCTTGCTTTAAAATATGGATTCTTAAATTTTGTTGATTATTTTTTCCTTTTAATTATTTCATATACCCATTGTTAGATTTATCCCATGTCTCAATGTCTCAATAATCCCATGCATCGCATATTCAAAGTAAATATTCAAAATGGATACAGTTTGCCCAATGTAAACGTGACTGAGTTCATACATGTCATGCCCCTTATTTCAAGTTTGCATTTCGCCAAATGATTGCTTTTAATGTGTAGGAATTAAACAATGACGAACTTTATTCATGTCATATAGAAACCGGTAATCGATTTTACCCGGTAGATTACTACGCTTGATTGATAAGTTAAATTAAAATCGGTTTTTCCTTCAAAATATAAAAGATCATATCATTTTTTATTTCATTGAAAAGGGGGCCAACGAAAATGTCTTTTGTAATAAAGAATTTGCGGGACTGGAATACTTGCTTAGCGGTCATTTTTCTGAAGGACCCTTCAACAGACAATGAGGGCTCTCAAAGCCTTCCTGCCGTGTGACTTTGATTTTTGAAACTAAATTCCAAGTTCGTTTACATAATACTGTTTGCACAACCTTTCATTTGGTCTAGTAGCTGGAGAGAAAACCCCCTTCATTGTTTAGGGCCACCAAATGCCCCTGTAGTGGCAGGGCGTAGATTACTCAAAATATGGTCATCTATTCGCATTGTTAACCCCCAAACCGAGTCTTACTGAGGAATGCTTATGAAACAGTTGATCAGATCACACAGTGGGTGTACGCTTTAATTCTCATCGATGTTTAATACACATCTTGGCCCGGCTTTGCGACTTAATCCACTAATATTGAGGAAAACCCACGCGAGGCCCTCCTGCTAGCTGGGTAGTAGCGCAAAAATGGTGACAACAGCTAGAGTCATGCAAAGTTTTGCCGAGATTCAGCCCTCGTTTATCGTGTATTTTGTTGTTAATCGTCTTAATGGCTTGCTCATAAGTAGACTTCGTTTAATTTGCCGGGAAAGAATTAAATCGCAGGTGTATATTGTCGGATCGAAACGGCTTATTTTGACTGGAACTGCCAAGAACGATCAAACAGGACAGTTATCTCCTACGTGTATCTTTTATAATAAAACTGAAGTAGAAATCAATAATCGTTGATTTTTAAATGACTCCACTCGTTAAATTTAATTTCAAATTGATTTTTATTAAAAGTTTTAAAAGAAGGGTATTATAACGTTAAAACGCTATTACTTTGATAAAACCCATAAGGCTTATCAGCGGCAAGAGATGGCGACACCTCTACATTAACCGAATTTCTTCGGGACAAATTGAATGCATTTTTAGATCACTTATTTTTTTCTCCAAATGCTCAGTTATCAAAATTCAATTTAGATTACATATTTTAAAAAACGTATAACGTTAACTGTATGTATTTATCACCATACGTAATATCACTTACGTATTATTTGGAAATTTAAAATTGTTTCATAAGCAGTTTGTATGATTTAATTATTCATGTATGGAGACGCTATGAACCCTATTAAACTATTTGGAATAATAAAATATTTTATTACACGATAAAAAAAAAAGTTAGACACAAATTGCTCCAGTTTGTTGCAAAGCTGAAATCGTCAGCGGCCATCCTACGCTACACGTATTATTTATGAATATCGATCAAAAGTATGATATATGTTTTTTGTAAGAATGTAACATAATATGGGCCATATATCCTAAAAACATCACAGGGTTTCGTCCATCTTTAATTCAGCAGCAAAATCAGAGATCCGAATCCGTGATGATTCGGTTCAGTGGTCACAGTTCAGTGCGTTTTGACTTGTGCGATGTTCTTTGATCAAGGCATTGGGGTTAGGCTGTGGTCTGGCCAGAAGAACACGAGAGACTGACATTAAGTGTATTGAATGTGAGAGTTGTACACGTGCCTTCTCTACATCTTTTGAATAATTATTGCGCAATACGTTCACATGCAACTTAAAAGAAATGATTGGTTATGAAGCGGGGGAAGTGATGAGATCGGGGGAAATTGCAAACACCAGTCCTACTGCTACCGTTTATTAAAAAAAATCTTCTTGCATTGAATAAATATCATCGACAGTTAAAAAATAACCCTCTTTTACTTAAAATTCTCGTTTAATTAGTCGAGTTTCTGCAATACAAGAATAAATTTCACGACTTGCAACTAATTTGATTTTCATTGCATTATAGAAACATGAAAGGGACGTACAACGCAAATTATTTCAATTTATCCTGTGTTATTTTCTCCAGTTTGAAAAGAAATGGGCTTTATTGCCTCATAATCTGCAAACACAAGCACGGAATGATCCTAGGGGAGGCAAGGGGCCCTTATTGTACGACCGAAATAACAACGGTATCAAGAATGTGCTAAAATACTTGCGGTAAATCAATAGACTTAATGCTAAATGCGCTGTTTGATTATGACCTGGAACCTTTCAATTTTGCCTTCGTTTTTTCCCGGATATACCCCAATATTGACTTGTATACATTATTGAATTTTTCAATTCTCCTAATCGTTTAGCTAAATATTTGAAGTTATATATATTCGAAGTGTTTTAAACTTAGTCATACCATTGCGGCTAAAGTCGCAACCATCGTTTAATTCGTCTGAAAATACTTCACTTTTCTTGTCTCCCTTTCAAGTAATCATTTACGTAAATACCCTGACACTTTTACTTTCTTTCTGTAAATAGTTGAAGAAATATAGTTTAGTCATCTGTTGATATTCTCTTGGGTTGTAAGGACATCGGGCATTCCGTTGTGCGCTGTTTTTGATATAAGTCACTCAGATTAAAATATTTTTGATAAGAGAAAACAGAATATTTCTCCTAATACCTTCTGTAATTTTTTTCTCTATGATGTCCGAAAATATTCAGATATTTGCTAAATGAGAAGGTGTTCGAAAGAAAGACATCAAAGCACGGAAGGTTATGACCTCTTTGGACATTATGTATTGGTTTCTGTGTAATTGGACGGGGGTATCAAAACAAATTCACCTCATAAAAATTCTGTATATAGATATATACACTTGGGATCAATTCAAACGAAGTGTGGGCGTCAATTAGAAAAGTTAAGTGTTTTTCAGACACCATTCTTATATTTAACACTAAATTGCAGTAAGTAATGATGCAACAATCATCTCGGCATATAATCTTCTCGTTTAATTGACCTTATTCAGCAGTTTCATGTCTTGCTAAGGTATCGCTGCCTTTGTTCATCTTGTTACGCCGAATGATGTGAAAATTCAAAGTTGGAAAATCCAAAAAGATCATTTGTAAATTGTTGTGTAATACCGGAATACTCAATTCGTTTGAAACACACGCACCTGATATTAATGTAATATAACTTAGAAAACTAATTGCATGTAAATAAATTTCTTGAGTCGTTTTGAGCCACAACTAATTTGAATATCCATTCTTCTGGTACCCCATCTACTTATACATACAATGCTTTAGTGTTGACGTTCATTTAACAATACTACGAGATCTTAATGTCATATTTCTGTACACTCGGCCGGTGCTCTTTGTTCCCCCCCTTTGTGACACGCGCTTCTCATTCCCCTCTACATCATATAATTGAGAGTATCTGTTACACAAAGGTCCCCAAACACTCTCACATTTTAAGCCGATTTTGGCAGGTTTTCCTTGGCTAGATGAAAGAACAAGTCTACATGGTCAAACAATGGGAATGAAATTTTAATATATATATTAAACCAATATTTTGGATTGTTACCGCAATACACGTTTGCCCTATTGGTATTGTTTTCTTTCACCTCTCGCTTACAAAGACCGCATTAGGTAGGGATTTACCATTGTCTGTAAAAGTCCAAAGAGAATTATTAGCTGCTTAATACCCCGTCAACGCTCCACTGAATTGCATCGAACCCTTAACATTTTATAGAACTTACGAAAGAGAATAGGGGTTTTTCAGTTTAACAATGTAATTAAAAGTGTGTGCACCTACAATGCTCAGAAGTGACAGCAGGTATTCATGAAATTGTTGCAAATCAGACGGATCTTTAATTATAGATTTGCAAATGAGCTTGTGATTTTTTGGAGGAACGGAGAGTTAGATTTGTCCTTTTAACGGTTCTTGTTTATTCAGACTGAAGAGACCACATTTTTATCTACGAGATTGTGTTTATATCAATCTGCTGATAATTACAATGGGGGTAGACTTTGTGAGCAAATTATGAAGTGAGAAACAAACGGATACACACATATGTCGCTAGCGACTTCCACTCGCAGGTGTCTTCTTATGTTATTTGGTCGTCTTTCAGGAAATATTGAGACTAGATAGGGAGTTTATTAAAGAAATACGGCAACTAATCCAGAGGAATGCCATCACACGGAAGGAGCTAGAAACCCAGATACTAACACATATGAAGAAGACCGGGAATATCCGAGTGAAAGCCATCTCTGTTGGTCCTGCTCCTCTGAAACATACACGCAGCCTGAATGATGCTGTCGGCGACACGCGCGCAGAGTCGTCTGCTCACAGCAACAGTAGCAGACGGAGTGAGCCGGACATGCGCAAATGGAGGGCAGATTTGGACGAGGTGAGTACAGTTAGAAAGGAGGAAGAGTTGATTGAAAACAAGGGGAACCATTTGAAATACTCTTAAATTGATAATTAAATTAGTTATGAAATCTTAGGTGACGTAAAGTATGCAGTTCCCAAAAAACTTGACAAGAAAAAAGCTGTTAAATCGGAGTTAAGACTTTAATGAGGCAGGCTTTTAGTTTTGGAATTAGGTTCTTTTATTTCGGGAGAACAAACATGTGACTCTGCTACATGTCTGTCAAGCGCTGAATACCTAGATAGCTGCCACAGATTTTGCATGTCATTTGTTAACTTACTTCATGATTATATCCACCGATTTCCGACAGAATCACGAAGCCCCTGTCATTCTATATTGATACTTAAACAAATGTTCAATGTTTACTTAAAATTCTTTCTTATGTGAAATGCAAGCTTTATTAGCCAATTGTGTTTCATTTAAGGATTTTTTGAGGTAATGTTCCACTTAAACATTTTCTCAAAAGTGATCGTAAGTGGTGTTAAAATTCGTATATACGTTTCAATGAAGCATTTAATAATGGCGGAAAATCCAGCCCTAATTTCTTGTTGCACGCCTTTATGTTCGACCCGTTTTTAAAATTTAAAATAAATCGCTCTGTCAAAGTTCTCCTTGTTGTCATCAAATTGACTAAACTTAAACATGATAAATGGATGTATGGATTGATAAAAAATCCATATAATGAAGATGTGTTTAATAAAGATTCGCTATTAACTCCTTCCTGGCAGAAAGAGCACTTCATTGGGTGTTACCCAGTGTTTATATTCCTTTGTCGAGCAAATGACACACGACTTTTTATCTTCAATGGGATCAAAATTCTGGGGCAATATTGCAAAAAAATATTACATAAAGGTCCCTCGTAAATCACAGGCTAAAAAAGGTCTATTGCCTCCCCACGTCGATATTTGCCGTGCGAGACTACATCTCTACCTAGCAAAACCTCCTGCAATAAGTATTTCAAGTACTACTGTCATAAATAAGAGCAAATCTAACCCATTAAAACGTCGTCATCCTTGAATTTCGATGGACCTATAAAATATCTTACTTAAAAAAGGTTTCCCGTATCAAATATTAAATGTATATGAGTAAGAAATTGTGTATTTGGGATGATGCACGTGACCATAGGCCATCATCTGTTAATCTTTAATCCGAAAAACGGATTATTTTCGTTACCGGATTAAGGTGTTCAGACTGCTCGCTCCACATTACCAATAGAAACGGAATACTTGACCCCTTTCCAGATCTGTTTCCACGGAACTATTTAATCGAATTAATACACACCCGGCTTTAACATTCCTAAACTAATGCATGTATTGTTTCTTCGAAGAAGATTAAACGAAAGACGACCAAGAAAATAGACTTGTGGAAAATTTCCTTAAACTTTCCTTGATTTGGATAAACTCCAAAATAGTAAACCCATAAGGTACAATCCACCGACTTATATGTATCAATTTGAAACGTAAAATATACATGTATATTGTTAAATCTACTTTGCAAAAAAATAAAAATTAAAAGAGTATACCAGCATACGATAAAAACTGAGCTATCTCGTCCATTTTTTACATTAAAACTAAATGTCCAAATATTTTTTAAAATAGTTGGCCTTACATGTGACCTCCCCCCTTTTTCTAAAATTCTCTTACATTAATGTTTATCCATAAATTGAATGCACAGTGTGTATTCTCAAATAAGGCCTTTTCTTTTAACACTATTAAAAAAGTGGAAAACAACACCTTATGGTTTTGATCTATGGATATGCCTTCACGGCGTATTGCGTTTTGGTTTTTAGTTTCAAACGTAATTAATTACTGCTTAAGTTACCATTCTTTAATAGGGAACAAAATCTCACTGCAAGACACATAATGTTACTAAATTCTACCCCCAGAGGTTCGCTGGAACAATAACTAGAAAGTCTATACATTTGCTCAGCCAATCTGATAGCAGAGTGGTTTAAAATAAACCCATTGTTCTGTGTTGTTTTACCCGTTTGCTTTGTACATTGAACTTCTATGGGATCTGTTGACAAAGTGCAAATATAAACAAAGATCTATGTATCAAATTATTTTTTATTATTTTATTGTTTCTAGAATTGTCCGAGTCTAATTTGATAGAAACTACCATTTGAAATTATAGGCCATTGGCCAAATTTGGGTGGTAGTTGACCATTTCATTACATTTAAATAAGTTTAAATAAGTTTATCAATGTCTGGAGGGAGTATTTTTTTTAATCAAAATGCAATAATCTCAAAGTATGTAACAGACCCTTTGTTGTCCGTGTAATATGAACGGAGTTGTGCATTGAAAAGCAATCATTGCACTTACGCCTGTAACTTTACAGCTTCCTAAACATATGAGAGAGAGAGAGAGAGAGAGAGAGAGAGAGAGAGAGAGAGAGAGAGAGAGAGAGAGAGAGAGAGAGAGAGAGAGAGAGAGATTATGATCGTTTCTTTTTTAAATATAAACCCCCTGGGAGACTTAATAGTAATGTTGTAGCTTGCATCTTCTCCGTTTCTTTGAAAATGAATTCTTACTAATGTTATAATAAACTCTTGAGTTTTGTTAAATTTTCCTTCAAAACGATAGAAATTATTCCTGTCTGCAACAGGTGTATACTGTGACAATGGCCCCAGCGCTTCACGGGGTGTTTAGAACCCAGCGATACGGGACATAAAGGAAAATTGCTACATTTTTCTTCAATCTTGCATGAATCCTAATTTATGCAAATTATCCTTGTAATTACACAGTCAGCAACAATGCTTTTCAAGTGGTACAGCTAAGTTGTTGAAACATATGAAATTATCGATATTAATGGTCCATAGAGTAGGTTTTTTTCCTTAAGACCGGAATCGTGAAAGCGTAGGAGAAACAGCGGTTTCACACACGAGGGCACTAACGATTGCTTGCCTATCCCCCAATACCTACCTCCGCGAGGATCTATAAACTGTTTAAATGTAACGAATTAGTCGAGCAAGTATTTTATTGTTGACATAAAGAGCAGCGGATTCTTTAAATGAGTTTTACGGTTAAGAGGCGATTGTCAAAAAGCCGCAGGTTCTTCTAGTGCAGTTCACCAACGGAGTGACACGAGAAGTGTGGGGGTATAGGGTAACCGTCTACCCCAAGGGACGCAGTCGTTTAACAGGTGATAACCGACCCACCGGCGGCTCATGCTTCAGTGTTAAGTTGATCATTCATGAAATGCCCTGCTGTATATAAAACTCGCGCTGGGGATTCCTTTGGTTGTGTTTGAAGGGATTTAAAGTTGTAAGGATGATTCTAACAGTGCGTCAGGTGGAATATCATGTAAGTGCTGTATTAACATTAATGCTTTTCTAATTGAACCTGTTAATTTGCAACATTTTAAGGGGTGGGAAAAATGATAGGTGTATGTAAAAAGAAGATTGGGCATTACATTTCTTTAATTGCCAATTATCGGTTAGGATTGCAGATGTGCAGAATGACATCACCTTATGTAGAAATTGGGAACGTGAATGAATTAAATTATGTAAAAAAAAGTTAACATAATCAATATTCACGCTCTAGAAATCTACTTCTCCTTAAAACTTTGATCAATGAAATTAAGGAATATCTCTAATTAAGAAAAAGGAAAATTACTTAACAGTTTTAGTTTGCCAAATTCATGAGTTAAACTTCAAGGAGAATTAACAATCTGCTATACCTGAGATCTGGAACGTGCGTAAATAAGTTCTTAACACCTTTCAATGACAGAATTTCAATTAGAGACCCGGAGAGCATGTATTTAGGAATCATTTAAACCTAAAACTAATTCACAGAATGCCTGTGTATATTTACCCGACAAAGGGGGATCGCGGCATTAATTTGCTGAAAGATGAGAAGAAATTTTGGTAGAACCCCAATAAAAGTGAGAACCACTATGACGTCATTGAACCAACACCAATTGTTGTCAACAGAAAAAAACATAATATTACCACCATTATTTATTTTAAAAATATGTCATAAAATTTGGTTCTTCAAAGCTTTCAGGTAAACAATTTAAATCTACTAAAAAGAGCACACAAATCCAGATGCATTAGACCAGACTATGGTAGCCACTCGATTAGCAGACGTTGTTTATGCTACAAACAAAACATCAAATATCGGTTAACTGGGACCAAACAGCTCTCTTTATGCGGATTTCTGTGTTTAACCTTTAAGTAAATTACCGTTATTCGGCCTGTGCATAAGAAATGTCCGATTACGTGCATTGAGAATTTTCTTTTCAGTTGATAAGTTCATATTATTTATATTAAAATCGACCTATATTGCAGTGTTTTTAACGTCTTTTTTCAGAATTCCCGACAGAATGGGGTCATGAACCAGAGAGTGATGACGGGGAAGAGGCGAGCAGGTGCCCCCCAGATGACGGGTCTGGCGCCAATGGAGCCGCTGTCTGAAGGCGCCGAGGAGAATCACATGCTTACTAGAGTAGAAGAGGTAAGTCAAACATCTCCCATGTTTCAGAAAAAAATGTCTTTTACGATTTAATACGTGTTATCATAATTTCATATACATTTACCTATATCGAAATGCAAAAAATTGTAAAGCAAATGTTAATTAAAGACATAAAATGTATTTGAACTTGTAATATCTTTGAACTAGATTGAAGGTAAGAGCAGTGTAAAGAGTCGCCCAGACAGTGGGATCGCCGTCAGTATGTCGTCCGGAAGTTACTCTAGTTACTCCAGCTCCGAAGCCACGAAAGAACCGGAAACTGATGATATCGACGAAGCCTGTCTTACGGAAACTCCAGAAATGATTGACCGGGTGGAAAAGGTAATTGTTTATAAATATACTAATTTCAAAAGTACTTGGTGTGTTCATATCTATAAATAATGATTTGGTAATCTGTGAATTACAAGCAATTTCTAGTGTTAAAATCTTTATTTAAAGGTTAAAGCAGAAAGTCATAATGACGTCAAGAGTCTCGTCGCCGCCATTACTAAAGGTCTGATGACGCAACAACTGAAAGCACATGCCTTGTATTGCTGGTTAACAAGCTTAGATTTAAGTCGTCCACCAAAAGGGAAACACAAATCCACGGCGCCAGCCACGAAGGTCAAGGCCTTGATAGACAAGAAGCTTACCTATGCACAATTTTACCAAGAGCTTTGCAGGTAAGAGCTTAGGACACCAATGAAAAATATTGTATATTATATAGCAAATTATTTAACATATGCTGTAATGATAAATTGTTTAAAAAATGTTGTTTTTGTTTACAGGGCGGCAGGAATAAAGTGTGAGAAAGTAGAAGGGTTTGTGAAAAGCCAGGACTATTTGCCGGGAAACACCGTTCAGTC